>NW_006408596.1:2213389-2218308 GCF_000296735.1 Chrysochloris asiatica
CATTATTCCTTCTTTTTACTTCGTTTATTTTTGTTGCAACTGATATGTCTGGTTCCGTATTTTCAGTCTGGTAAATTTGTTTTGGTTGAGTGGTTCTATATGATGCGCACCGGATTGTGCACCACAAAGTCTGCAGTTTGAGGCCATCAGCCGCTCCGCGGGATAAAAATGGAGGCTTTCTGCTTCCAAGATTTAAAACCTCGGAAACCCTATACAGGGTCACTCAATCTCCAGCACTTAACAATAGGTTTATTGTGAATACTTGTATATCTGGATTGAATTCTGGGTGATATTGTCATGTATGTTACTCTCAGATTGTTGTCTGCTTTTGTCTGTCCAAAGAACTCTCATTATTTTTTATAAGATTGGTCTGGCTTTTACTAATTCTTTTAATTTCTGTTTATCTGAAAATGTACTAATTTGCCACCTTCTTTGATGAACAGCTTTGCTGGGTATTATTCTTGGTACTTTTCTTTTTCATTTTTATGCATGTCATCCCATTGTCTTCTTGCCTACATGTTATATGCAAAGAATTCAGAGTCTTATTAGTTCTCCATGGTAGGTAATTTTTCATTTTCCCTGAGCCCCTGAGGATTTTTTTCCTTATCTTTGGTTTAAAAAAGTTTGATTATAATATACCTTGGTTATTTTCTTTTGGGATCTAACCTGTTTATAGAGTTCATTCAATCTCCTGAATGGCTGTCTTCTCGTCTTGTGTGATGTTAAAGAAGTTTTCTTCCAAAAAGCCTTGACAATTTTCTCTCTCTCTCTCTTTTTCTCTCTCTCGTCCTGTTCTGGAATTCCAATCTCCATGAGTTATTCGTCTTTATAATGTACCACATAAATCTTAGGCTTTCTTCAGATGTTTTGTCTTTTCTGATTGTTTTGTTGTTGTTAGGTGCCAACGACTCAGTACCAATTCATAGTTGACCTTATGCACAACAGAATGAAACACTGGCAAATCCTGCACCAAACTCACAATCACTGGCACACTTCAGTCCATTAGTGCTGCCACGGTGCCAATCCATCTCATTGTGGGACTTCCTCTTTTCTCTGTCCTTCCGTTTTGCCAAGCATGATGCCCTTCTACAGGGACTGGTTCATCCTGGTAACATGTCTGAAGTCTGAGAGATGAAGTCTGGCCACCCTGGTTTCTAAGGATCATCTGGTTGTACTTCTTCCAATACATATTTTATTTGTAGTTCTGCTGGCCCATGGCACTTGAAAATTCTCTTCTAATACTAAAACTCTAATTCATCAATTCTTTTACAGTCTTCTTTATTCACTGTCTAACTTTCACAGGCATATGAGGTTATTGGAAATATCATGGCCTGGGTCAGGTGCACCTTAGTCCTCAAACCGATATGTTTACTCTTGAGCACTTTAAAGAGGTCTTGAGCAGCAGATTTGCCTAATGCAATTATGTCATTTGACTTTTTTGACTACCTTCCATGAGTGTGATTGTGGATCCAAGCAAAGTGAAGTCTTTGACAATTTCAATCTTTTCTCCATTTTTATGGATGTTGTTTATTAGTCCAGTGGTGAGTTTTGCTTTCTTTACATTGAGCTGCACTCCATACCCAAGGCTGTGGTCTTTGATCTTCATCAATATTTTAAGTCTTCTTCACTTTCAGGAAGCAAGGTTGTATCATCTGCATATTGCCACATTTTCCTTCATATAATCTAGCTTCTCAGATTATTTGCTCATCATACAGATTGAGTAAGTATGGTGAAAGATACAACCCTGGTGCACACCTTTCCTTCTTCGGTTCAATCAACTTCTTGGTTTATGTACAGGTTCCTCAGGAGCACAATTAAGTGTTCCAGGATATTCATTCTCTGGAATGTTGTTCATAGTTTGTTATGATCCACACGATCGAAAGCATTTTCGTAGTCAATAAATCACAGGTAAACATCTTTCTGGTATCGTTTTCAGCCAAGATCCATCTGACGTCAGTAATTATATTCCTCACTCCAGGTCCTTGTCTGAAACCAGCTTGAACCTCTTGGAATTCCCTGTTCATGTACTGTTGCAGCCGTTTTTGAATTATCTTTAGAAAAATTTTACTTGCATATGATATTAATTATATTGTCCAATGATTTCTGCATTCCATTGGGTCACCACTCTTTGGAATGGGCACACATATGGATCTCTTCCTGTTAGCCAGGTTGCTGTCTTCCAAGAATTTTGGACAAGACAGGGTGCCACTGACTGCTGTATTAGCCAGGGTTGTTGTTGTGAAGTGCCGTTGAGTTGGTTCCAAACCATAGCGACCCTATATAGGGTTTCCAAGGAGCAGCTGGTGAGCTTGAACTGCTAACTTTGTAGTTCAAACTGCTTTGCAGTTTGGTGCATTAATCCACCCACTGACCAGGGTGGGAACTGACAATTCCTCTGGCTACCAGGAGGGCATGGGACCAAATGAGAACCACACCTCCAGCCATGTCCTGTGCCTGCTGGCTGCTCTATTGATGTTGAGTTGGTTCTGACTCATAGTGACCCTGTATAGGATTTCCATGGAGCGGCTGGTCTGGTGGGTTTAAACCACCAACCTTGCAGTTCCCATCAACTTTTCGGTCCAGTGCTTATCCTGCAGCCATTTACAAAAGCTCAAGATAGCCCCAGAGCTCTAGGTCAGTTTAGTTTATACCTTTTTCTTCTCACAGCTCATGTTCAGCTTCCTCATTCCATGTCTTTGAAGCTCAGGGTCCCCAGATTGCCATGTGTGTCTGTTTTACTTGGTCTCCTGTGTCTTTCTTGCAGTGGGTTTGCTCAGCATGTCTGCCTGGTCTGACATCTTGCCCCGGATGTCCCTGACGTTTTACATCGCAGCCATGAAAACCGCAGCACTGTGACTACATTCACCACTCCAGGTTGAATCTAAGCTATTTCACATGTAAACTACATTTCCCATCTTCAAGCTGCTGTATTAGCAACTGCGCTATTAACAGATATTTATCACATTTAACCCATTAAATAATAACATTAGCAGCAAGAAAACTTACCAAATAATGTTTTTATTTTATGGTAAATCGTATTGCCAAGTTGAAGACCTGGACTGACTTCGGTTTCCTTATTTTGTAAACAACCTATCTAAAATCCTGTCATCAAGTCAACGTCAACTCAGCAATCCTATAGAGGGTTTCTGAGGCTGTTAATCTTTACCAGAGCAGACAGCTGCATCTTTATCCTGCAGAGTGACTGGTGGGTTTGAACCACCAACTTTGTGGCTATCAGTCCAGTGCTTACCTGACATCACCAGAGCTGCTTCATAAGTAATAGAATTTAATAAGAGAGAGAATTCATCTTTAAAATAACAATTTGCCTACTTTTTGACAGAATAAATGACCACAGATGAATCTCAAGTGATAACTCCTTAAGATTTTTTTAAGTAATAACTAAGGAGTTTTAGTTACCTGTTTAAAAAACAAAAAAAAAATGAATAAAATACTATATATCAACACTGTATTTGCACTTGATATTGCCAGCTGAATCACGGCAAATTTCATTTATGAGATTAAGTTGTTTTAAAGGCTGATACCCTTTTTGCTCGACTGTAAATACATTTATATAATACATACCTAAATTCAAGAGAATGCGTAAATTAAGTCAATCCTTGAGCTATCATTACATTTTAATCAGAGATTGAACTATGTTGTATTTTAAATTTCAGAAGAAAAGATTTACATGTTATACACAAGGGTCATTTTCACCCTGCATTTTCCTGCAGTAACATCCACTACTGACGTAAACACGGATGAAAACTGCATTTGCCAAGAACTGTCAACATTCAGAATTTTTACAGGAAGTCACAAATATTCCAGCACCAACTGAATACGTAAGACATACCAAATGGGCTTAATGAATGTTTCCCAATAATTTTAGTTAAACTATTCATGCAGAACTATATTTTCTTAGCTTAGATCTTTATTATACATCATTTTCTAAGATTGTAAGTATTTTTAAAACCTCATTCACTTAAGATTTCAATTTTCATGCTAATATACAATGGTTTTATGAACTCCCAGGTTCTTAATTTAAAACACCACCATTCTAGTTTTCAGTTTGTAGCACCTGACTTATGACCTTATTATAAAAACAAAGTTAAAATTCACTGGATGTATTGGTTAGAATTCACACTGTTTCCATCATGAAAAAACCATGTTACAATTGCCAGATATCTATCAATCATGGATGTAAATCATTTACAACTGGCTAGCAGAACTTTATTCATGTAATTCATAGCTGGAACAAGAACTGTCTAAAAGTCCTCCCAAACAATGACAAAAACTAATGTAGTGATACATAACATTAATGTCATTGAAATATACATGGAAAAATGTTGAAATTGTAGGACTTTCTTGTATTTTTACCACAGAAGCAAAAAAAAATGTAAGATTTGGGGTCTGTCCCCCACTCAATATTACCAAACCTGTTTCCAAGTACCCTTGGAAAATATGTTTAAAAGATATACGATGAGCACTCGGCCGCAAGGTCAGTTTGAACAGCAGAGCTGGCAGTTCAAACTCACCTGCCACTCCTCGGAAACCCTATGCAGGGTTGCTATGGGTTCATAATGACTCAATAGCACTTGACAACAAAAGTGGACAGATTATTCAGACACGCCACTTAGGTTACGTATGGTTGTCAACCATCTCTGCAGCTGAGGTTTATCTTTACATGAAGGGTAAGAAAACATATGTTGGCCTCTGAAATAAAATATACCTATATAATAACTATCTAGTACTGTCTTTAAACAGGTAATTAGAGAGCATAGTGAGTATGTCTTTAGAGGCTATGGAAGTAGTAAAAGAATTGAAGAAGGCATCCCAGAGAAAGAGTTACCTGAGTTGGGTTTTTCAAGCAAGTGTGTGAGGGAATGGCAGATATTCTGGACAAAGAAAATTTCACAAAGAAT
>NW_006408596.1:2218858-2254052 GCF_000296735.1 Chrysochloris asiatica
AAAAAAAAAAAAGATATATGATGGGTTGCCAGAAGAACACACAAATCTGTCTTGTAAGAAGTATAGCCAGATTCTCATTAGAAGACAGGATGGCCAGACTTCATCTTGTAGACTTTGGACATGTTACCCGAAAGAACCAGTTGTCTGGAGGACACCATGCTCGGAAAAGTAGAGGGTTGGTGAAAAAGAGGCAGACCCTTCATGAGATGGATTCACTCAGTGGCTGTAACGATGAGCTCAAACACAGCCAACGACTGGGAGGCTAGCGAACCAGGCAGGGTTTCCTTGTTGAACATGGATGGGGCTGCTATGCACACCAACGGACTCAACGGTACCTAACAATATTCTACTATACCATGCACTGTAATTTCTTTAACCATTCCTCAACTGTTCATTATGTCATTTACATTTTTATACTAGGAATAATAGTGTGATAAAAACTCCTTCAGTTTTATGCAACACTATTTCTTTAGGACTATCTTAAGAAGTAGCTTACTGGGTTAAACAGTGCAGCTTTATTAAGGCTTTTAGTCTACACAATAACTTTCAAATAGTTTAAAAAACTCTTACGTCAACAGAGGAGGCTTAAAAAAGTTGATGAAAAAATTCCATTATCTTTTAATTCTGTTTTTCCATAAACTTTCTGAGGCCCCATCATATATGACTTCACCCACCATATATGACTTCGTTATCAAAAGGATTGCTTTTGATAACGAAGCAGAAAATTCAACCTCAAAGTTATCACACCAAGAAGTCAGGAGACAAATATTACTGATGAGGAAGGCAGATTCAAATTTCTTAAAATGACTCAACATTAAATTGGCAAAATAATTAACAGAAATACTTTCCACAAAAGGTCCATAATGTTTCTCCAAAAACAAAAAGTTTAAAAGAGTGAGAGAAAAGTCAGTACCAAATGACCAAAGATTTTTATTTAACTAAAATCTATTTCATGGGCCAGCATGACAGTCTCCCCTGTTTATTAGACTTTGGCAATTAAAAAACAAAAACACAAAAAACCAAGCAGCCTTGTACAGAACAGTGAAAATGCCAAGGACAAGGGTAGTCTACAGTTTTACTGTAGGATAAATACATATATTTTTAAAAGGCCTCCCTCTCTTTGGCCATCGTCAACTTTCAGTTCAGATCATTAAATAGAGACACTTTTTCAAAGTCACTTCTTCACTTCTCCAAGATCTTCGATGCTGTCATCATCCACCTATAAAATACAAATAATGGCATTTCAGGAATCATGGTGTCAAGTGAGAAAATATGGAAGCAAAGCTGTACACACATTTGTATGGATACACATGGGTCACAGACTCACCTCTGGCCACTTCTCCTGAATGACATCAATTATGTCATCTGTAAAGTCTCCCTGAATGATGATCTCATCCTCTCCTGTTACTGAGGCACCACAGGAAAATTTTTGAGCAAAAAACCTTTGTGCTTCTTTAAGATCAATTTCTGTGTTTTTTTTAAAAGAGAAAGAGTCAGACTACAATTAGCAGTGTACATCAAAGTTATTTTTCAATTTAAAAATCAAACCTGCATTTTAAATTTGTAAACCAGATTGCTTTAATGGGCATCACATCTCTTTCAGAGCAGTAATTAAAATTACCATAGCAGGTGGTCTTAACAAATTAACGTCTATTTTCAAAGTCTATTTAAGTCTCAGTATATGAAAACAACAGCATCACTGACTATTCATAGCTCAAATCATATGAGGGGGCTTAAAAAAGTCAGTGGAAAAATGGAATAAAAGGACAATGAAACCAAAAGAAATCCAGGTATGTATCAATCCCCAGTACTGCATTCAGAGTAGGAGTGAAATTCTGCTGTTTAACCCCTTTTATAGACGGGAACTTCACAGCAGTGAGACAAACCTTCGTATTTGTAGTATGGTCCAGGGATTGCTTCTCAATCTGTGTTGTCCCAGGAAGGGACCTTGGTTACTTTTTCACTATTCACTCAAGGCTTCCAGGGACCAAAGGAACTCTGAAGTAGAACATTTTCCTGCTACCCAGCTGCTCTCACTCTTTACACTATTTTAAAGCAGGGATGGGGATTGTCTGGCCCACCAGCCATATGTTGTTGTTGTCAGGTGCCATCGAGTCGGAACCGACTCATAGCGACCCCATGCACAGCAGAACGAAACAATGTCCGATCCTGGGCCAACCTCACTACCGCTGCCACACTTGACGCCATCAATGATGTCACCTGGCTGATCCATCTCGTTGGGGGTCTTCCTCTTTTTCTCTGACCCTCCACCTTACCCAGCATGACATCCTTCTCCAGCGACTTTTCTCTCCGGACAATGTGTCCAAAGTATGAGAGACGAAGCCTAGCCATCTTGGCCTCCAAGGAGCACTCTGGTTGCACTTCCTCCAAAACAGATCTATTGGTCCTTTTGGCAGTCCACGGCACTTTCAGTATTCTCCTCCAACACCACAACTCAAAGGCATCAATTCTTCTACGATCCTCCTTATTCACTGTCCAGCGCTCGCATCCATATGAGGTTACTGAAAATACCATGGCTTGGGTCAGGTGCACCTTAGTCCTCAAGCTGCCATCTCTGCTCTTCAATACTTTAAAAAAAGTTTCTGTGCAGCAGATTTGCCCAATGCAATACGTCGTCTGATCTCTTGACTGCTGCTTCCATGAATGTTGACAGTTGATCCAAGAAGAATGAAGTCCTTGACAACCTCAATCTCTTCTCCATTGATAAGAATGCTGTTTATTGGTCCAGTGGTGAGGATTTTTTTTCTTTACATTGAGTTGTAATCCCTACATAAGGCTGTGCTCTTTGATCTTTATCAGTAAATATTTTAAGTCCTCTTCACGCAAGGTTGTATCATCTGCATATCTCAGGTTGTTAATAAGTCTTCCTCCAATCCTGACGCCACGTTTTCCTTCATAGAACCCAGCTTCTCGTATTATTTGCTCAGCATACGTATTGAACAAGAATGGTGAAAGAACACAACCCTGTGGCACACCTTTCCCAATTTTAAAACATTCAATGATTGAATTGCTGTGATTCTGAGGGCTATGCCACCGGTATTTTAAATAACCAGCAGGGTCACCCATGGTGGACAGGTTTCAGACGAGCTTCCAAACAAAGACAGACTAGGAAGAAAGAATGACAAACTACCTGAAAACTCTATGAATAGCAGAGAAACCGGCCATATAAGGCCTGCGAAATCATTTGGTCTTGCCCTGACAAGACAATGGCAATTCCAGCCATCATATTAAGGGTGAGTTAATTAAATGTTTGACCAAATAGAGAGGCTAAGTTTGAATTTATTACTTTTGTATGGTCCATGAATTTTATAAATTTTGGCAGATAAAAGGGTCCCCATCACTGCCGTAGGGATGAATCACTGCCAACCTTCTGCCATCAGTAGTTTTTGCAGGGCATCTCAGCCAGCCTTCCTCATCCTACGTAAAATGTGCCCCATCAGACATTCCAGAAAGAAATAGCTTATACCAGTCAGTCCCTTCTGCAAAAGATTTTAATTTATCCACAAACTGATTCTGAAGCTATAGTTCCTAAAGCAAACCCTCATTCTGTATTTTGTTAGTAAAAACCAGAGCTGTAAAGTTTTCCTGGTGCCAGATTAAAAACAAGAGATGGAACAAAATTCACACGTTATTTTAAACTATTTAAAATGGAAGTGAACTCACCAAAAGTAGCAAGGCCACACACTCTTGTTACATATTTCTTCTTTGCTCTGGGGATTTTGGCTATTGTCACCTTTTGTGGTACAGTCTTCTTTTTCTGTTTTATTTGACCTCTTCCACCTTTGTTGAATAAGAAAGTGCTCAGCATGAATTTAACATAAACAATGACAGAACACTGTATGTTTAAATTTGTTCATTTCCAAGAGGTACCAAAGATTAATCCTTACAGTTTTTTTCTAATACAAAATTAATAGATACATACATGAGTATTCATTCAATAAATGTTTATGTACCTATGTATGCCAACCACTCCATTACGGGCTGAGGACACAAACATGAACAGAACATAGTCCCTGCCCTCCTGGGACTCCAGTCTAGCAGAGGAAGACAAAACACATTACATAATGACAGCTATGTGACATGTGTTGGAGATCCATGACCACCACACTGCCACAGCTTTGCTCACAACGGCTTTACTTCTCTGCAGCTAGAGGACAGAAGAGATTCCTGTTCCCAAAATATTATGACATAATCCTGACAGAACAAGTAAGTATACCCATACTGGGCCTGGAAAGATAAGGAAGTGTCCAGGTGCAGGAAGAAGGGCTGAGAGGTGTATGAAATCTTGGATATTCCCAGGAAAGGGAATAAGTGTATGAATAAGAAAAGACATTGTATTTAGGAACTACATTTTGTTACGACTCAAGGATGTTGATGGATATGAGGTAGATGAGGACAGAAAAGCAGATTACACATGAGTAGTAAGAGGCTCGTACATCAAACCTGTGACAACTGGACTGTATACTATGGATGAGGAGAAGCCATCAAAGACTATGCACACAGCAGGTGAAATGACCTGACTCATGTCTTATCAGGGTCCCTCTGACTACAGTGTGGGGGTGGCTTTGTGAAGGAGAAGGCTGAGAGAAAAGCCACTGACGACACTCTCCATTTCTTCAGGCAGAAATTAATCAAAAGCTTAACCACAGCAGAGGCAAGAGTAATAGAGAAAGGCATACGGAGGAGAAACAGCAGAATTCCGAAATGCATTCAAGGGGGTGAAGTTAAAAAACCTTTCAGGTTTGTGACTTCAATGCCTGGATATAAACAATGCTTTCATTAAGCAAGATGTAGTATACATGATCGGTGATTTAATTTTGGAAGTGCTGAGTTTAGGGAACCTGGAAAACACAAGCCAAGTGAACAGTGGTGGCAGAAGATAGGGATGAGGCAGCAGCATCCAGAGAGAAAGGGTATAAAGATAATGACAGAATCTTGGGAAACACCAGCCTTCAAGAGACAGAGGAAGAAGTCTACACAGGAGCCTGCTAAGTAGGGAAAAATTAGACCAGACCACCACAGAAAACCAAGGCAACATAATGCTTCCAGAAGACGGGAGTGGCCAAATGCTCATTCTACTGAGCAATCCACCCAGTCACCAGGGACTACCATCAGAAGGTTTGCATGTTGTGAAAGTCAGGCTGGGATGAACCAAGGAGGGAACTGTGAACAACAGAATACAAAGTGGGATACTGAATCTATGCTGGCTAGGAAGGAAAAACAGGGTAGACAAAGACATGGGCTCTTTGGAGATGAAAAGTTCCTAAAGTACTACAATCTGATGTTTGTCACAGAAGAGAAAAATGAATGAAGCAGCAGTCGGAGACCGGGTGCAGAGTGTGTGCTGCCAGTTTAGTTTTGGAAGAAAAGAGACTAGAAAGACACACACAACAGCTGTAAAAGTATTCTACTTGGCTATGAGAAGTAACAAGAATACATCTTACATAAACATATTCACTCTAGTTAAACAGCCCACACAAGGTAACGAGTTGTTAAGGTCATAACCAAGCTGGCTGATCAGAGGAATAAGCACGCTTTCTTAGATCTAATTTTCTAAGAAAGATTACAGCACATGTCACATCTAAGTATCCCCCTAAGAGTATAATTTTGTATCCCTTTGACTAGGCAGACATCCATTTTGGGAACTCTTTTAATATTAGATAGAAAATCAAAGAAAAGGCATATGTTTACAAATCTAAACACAGACTTCAGTCTTACCTCTCTTTTGTTTTTTCTTCTCCTCCTCTTCCCCTGCCGTTCCTTGACCCTCAATAATTCCAGCTTCTTGTTTGGGCGAATTTCCTAGATGTACAAATGAGATCCAAAAGCATTAACATCACTCATACTGACTGCCTTTAATAAAAGACATCATCCTTTAAGCAACGTTTATACACTAATAAAGCAACTAATTTACCAACAACTCAATGTGACATTTAGAAAGCAAATGGCTTTTTGCTAGACCTCTATTCAGCAACTTCTGACAAGCCAGTATGGTGTCTCGATTCCACAGACGCCATATAGAAAGGAAAACAAAAAAGCCTCAGATACGTGAAGATTAGGATGCATTAGCCATGTAAAAGCAGCACAAACCACTGGGCTCTGTAGTGGTGATTAGCATTTCAAGATACTAAATTTGGTTAACAGGAAGTTGGTCCCAAATGAGAAGAGCCTCTTCCTCCTGAAGTGTCCATTTTGTCCTGGGCAGGTTATGTCCACATCAGACTATCTCAGTGACCACAGCATGAGACAATGGCTCTTATCTAACTGAGTGATGGAGCAGTGACTATCCAAGAAGCCCCTATCACATTACGGGTTGGGGACTCATGTTGTTGTTAAGTGCCATTGAGTCAATTCCGACCCACAGCGACCCTGTATAGGGTTTCTGATGAGCAGCTCGTGAGCTTGAACGACCAACCTTGTAGTTTACACAACTTTGCAGTCTGACGCATTAGCCCACAGTGCCACGCCAAGACTCCTTGGGGACTCACAGAAACCCAAAAATTAAAGCAGCAAATGTTGCTATTGTTAGATGCTGTCAAATCGGTTCTGAGTCATAGCGACCCTATGCACAACAGAATGAAACACTGCACCATACTGATCCACTACTGACAGTGGCAGTGGGCTCAAACACAACTGGGAGGATGCGGCAGTGTTTTACTCTGATGTGCATGTCCACAGTGGGGCAATACTGAGTGTACCTGGAGTCCTGGTATAGCACTGTGAGTTAATGCACTGGACTGCAAAATTGGTTTGAACTGCAAGGTCGGCAGCTGAAGCTCACCAGCCGCTCCTCAGAAATCCTATAAAGGTTTGCTATGCGTCCGACAACAACTGGGTATATTTAAGGAGGCTTATTCCCAGCTTTGAGTCGGAATCTACTCAGTGGCACTTAACACAACAACATTCCCAGCTTTAGGAGTCATGCTGGGCACAACTCAGCCACTAACCAAAGGTCAGCGACTCAAACCTAGTGGGTTTGAACAGCTCTCCAGGAGACAGACATGGCAAGCGACCTTGAAAACCCTATGGGGCAGTTCAAACCTGTCCTATAGGGCTGCTACGATTTGGCACCAACTTGACAGCAATGGGGTGGGGCTTGTTCCCAGCTTAGGCATTCCATTCTTTCTGCTGCCACCTTCATTTTTACCAAGATGGTGCTCAGCCCTGACTTGCCTTTCACATTTCCATCTTGGTCTCTGTTATTGTGGCCCTGACGGAGTCACACCGAGAGGAGCTGCTACACTGCTGTTTTTTATACCTCAGGGACCAGCAACTCCATTCTTCTAGATGCTTGGACCAAACCTTAGGTGTCTTTTTTTCTCCATACCCCACTCACACCACATGAAAAGTCTTCAGTTCTACCCCCAGAACCTAACCATCTTTCACAGCCTCCACATTCGGATCCAAGTTGAGGTCATCTTTTGATCAGATGATTCCAACAGCCTCGATCTAGTTTCCCTGTTCTTCAGCCTAGGCTCCTTCTGTGTACTCTCACCAGAGCTGTCAGCCAAAGTGATGCCATAAAAACATCCTCTTCTGCTCCAAGCCTTCCAGTGGCTCATCTCACTTACAGTAACGACAGGACTTTACATGGACAAGATCTCTCTCCCCCACCACTCTCCCCCTCCCCCCGCAGTTACCTACCCAATTTCACACTCCACCCACTGAAGTTAGCTCCCAGACACAATGGCCTCCTTGCTGTAAACTTTGGTCCCAGATACTTTAAACAGACTGTACCCTCTGCTTGACAGGGTTTCTCCTGGTACCCACATACTCATCCCCTAGCCTTCTTTAGGTTTTTATTCAAATGTCTTCTTCCCTGATCCCACTATTTACGATTTCAATTTCCCTCCCCAACATTTCCTCTCTCTACTTCCCTACACATCACTAGATTTTTGTTGTTGTTTAAGGTAAGTTCTGTCACTACTTATGGTTTATTAACTTTGTTTCCCTTTTTAGGATTTAATTTCCACAAGAGCAGGGATTCTTTTAGTTAATGTGTTACCCTCAACAACTTTACAAAACAGTGTGTAGCACATACGAGGGGCTTCAAAGTCAGTGGAAAAATGGAATGGAAAGGTAATGGGATTTTCTCCCAAACTCACTGAAGTCCCCCTTACAATAGATTCACAACAAATAATTTGTTAAATGAATCAGTAACATGAATATTTACCTTATAATTCACTTATTCTTCTTTATGTAACTTGATACTTACATAGTTTTAAAGCTAATCGTTACTGTTGTTGTTAAGCTGGAGTCAGTTCTGCCTCTTAGTGACCCTATATAAGGTTTCCAAGGAACAGCCAGTGGGTTTGAACTGCTGACCTTGAGGTTCAAATGGATCTTGTGGTCCAGTGTTTAACCTACAGCATCACACCAAGCTGACTCTTTATTAGATCCAAGTAAAACTAACTCTGTTAGTACTAGAGGGGAATTTTCTTATTTTAAAATATGTCACACATGCATTTGTTTCAGGTTACAAAAGGCTTAATGAGAAAAGAGAAAAATACATTCTTACCTACACTAAGCTTTGCAAACTCCTTCGGAAAATTCTTCTCTAACCATTGTCTACATTTAGCAACATCAGGCATATATTCACAGTACTGGGGGAGAAAAATAAAGATAAATATAAACATTTGAAAGTCACAACAGAATATTGTTAGATAAGTGACACATTTCAGTTAAAAATCGTTCCCTGTAGCTGCTGTACAATAAATGATTTAACTAGCTACCTGAGTTAGCCACAGGAAATCTCTATTTGGCCAGGGCCAGGAAATGTCCTGTACAAAATTATAAATGAAGAACAGGATCCGGCTTCACTTCACTGAATCAACTGATTTCATTTCTATCAAATATAAAGGCCATTAGAAAAAGGTCTGCAATAAACAAACAAAAGCATGCTTGCCTGGTCTTGCTTTGGGCACAGGTGCCTCATTATCTTCCTGGATTGTCATAATTTGTTCTGCCTGATTTAGAAGCTAATCAACACAATGTCTTAAACATCATTTCTGTTCTTCCTTTCCTCTGCTTGGATATGTAAATATTGGCTTTATGATTACCCTTATGAAGGAGACCAAAGACTCAAAGAAGGAACGAGTCCACAGACCCAGGCACACAATCAAAGGTCCCAAACAGAATGGCACGACAAGTAGAATAAAATTCAAATTCCTAAACAAAGTCAGAACTACTGGAACAGTAAGAGACTAGAGGAACCCAAGAGTATCACCTTTTAACTTGGAACTGAAGCTATTTCTGCAGGTTACCTTTCAGTCAAGTAAAAGACTGGCTCATAAAATAGTATCTTCGCTTCAACAGGTACTATGTGAGCCCAAATGGTCAACAGTTACCCAAAAGCAAAGATGAGAAGGCAAAGAAAGGAAACTAGATCAACGGAGACAGAACAAGCACAATGAGAATGCCGACACTATGAAGCCTGTCACAGAACTACTCATGTAACACATGTTAAAGGGGAACCCAACATGCTAAGTAAAATTTCTAAGAAAACACAGTAAAATTGAAGGGGAAAAACCCAAACAAAATACACTGTTCTTATGTTTTATACGCTGGATATTCATGAGTTCCATACAAAAATCCAAACTGTATCATGAACTGAAGAAGATTCACATGGATGAGTCAAAGTCTAAAGAATTTATAAGATCCTAAGAATTGTTCCAAGTCAAAGTTCTCTACACCTGTTGTTAACTCTGGCTCACTGCAACTCTGTAGGTCAGAGGAGAAGCGCCCTATAGAATTTCCTTGGCTGTAATTTTTGTGGAAGCAGGCTGTCCTATCTTTCTCCTGTGAAATGGCTGCTGGGTATTGCGAACATTTTGGTTAGTAGCTCAACACTTAACCCCTATGCCATGAGGGCTCCTGTCAGTTCGCCATAAGAGGTTGAAACTCCACTACTGAATGACAGAATATAAAAACAGGAGGAAACAAAAGTTTCCAAGTTAGCTCCAAAATGACCTCAAGTACAGTAAAAAAGAAACATCCCATCTGTATGACTTAAACAAAAAAACAAAAAAAACTGAATCACAATAATATTAACTGGTCTTTCAATACGTTTATATTATTTTATATATATTATTTTAATTTTGCACCAGCTTTATAGAAATGTAATTTACATACAGTGAACTGTCATTTAAAGTCTACCACAAAAAACGGCAACTAACAACATTGACATCCATATTCTTGCTATTGCTATCATTATTATACAGTAGGCCCTCCATATCCACATGGATTCAATCAACCATGGATAAATAATATCTTGGGGGGAAAAAAGTAATCAAGTGGTTGGCACAATCCCTCAAAGGCTACGAGGAAGCATAACGTGTCATTTACATAGTACCTGCAATGCATTAGGTATTGTAAGCTATCTAGAAATGACTTAAAGTCTACAGGAGAATTACATTGGTTATATGCAAACACTACACAGTAAAGAGCTTAAGCATTTCTGGGTCTTGGTATGGGGGCATTGTTCATGGAACCGGTCCCCCTTGGGTACCAAGGGATCGCTGTACTACTACTATTATTATTACTGTAAGAATTAGGGCCCTGATTCTCCCACGTCCCAGCTCTCTGAGATCATGGGCAACTCACCTTCCTGCTTCACTCAACTTCACCTTTCTCCTTCATAGAATCCAAGAAACAAGAGCACCTGCTCCAGGAGCCGAGTACAACTTCACTTGTGATCTCTACAGATATTCTATTCAGCACCTACTGCATGCCAGGTACCATTTTAGGGCTCAGGATTTTTAAAAAGGCTCTCAACTGCCTAAGTTAAACAAGAACAGAATTTTAAAAGGACTTACCTCTGTTGGTAATGAACAGACTAGAAAAAGAGGAAAAAAAAAAAAGAAAATTTAAATACATATTCACACATGGCTTGTCATTACATTTATTTCAAATTTTTATAAAAACACTTCATTTCTACTTTCTTCCTGTAACTTTTTATGTACCATACTTTACTTTTCAAATGATTCCCTTCATGGCTTTTTTTTTTTTTTAAGGTAAACCACACACAATTATCAGAGGTACTTTTTATTTTGATTTTTTTATTTAAAGAATGTTCCCTTCAGTCCGATGTGGTGTTTTTGCTATATACTCATAAACTCAGTCTAATCATAAAAAAAAAAAAAACAAACAAATTTTATCATTATAAAACCAAGAACTTCTTCACTTTTTTGTACGTAGCTGTTGCATGTATATAGGGCAATCTGTCTTTATCACTGTTGTTGTTTACTGCTCCTGTATAGTTTCCAAGGAGCGGCTCGTGAGCTTGAACTGCTGACCTTATAGTCCAGTACATTAACCCACAGCACCACACCAGGACTCCCAAAAGCCTGCAGTACCTGGTACTCCCAGGTGGTCTCCCATCCAAGTACTAACAAGGCCCGACCCTGCTTACTTCTGAGATCAGACAAGATTGGGCGCATTCAGGGTGGTATGGCCAAAGACAATCTGTCTGTAAGTAAGGGAAATTACTGCCGAAGAAATGAAGCCTAAATAGTTTTTCTTTGTGCCTTTAAAAACTTTTTGTATTTAAAAAAAAAAGAAAAAAATCAAACCTAAAATTAAAGACAGGAGAAAATAACTGATCTGTATTCTTCAAAATATCAATGTCATAAAATACAGACTCAGAAACTATTCTAGATTAAAGCAGACTATGGAGTGCTTCGACTCTGCACACATAGCCTCTCCATGAGTCCGAATTAACTAGATGACAACTAGTAACAAAGCGACATGTCAATTGAATGCAACATATGGCTCTGACTTTGTTTTTTTTGCCATGTTGTTGTTGTGAAGTGCTGTTAAGTCAGTTCTGACTCATAGCAACCCTGTGTAAGGTTTCCAAGGATCAGCTGGGTGGGTTTGAACAACTGGCCTTGCAGCTTATTCTTGTGGCTTATCCTACAGAACCACACCAGGATTTGCGTTTTGTCATAAAGGATATTATGGGGACAAATGAGAAAAATCAGAGTAAGGTCAATAGATTAAATAATGGTGGTTCCAACTCACAGTGACCCTATATACAGTTTCTGAGGCTGTTAATCTTTATGGGAGCAGAAAGCTTTATCTTTCTCCCACAGAACGGCTAGTAGTTTCAAACTGCTGACCTTGAGATTAGCAGACTAACTTATAACCACTATGCTACCAGAGCTCCTATAGATTATATAATAGCATTGTTTTACTGTTGAGAGAGCATGTGTAGAAACGTCATAAATCTGGATGCAAGATATCTAGGAATATCTGGTACTATTCTTACAACTTTTCTATAAATCCAGAATTATACACAAAATATAACTGTTGAAGTTTGGTGGAGGTTAGAGATGTTCCCTACGAATCTTTTTTCTGTAAATTTAAATATTTTCATAACTAAAAGTGGGGGAAATCAATGTAAAATTTTATTAAGAAAACAGCAACATTCCAAGGTGCTAATAAAAAAAATTTTTTTTTTTTTTAAAAACCTTTCCAATTCACAAACCTCTGTACTGAAAGTTGAGGAAAAATACTCAAGGCAAAATAAAAAATCTGGACAACTCAGCTTGGTATTTAAGGTCCCACATGTTGCTGTCAGTAAGTGATGGTCCTGACCCATAGCGACACCTGTATAGGGTTTCTGAGAGGAACTTGGTGAGCGTGAACTGCCAACCTTACAGTTCTAAATGACTTTGCAGTCCAACGCATTAACCCACAGTGTCATATCAGGACTCCCCAAATCGAATTTCCATCCTATTCAGGCTGTTCTTCTCACAGATCCCACATACCCAAACTTTCCCAGGCTTTTCAGCCTCTCTTCCTTTGCCCTGGACATCATTCTGCCCTTTTGCATTACCTGAACGCTAGTTTTTCATCAAAGCCTGGTTCAATTGCAGCAGTCTCTGTGAAGTCTTCCCTGATTCCCTACAACTGGAAGAAATCGGTCCTTCCCTTACACTGCCACTAAACTTGACTGCTACCTTTCAACATTCGCCAACATCCACCTCGTGTAAATTACGACTAAGCAGAGCTATGTCAGTTTTTTTTTCAGGCACAAAGCTTACTTAGCTCAAGATCTGAAACATCATAGCTACTCAATAACTGTGTGTTTAGTCAATACTTTCATCCTCTTTGTAAAGTATCAATCCAATGCCATCAGCCTTTTCGTTATTTTCATAAAGTGGTAGTTGTTAACTGCCAGCGAGTTGGTTCCAACTCACAGCAACCCTGTATAGAGATTCCGAGGAAGAACTGGTGAGTTTGAACTGTCAACCTTGTGGTTTCCAACCGACCTTGCAGTCTAGAGTATTATCCCACAGTGCCACACCAGGACACCTTGTATAGGGGTAGAAGGCATCTAAGAGGTACAATACAGACCTATCTCTATCCTGGTGTGGTGCTGTAGGACACGCAATGGACTGCTAACCACAAGGTCTGTAGTTCAAACCCACCAATTGCTCCTTGGAAACTATATATACGGTCGCTGAGTTGGAACCAACTTGACGGTACTTTAACAACAATCATTGGTTTGATCAACAAAATAGCACCCCATAGGGTTTTCAAGGCTGTGACCTTTCGGAAACAGATTACCATGCCTTTCTTCAGAGTCTCTCTTAGTGGGTTCCAAAAGGCAACCATTTATTTAGTAGTCAAGCACTTATTCAATTGGACCACCCAGACTCCAAAATTGTGTTCACAGCGTTATCCTGGATACTGACAGAAAAGCAACTCTCAGTCGTTTCTTCTCAACTCCTGAGACCATGAAAAGCAGGTCCTATCCTCTGCTCTCATGTTGTTGTGTGCTGATGAGTCGATTCTGACTCAGTGACCCTAGATGGTGGACTAGAACTGCCCCCAGACCGTAACCCTTATGGGAACAGATGACCAAGTCTTTTCTCCTGGAGAGCAGTCAGTGGGTTTGAACTGTGAACCTTTACAATGAGCAGTTGAGCACATAATCACTGTGCCATTAAGTCTTCTCTACTCATACAGGCTTTCAACTTGAAATCATTCCACAAGTAACCATGACAAAAATTTACAGCCAGAACCTTTATCCTAAAAGTAACATTTTTGCTCTTCAATATTTTAGAAATGGCATCTTGCAGTTGTTTTGCCCAGTGCAAAATAGAATTCATTTTTTGGTTATTGCTTCCATGGGCACAGATTATGGATCCAAGTAAAATGAAATCCTTGACAAATTCACTATTTCCTCCATTTATTATGATATTGCTATACTGGTTCAGGGATCTCTGTTTTACGGTGTAGGCCATATTGAAAACTTTGAACTTCCTAAGTAAGTGCTTCAAGTTCTCTTTGTTTTCAGCAAACAAAGTTGTGTTCGCTGAACATTGCAGTTTGTTAATTAACCTTCTTCTACTTCGGATGCTATGTTCTTCATAAAGTCAAGTTCTCAAGTTATTTGCTCAGCATACAGATTAAGTACGGTTAAAGCCGATATATAAATGAATATGTATAAAACCTATACATAACCCTGATGAACACCTTCCCAGATTTTAAAACATATTGTTGTTAAGTGCTGTTAAGTTGGTTCTGACTCATAGCGACCCTGCATAGAGTTTCTGAGGAGCAGCTGGCAAGTATCCTTTTATCCTGCTCGAAAAACTGCCTCTTAATCTACGTACAGATTTCCCATTAGCACAATTAAGTGTTCTGGAGTTTCCATTCTTTGCAATGCTGTCCATAAATCGTTATTACAACACAGCTGAATGCCTTTGCATAGTCAATAAAACACAGGTAAACGTAGCGTAGTGGTTACAAATCGGGCTGCTAACCTCAAGGACGGCAGTTCGAAATTACCAGCTTCATTCCATGCTGTCTTCCGAATCTAGCTCAAATTTTTGCAGTTTCCTGTTGATGTATTGCTGCAACCATTTTGTTTTTCACTAATGCAGTTTGGACTTCTTCCTTCAATGTCATCGGTTCTTGATCATGTGCTACCTCCTAACATTGATGAATGCAGATCCATTCTTTTTGGTACAGTGACTGTGTATATTCCGTCTTCTTTTGATGCTTCCTGTGCCAATATTTTGCCCATATAATCCTACAATGAAGTCCTGGTGTAGCGCTGTAGGATAAGTACTGGACCACAAAGTTGGTTTGAATTGCAAGGTTGGTGGTTCAACCCCACCAAGCACGCCTCAGAAACCCTACACAGTTGTGGCAAAGAATGGGAATGTCCAGCCCACAGGTCAAATAAGGACCATGACATCACTTGGTCTGACCCTGCCAAGGCAACCACAGTTCCAGTCATCACACTGTTGTTAAGTGCTGTAGAGTCAGGTCTGACCCATAACAACCCTGTATAGCAGGTTTCCCATACAGGGTTGCTATGCATGAGCTTGAACCGTCGACCTTATGGTTCAAATTGACTTTGCAGTCCAACAAATTAACCCACAACCCCACACCAGGACTCCAGCCATCACATTGTTATTAAGTGCCATCGAGTTGATTCCAACCCATAGCGACCCTGTATAGGGTTTCTGAGGAGCAGCTAGTGAGCATGAACCGCCCACCTTGCAGTTCAAACAGCTTTGCAGTCTGGTGCATTAACTCACAGCATCACACCAGAACTCCAGCCATCTCATTAGGGGTGAGTTAAGTTAAACGGATGATCAAATGCAGCAGGCTAACTTTTAAGTTATAATGCCCATGAACGATGTTATAAACTTTGGCAGAACAAAGTTCCCCACCCCTGCTACACAGGATTGCTATGAGTCAGAAGTGATTTGACAGCACTTCAACAACGCTTCAATAATGCAACTCTAAGCTTGAAGTTTTCCTTGTTCTTTCAATTTGAGAAATTGCAAGTGTATTCTTTCAGTTTTCTAACTCTACGTCTTAGCACATTTCATTATATTTTACTCTGAATTCTTTTTTTCAGGTCTTTTGCTATATCATTTCTCCCATTTGCTTGAGTAGTAACAGAATGAGCCCGTTATATGTAAACAGTATAACACCTTGTGTTGTTTCCGACTTGCCCCATGCCTATTACATGTGAAAACAGGACATTCTCCATTCAAGAGACTGTCTTCTGACATCAAATTTGTTCTTTCCTTTTTGGTGACTTTTTGCTTTTTTATGTGTAATGTTCTTGAACCCATCCCACAACTCGCTTGGTCATTAGTGTTCAATGCGAAAATCTATTCTTGAGATAATCTCAACTCTGCCATTCCAATTACTGGTATTACTAAAACAGCTTTACTTGATCAGTTGCAGACTGGGAAATTGGTAAAGATCTTCAATTTCTTCATCTTTGCCGTTAGTGGTTGGCATGTAAATCTGAAGTCGCATTACATAATGAATCAAATCAAAACTTTCCCTCCTAAGATCACTATAGTGCCCATCACTCCAAACTCATCTTTTCTCACTCCTTAACTGATACCTACACCACGCTAATATAGAGCTGCTCATATTTCCACAGACATGCATCAAGCATTTCTTTTCTTGCACAGCTGTTCTTTCCGTGATATCCTTCTCTACTTTTTCATCTAGTCCTTAATGTCCCCTAAGGCATCTTCCAAAAACTCCTCCTTTAATAGCCAGACTAGCAGTTAAACATTAGGCTGAAATTATCTATTTGCATATCTCTAGTAGACTTCTGGTGTGGCGCTGTGGATCAGGACTGGATGGTGAACCACAAGGTTGGCAGTTCAAATCCACCAGCGGCTCCTTAGAAACCCTATACAGTATCACTAAGAGTCAGAATTGACTCAATGGCAATTAACAACAACAACAAATGGCAAAGAGATGAACAAAGCCTAATCGAGCCAAACGTGAAATTATGATCTCAGGGCATAAACAATATAGAAGGCCATTTTCTGCCTTCCAAACACTTGCCTCCACAATAAAGGACTCGGAGTGGGTAATCTGTATCTAACTTGGCATTACTCTTCAGCTCTCCTTTACAATCGTGCACACTGGACTCAGAAAGGTCAGCAGCCATCTCACAAACCTGGAAGCAAGGAAAATAAGACATCTTCACTACACTGGACCAACAACCCCCCCCTTCTCCTCCCACCTGAACTCCCTTCACCCCAAATGTTTCAATTCTGTTAATTCAGGAATACACACTGCATCATGAGCAAATCTGGATGTAACACTGACCAGAACCACAGGTCTACAGTGAAGGAAAATGCAACAGTGAGACTCCTAGCAACTGCCCCGTGTGGGGGGAGGGAGTGTGTGGAGTAGGGGAGGGTTATGGAGTGGGGGGCATAGGGGACAGTACAGAGTAGAAGGGAGTAAGGAAGGGTATGGAGTGGGGGGAGTAGGGGAGGGTATGGAGCGAGGGTTAAGGACTCATGAGAAAGACGAGCCAAGGGAAAGGGATGAAAAGGATGAGAAGGGTAAACACTAGGCAAAGATTTGGGGGTGATCTGGGAGGGGTGCAAACTGCAGCAAGAGAAAAAAGCAGTCAACACACAGTCGGTGATGAAAGGTTGAATTAACCCAAGGAGAGAGGTGTGGCAGGGTGGGGGAGCCAAGTGCCAAGGGAGACGCACAGAGTCAAGAAAAGGAGTAGAGGGGGGCAGGGAGACCAAAGCCTGCGGCTGAAGGGAGAAAACAGAGGCAGAAGAACCAGGTGGGGTTAGAATGTAAACGCACTGAGGCGACGAGGACGGCCAGGTCTGATCAGGGAACGAGGTCTGGAGACAACAGGGCAACCCCGGGGATACTGGAGAGGCCCATGTGGGCGGGTGCGTGGAGACGCCCGGCACGGCCCCCTTCGCCAGGCAGCACCTCAGTTTCCCCCATGCTCTCTACGAGCGTCTCTGACGCGGGAGAGGCACGAGAGGTCGTTACCCTGGCGGTCGCACAGCTCCCGCCGCCTCCGCTCCCGCCGCTCGCACCAGCTGAAGTGACACATGCAACTCCTCTTCCCCGGCCACTGCCGCCCGAGAGTCCGTCTGCCAAGTACAATCCCGCGAGACAATTGGCCTTTATCGCGAGATTCAAGCCGCCGCCGGACCGGAAGTCGCAGGATGTCTACAGGCGGAAGGAGGCGGGGTAATCAGAGTACATGCGCATTACGCTGGCGCGTGGGGCGGAGACAGGAAGGACAAATAGCTGACCAGAAGGTGGAGCGCGTTACCCATTCGAAAGGCTGGAGACCTGCTTTCCTAAACTGTGCGTGGGTGCGTGGAAATGTAATCCACCTGAGTCAGAAATAACTTCCTACTGGTGAACCTGAGGAACGTTGCCTCAATGTCTGGAGTGCATCCTGGGTTCTGAGTAACCTCCAGACTATTGGATAAATCACTCATCCATGGGGAAGTTTCAGCTGGATGAAGCGTTTGGTTTCATTTTAATGTCAAATCATGAATTGGCCGAATTTACTTTTTAAAGATGATAGCAGCAGTGTCATCACTAGGGAGATTCGGGGAGTGTGGATTACACCCGATGACACTGTCAGTGGAGGTGACACCAAAAAGACTGTCTATGAAATATTTGTTCAGTGTTTCCGCAGAAAGTTATTTTTGTATTTATTTGAAAAAACAAACAAACCTGTAGTTAACTTGTAACAACAAAAATGTCTTTTCATAGGCCCACTTTACATGTATTAATTAATACACCTACAATGCTAAAGCTCTCTGTTAATTTACTTTTGGAACCTTCTAGTGTGCTCTTCCAGCAGTCCTCTGTCCGTTTGTTGTACTGTGGTGGATTTTGTGATGCTGGAAGCTATACCATCGGTATTTTAAATACCCGCAGGGTCACCCATGGTGCACACACTTAAGCAGAACTTCCAGAATAACACAAAGTTGGAGGAAGGAAAGATGGACCCCTTCTGAAAGGTTAATCACAGAAAACCATGTGAATAGCAACAGAATACTGATATAATACCAGAAGATGAGCCCCTCAACTTAGAAGACACTCACTCATATAATATGACTGCGTGAAAAGCTGCCTCCTCAAATAGAGTTGACCTTACTGTATGTGGATGGAACAAAGCTTTCGATCCTTCACTTACTAATGGAGCACAACTCAAAATGGGAAGAAATAACTGAAAGCATCCATAAATATTCGGAACCTGGAACGTACAAAGTATGAATCTTAGAAAATTGAAAGTCATCAGAAATGAAATGGAATGCATAAAGCTGATCTCCTACACATTGTTGTTGTTAAGTGCTGTCAAGTTGGTATTGATTCAATGACCTTGTATAGGGTTTCCAAGGAGCAGCTGGTGAGCTTAAACCACCAACCTTGCAGTTCAAAGCAACCTTCAGTCCAGCGCATTAACTCACAGCGCTACACCAGGACTCCATATCAATATGGAAGAAACTCAATATTATTAGCCAAAACAAGGCCAGGGACCAACTGTGAAATAGACCATCAATTCCTCATATACAAGTTCAGGATGAAGCTATAGAAAATCAAAAGTCTACAAGAGCCAAAATATGACCTTTAGTATACCACCAGAATTTACAGAAATGTCAAGAATAAATTTGATTCCAACCTCCCTTTTAGTATGGGTTCTTTTTCTTAGTCTTTAACAATAATGGTCCTGTGCAGTATTTCTCCTTCTGTGACTAATTTCCATCAACATAATGTCCTCAAGTTTCATCCATGTTATGTGGTGGCTTACAGCTTCCTTGTTATTCTTCAAGGTAGCGTAATATTCCATTGTGTGTATGTACTGAGGGGAGGGAGGGGAAAGTGAAGCACAGGGTAAGGAATAGACACAGGATAGTTTGGGTGCTGGGGAGGTGGGCAATACACAAGAAGGGGCGGGGGAAGGGAGGAACAAGGTAGATGGGAGAACAATTAGGCAAGTTTGCATGGGCTAAGTGGGACAAGAGATAAATAATGATGAATGTGCAACCTTGGAACAACAGGGCTTTGGGATACAAGGATTGAGACATGCTTGGAATGGGTAAAAGGGGGGAAATATTGTTAAGATACTTGGCTATCTTTTGAATCTTGGTTTCCCTGGCATACCATTATAAAATAGACACTTGAGGGAGAAAGAAAGGAATAGCCAGAAATATCACCACAGAAAGCTTGTAAGTCCATCTTCTGCCTATAACTGATTGCAATACCTAAAATGGGGCTACAACGTGCCCAGTGAGAGAGACTTCCTGCAGAGCCTCTGCATTGCATAAGACCATAGGTGGAATCCTGAACCCCATCCAGAATCTTCTGAGGTAGGAAATTTCCACTTGAAAGGACAAGCAGACCAGCCTAAAGTGACTAGAAGAACAGAAAATACTTCTTGAAAGAAAGACCGACAGGGAAAATATAAAAACAATAACGGCAGTCTGAACAAGCAAGCTGTTCGCCCAGGAAGCATCAAGGCAAGTGGTCGGGTCCCCTCAGAGCAAACCCCCTTCCATGACTAAGACTCAAGAGGAATATATGAGCAGACATGAGATCTGACTGGTGAACATGTTGGTTACGGATAAGGGGAAATGAGGGGAAAACAGCAATGAAGCTGTGAGCTAGTCCTACCACCTTCAATAGACTCCTGTGAACCCAGGTGGAGACCTGGTTGGCCAGCAGTATGGCAAGACCTGGGGACTCCTGGGCCCAGAGTCAGTGACATAGCCACAGAGGACTAAAGTGGAGAGTGAAGTGTCCAGCTGATAAGAAGCGAGGGGATATGCACAAGAATACCCACACTTGCAGATAATACCCACTTGACCTGTCTTCAATGACTGGATGATCAGAGCTCAACTAGAAGAAGAAAGAAGAGGAAAAAAAGAATAATCTGATACAATTTCATGAAGTTGACCTACACTTATGGATGCAGTAGCTCAAAAGAGGAAACAAATCTTTATAGTGAGGATCATTCCCACCCCTTTGGTACACAGGGTAGACAGGGATAGGCAACTTGGACATTGGATACCCAAAATGGGGGAGGGGCTACAAAAGCAAGAAGTGACTGGCTTACAAGCTTTCAAGAGGGAACCTAGATCCAGAGGGCACAGAGGAAGGTAGAATGTCCACTGAATAGTATCAAATCTGTCTGGGTGGAACTGATGAAAAGAGACGGGGATAGGACTCTTGTGGTACAATAGTGAATAATTGCTATAAGGACTGACTGTGAGGGTTGGAAATGTAAAAGTAGACGTTTTATAGCAAAAGGAGGGGAGTGACTGACTTTGCAGTCTAGGAGCGGAGGTCTCTGGGACCATCAAGGAAGAAGAGTGGAGTGTGGGACACTACCCAGAGAAGCAGTGATGCCAGAGATGGAGGCAGAGAGCATGACATGGAGAGATGAAGTGGCTTGGGACTCTAGACCCAGAGAGGAAGAGGGGATGTGTGCTGACAACCAAGGGGCAGGCTTGCGGGGTGTGTACCCTTTGGTTGTTTGATGATGCATGGAGGGGATTGTAATCACGGCAGTGAAACGATATATGATAGGATGGATGTAAAGCTAATGTTCTCTCATGTAAACAATCACATAATTCACAATAAAATGTGAAAAAAAGAATAAATTTGATGCATTAGACACTAACAACTGAAGGCTATCGGAATTGTGGGCCATCATTAACATCATATATTAAGAAAGCAAAAGGTCATTTAAAAGGCCAAAACGAATATCCAAAGAGACTCTGAAACTTGCTCTAGAGACATTAAAGTGACTATAAGAAATTATGATGTAAGAGAACGGATAGAAACATTCAAAGGGCAGCTCGAGATCATGAGATCACATATTATAATGAAATGTGTAAAGACCTGGAGCCCGAAAATCAAAAGGAAAGAACCCACTCAGCATTTCTCAAGCCTCGAGTTTCAATATTGAAAAATTGTGTGAACAAAATATTGACTAATGTAGAAAGTATAAGAAGATTAAAAAAGATTATACAGGGTCACTGTACCAAAAAGAATTGTTTCAAGCATTTCAAGAGGTACCATAGGTCAAGAACTGGTGGTTATGAAGGCAGAAGTCCAAGCTGCATTGAAGGCATTGGCAAGAACAAGACTCCAGAACTGATGGAATATAAATGGAAAAGTTTGGGCAAACTAATGCAGCACTAGAGGGGCTCACTTACCTGTGCCAAGAGATTTGGAAGACAGCTACCAGGCCAACCAATTGAAAGAGATCTGTATGTGTGCCCATTCCAAAGAAAAGTCACCCAATGGAGTGCGGAAGTCATGATCACATACAAGTAAAATTTTGCTGACGGTAATTAAAAAATGGTTCAACAAGGAGCTGCCTGAAATTCAAGTCAGATTCAGAAGAGAACGTGAAATTAGGGATATTACTGCTAATATCAGATGGATCTTGACTGAAAACAGAGAATACCAGAAATGTGTTTACTTGCGCGTTATTGACTATAAAGGCATTCATATCAAACTATGAATAATATTGCAAAGAATGGGTATTACACAACACTTAATTGTGCTCATGAGAAATTTGTATATAGACCAAGAGGCAGTTGCTAGAACAGAACAATGGGATAGTAAATGGTTTAGAATCAGGAAAAGTGTGTGCCAGGGTTGTATCCTTTCACCACATTTATTCAATCTGTATGCTGAGCAAATAATCTGAGAAGCTGGATTACATGAAAAAGAGGGGCATTGGGATTGGAAGAAGAGTCATTAACAGTCTGCAATATGCAGATGATACAACTTTGCTTACTGGAAGTGGACTTGAAATACTTACAGATGAAGATCAAAGACTATAGTCTTCAATATGGATTGCACCTCAATGTAAAGAAAATGATAACCTTCACAACTGGATCAATAAATAACACCATGTTGAACAAAGAAAAGAACAAAGTTGTCAAAGATTTTATTGTACTTGGATTCATAATCAACGCTCATAGAAGCAGCAGTCAAAAAATAAATGTATTGCATTAGGCAAATCTGCTGCACAAGTGTCTTTAAAGTGTTCAAAAGCAAAGATGTCAGTTTGAGGATGAAGGTGTGCCTGACCCAAGCCATGATATTTTCAGTTGCCTCATATGCATGTGAAAAATTGGACATTGAATAAGGAAGACCGACAAAGCACTGATGCATTTGATTTATGGTATTGCTGAAGAATATTGAAAATATCATGGACGGTCAGAAAGACAAATCTGTTTTGGAAGAAGCACAGCCAGAATGCTCCTTAGACGTGAGGATGGCTAGACTTGGTCTCTTGTGCTTTGAACATGTTGTCAATAGGGACCAGTCCCTAGAGAAGGACATCATGCTTGCTAAAATGGAGGGTGGGCAAAAAAAGAGGAAGATCCTAATGAGATGGATTGACATGAAAACAGCAACAAAGGATTCAAACATCAGTAAATTGTGAGGATGGTGGAGGACCGGGCAATGTTTTATTCTATTGCACATAAGGTCGCTATGAGTCAGAACCAACTCAACGGCAGCTAAAAATAACAATCTACTTATAGAAAGGTCAGTGGTTTGAACCCACCACCCACTCTGCAGTAAAAAGATGTGGCAGTCAGCTTCCATTGAGACGACAGCCTTGGAAGGCCTTTGGAAAGTTCTACTCCATCCTGTAAGATTGGTATGAGTCCGAATCAACTCAACAACAATGGGTTTGGACTTGGCTCCCTTAATGACTTACAGAAAGCATGTGACACATTTTTATTTCATAACAGTTTAAGAGTCATGCTTTTATCTTTTTAAAAAAATTTGTCCTTTAATACTTCCCAAATAGAAGGACAAAGCCTCACATAAGAAAAGTTAAGATCTTTCTTTCTGCTTGGAATCTGAATAGAAGCCAAGAGCACTACAGCCATTTGGCACCTATTACGGCCACCACCACCACCAAGCCTAAGGAGCTCTGGTAGCATAGTGGTTACAAATCTGGCTGCGAACCACAAGGTCAGCAGTTTGAAACTACCAGCTGTTCCGTGGGGGAAAGATGAGGCTTTCTGCTTCCATAAAGATTTACAGCCTTGGAAACCCTGTACAGGGTTGCTATGAGCTGGACCCGACTCCACGGCACATCACCACCACCACAAGACTAGTCTGAGAATCAAGGTTGATGTGCTTAGGATTTCAGGCTGGACACCTCAGCAAAGTCTGGTTCCTGATAGCCTTTTGGGGTTCAGATACCAGCTCAGGACTGTCTCCTTTCCTAGGCTATTTGTTTTTGATTGTTTGTTTGCTTTGTTTTTGGTGAAAGACAAACTGCTCAGTCCTGGTGTGGTGCTATGGAACAAAGCACTGGACAGCAAGGTTGGTTTGAACCACAAGGTCCATGGTTCAAACTCAACAGCGTTCCTCAGAAACCCTATACTGGGTCGCTATAAGTCGAAATGGACTCTTAACAACAACCATCTATTTAACCAGTCTAGTAGGATTTTCTATTATACCTAGAAAATGCATTCCTAACTGATATTATCATAAACTCAGAGTATTTCCTTTAAGACAACAAGAGAGAAACTTGTGGTCAAGCAAAGAGACCAGAGATGAGATCTGGCTAAAGGTAATGAGGAAGTGGCCACCCAGGGGAAGCAGGGAGGAAGGGACAATTCCGACTCTCACGTTCTGAGAAATCTACTTAAGAGAATGGAAGTGTTCACACTGGACTCCTGAAACTAGAAGTGACTTCTTACAGTTTGTGATTCTTTCATCATAATTTGTCTAGGTCTCAAGGGGAAAGTCCACAAATCCTGGGTGTTCCATTCTTGGGGCTGGATTGGTTCTGAACCAGACATTTTCTTTCTGGGCATTATCACGGTGATCGCATGGGGCAGAGTGTATTGGATATTTGTTGATTGTCTTTCCAGCCTTGTAACAGGCCTACTTTGGTTGGAAGGGAGTCCTCTTGGTGTGGCACTGTAGGATAAACACTGGATTGCTAACCTCACGGTCAGTGGTCCTCAGAAATTCTATACAGGATCCACTATAAGTCAGAACGATTTAACAATACTCAGTGGCAATAACAGTATGGTAACCACCTAATAACTGGTGTCTAAATAAAAAACATTTTTTTTTTTTTAGGAGAGCTCATGTTTGTCGCCTTTCTCTCTTAGAGATGCCCTTCCAGAGTGGCTTGTTCAGCAAGATGGCCCCTTTCTCTTGAGTCCTTGTTGCTCAAACTGGTTTGAGGGGGAAGAAAAATGAAAAAAAAAAAGTAAATATTCAAGGGTGGAGCCCCGCTTCAGGCAAAGCCGGATCCTAGCTATGAAACAACACAATAAAAAAATCTCACTCTTAGAAAATTACAAAACAGCTGTGGAAAGTATTGGTGCTTAGTGTTAGGAGATAACTTAGAGTGTTCTTACAGTTTTCTGTACATTTGAAATGATTTTGCTTCGCTTTTTTTTTAAAAAAAGGAAACTATTTCTCTTCATCTCTTCATAGGCTCTTTCCCTACGCTTTATTCTGTGCAATATTAAGATTTTTTTTTTCCTACCAGTTTAGCAATCACAGAAGAAAGAGATGGTATCTTTTCCAATGGTTCTAGCAAACAATTCAGGTTAGCAGCTCAGTAGGCTGGCTTGGGTCATGTGCCCTTCCCTGAACCAACCACAGTGGCTACTGGGACAGAATGATCTAATTCACCAGGCCTGGTCACATGCCCATTTTAAAAGTCAGGGAATAGAGCCAAACCCACCCAAGCCTCAGGAATGGAGAAGTGGAGAAGGATGGGTCACCAAAGAAAAATCAGGGTGCTGATTCCAAAAGGAAAGGAACCGGGGTGGCACTGGGGATTCCAGGCGTTAGGCCTCTTACCATAGTGTCAGTGATTAAAACCCACCAGCTGCTCTTGAAAGAAAGATGAGGCTGTCTGCTCCCATGAAAATTTCCAGTCAAGGAAACCCTGTATAGGATACTATGATCGAATTGATGGCAGTAGGTGAATTCCAGAAGGAGGCAGCATGGATGCTGGGGAGGCAAAAGCAACATGTAACTGTCCTGTCATCCAAACTCAATCTCAGAAGCCCTGCTCAAAGGGAGGTAGACTAGCTGACTGGGATGATGGAGCAGGAGCAGGCATGGCAGGGGTTAATGCAAATGGACTGATTTTGCTTTTCCAAAAAATCAGATGTTTAACAAGGTCATCGACTGTTCTTTTAACACAGGACTCAGACACAACCAGTTCTGCCACAAGAGGCCCATAAATATGCAGCGCAGAGAAGCATGGATTTAAAAGATAATAGAACTTTATCAGTATGAGAAGGGCATTCTGGGAGAGCAACAAAACCTGTCTCTGTTCAGCCAAACCCTGCACTCGGCTCAATATGTGTGCTGCTGGGATGCATTCGAATCGCTCTCTTCTAATATAAAAATAATACGTTTCTTACAGAAGATACAATACAGAGGGTGAGCTGTAAGTCATGAACTGTAAGCTGTAAGTCATCCTCCCACCCTGCTCCCTAGAGGGTGAGCTGTAAGTCGTGAGCTGTAAGCTGTAAGTCATCCTCCCACCCTGCTCCCTAGAGGGTGAGCTGTAAGTCGTGAGCTGTAAGCTGTAAGTCATCCTCCCACCCTACTCCCTAGAGTATTATTAAGTTTGGTGTACACACTCATGTGTAACAGTGGGTTAAGCATTGGTATGTCAACTGAGTGCTTGGTGTGGTTCAAACCCACAAGCTGCTCTGTGGGGAAAAGATAAAGCAGTCAGCTTCTGTAAAGATTTACAGAAACCCTATGGGGCAGTTCTACTCTGTCCTATTGGGTTGCTATGAGATGAAACTGACTTGCTGGCAGTGGGTTTTGGCACACAATCATGTAAGCTTTGTAATATTAGTTAAAACTTCCATAACATCTGCACTGTGGGGCAGTTCTACTTTCCGTCACATGGAGATGCTAGGAGTTGGAATCGATGGCACCCAGCAACCACAACACTATGCCTGTCACCAGAAAAGACCAACAGCTAGACGACGGCATCATGTTAGAAACGTAGAACGTCAGTGAAAACACAGGAAACCCTTAATGAGATGGAGCGACATGGTGTCCACAGCAATGGAGCCAGAGATACCAGTGCCCATGATGATGGCACAGGTTGAGGCTGATAGCACGGATCTCCTGATCTAAACAAAATTGGGGTCAGGTTAGTCATTGAGTCTCAAGTGAGCACCCTGTAAATGAGGACGTTTATACATTGGCTAAGGAGCTCTGGTAGCGTAGTGGTTACAAATCAGGCTGCGAACCTTAAGGTCAGCAGTTCGAAACTACCAGCTGTTCTGCAGGAGAAAGATGAGGCTTTCTGCTCCTGTAAAGATTTACAGCCTCGGAAACCCTGTACAGGGTCGCTATGGGTCGGAACGGACCCGAAGGCACATAACAACAACAACATACATTGGCTGGGATAACCTTATGGTCCTAGAAGGAGGACAGGACTAGGAGAATAGGACAGGCATAAACCCACCCAGATAGTTATCTCAGGAATTAAGCAGAGACCCTAAAGGTAGAAGGTTTGAGAAAGATCATTGCCTGATTGTTCCTCTTTTTCCAGGAAGATGGAATGTTTGAGAAGCACATTGCCTGATTGTCCCCCTCCCCCCACAAAGATGCTAGCTTGATGTGAAAATAGATTCCATGTACATTCAAATGTAACTTACCCTATATATTGTGCCTGCTCTTCATAATAGACAGGACGATCTTGAGAGTCTATTCTCTTCATCCTCCAGACTTCTGGCTTTCTGCTAATAAAGCTTGCATTGGATCTCACCCCGTCTCTGTAGGTGCCCACAGTGACAGGCGGCAAACCCTCATTTCGGTTTAACAACAAGGCCATGGTTCAGTCTCTTGTGCATGACATCACCATGACTCGCAGCAAACTCAGCGACAACTCACAATGTATGTTGTAGACCATTCTGAGCACTTGACAGAGATGAACTCATTTTATTTCCACATAAGATTGGCAAAACGACGTGGGTGTGTTTATCATTCCCATTTTACACATGAGGAAACTGAGTCCTACAGAGGGGAAGTAGACTGCCTGAGTCCTCACAGACAATAAATGGACAAACTAACACTGAACCCAGGCATGCTAACTCCAGAAGACAGAGGTCTATCTTAAGGAATTCGTAGTGAACATGCCTGTTCAGGCACACCTCATTTTACTGTGCTTTGTCTGACTGCATTTCACAGATGCTGCGAGTATTTTTAACAAATGGAAGGTTTGTGGTAACCCTGTGTTGCCATTGAGCAAGCCTATGGCACCATTTTCACAGTAGCATTTGCTCACTTCATGTCTCTGTGTCCCATTTTTGATGTTCTCATAACATTTCAAACTTTTTCATAGCGCTATGATGTACTTCAAAGGGGCTCTGGTAGCGTAGTAGTTACGAATCGGGCTGTGAACCTCAAGGTCAGCAGTTTGAAACTACCAGCTGTTCCGTGGGAGAAAAATGAGGCTTTCTGCTTCTGTAAAGATTTACCACCTCAGAAACCCTGTACAGGGTTGCTATGAATCAGAATTGACTCCACAGCATGTAACAACAACAACATCTCGTACTTCATGGAGTCCTGGTGTGGCGCTGTAGGTTAATGCATTGACTGCAAAGCCAGTTTGAACCTCAAGGTCAGTGGTTCAAGCTCACCAGCTACTCTTTGAAAGTCCTATACGGGGTCACTATGGGTCAGAAATGACTTGACGGCACTTTACAACAACAATCACATACTTCATAGACTACACTATAGTGTAAACATAATTTTTGTATGCACTGGGAAAACAAAACATTTGTGCAATTTGCTTTATTTTGCTATTTGCTTTATTGCTGTGGCCTGAAGCTGAACCCATAATATCTAATTTTTTAATTTAAGAAAATGTGATAGGTTGACTGTAATACTGGATTTTGTTTCATCTGACAGTTGTTTAAAAATCTGGAATATATTCAAATAGATATTATATGAAGTGATTGGTTGATTGACTTCCCCAAAATGTCTCCTTATCATATGGCCTTGTTGTTAAGTGCTGTTGAGTCAGTTCGGCTCATAGCAACCCTGCACAGAGTTTTCTAAGAGCGGCTGGTTTGGCTTTGAACCACTAACCTAGTAGATAGTAGTCCAGAGCTTATCCTACAAGTGCCATCAGGACTCCTCATCATCATATAACATGGTTGAAATACTAGAAATAAAAAAAAACTTATTTTAAAAACGAGATTGTTGTTGTTAAATGCCATGGAATTGATTTCAACACATAGCAACTCTGTCTAGGGTTTCTGAGGCTTTAAATCTTTTGGGGAAACAGAAAGCCTCATCTTTCTCCCATGAAGTGACTGGTGGGCTTGAATCATCAACCTTTTGGTTCATGGTCCAGTGCTTATCCTATGGAGCTACTGCACTCCCTCACACACACACTTAATAAGATACCTTAGACATCTTTCTAGGTCAAAACTTACAACTCATTCTTACTCTGTATGGCTAGCAAAGATGCTAAGTCAGGGCCCAGGAAGTGCTACACAAATGAATAGGAACATTGTCAAATTGCATGTGCTATTTTATAAACAGGGCCACCATAGGCTACTTTCAATTTTCTATAGCTTTTTGTTATGGAACACATGTACCAAGGGGCTTTAAAAAAATTTATGGAACATAGAATGAAAAGATCATGGAATTTTTCCACACAATTTTTGAAGCCCACTTGTACAAGCTGCCTGGTGGAAAATGGAATGGAGGAGGAGTAAGACTGAGCCAAGAGTCCCATTAGTGGGAAGCTAGAGGTCTTTACAACCTTGGGCGGACCAAAACAGTAGCAGTGTGGGTGGAGAGATATTGAGGGCCATGCGTCAGCAGACTGGAGTCCTGGTGTGCTGCTGTAGGATAAGCACTCGACTGCAATGCTGGTTTGAACCTCAAGGTTGGCAGTTCAAAATCACCAGCTGCTCCTTGAAAGCCCTATACAGGGTTGCTATGAATCAGAACCAACTCAAGGACACTTAACAACAATGACAATCAGCAGACTGGGCAGTGATGTTGTGAGCAAGACAAAAGAGGGAACCAACCCTGTACCATTAGCTCTTGGATGGATGGTGCTGGCCAGGAAACAGAACCATCAACTTACAGTTCCATTCGGTGCAGAAGCTGAGAGAAAGGATGAAAAACTTGGTATTTAAAGGAGACCAGGATACATGGTTACACAGTGGTTAAAGCGCTTGGTTGCTAACAAAATGACCAGTGGAACCCACCAACCATTCCAAGGAAGAAAGATGACCGTAGAGGTTGCAGCTTTAGAAACCCTACAAGGCAGTTCTACTATGCCTTAGAGAGTCGCTAGGAATCAGAATCCACTCACAGAAAATGGGTTTGCAGGTTTACTTAAGGCAGAAGGCGTCCTGATCTGAAGAGCCAGGCTCCCTGATAGTGGCACCGCTATGCTCATTGCAAACACACTAACTGGAGAAAACCACAGACATGGGCTCTGACCTTTGGGAACACCCAGGTGGCAACAATGGGTGGTACTGGGATTCCAGAAAAGGGCTGGAGAAGGGAGAGGGCAACCGAAACCTGTTACTTTCCTTTTTTCTTCTCACTCTGGACTATTCCTCTAATCCTTTGCAATGATGCGGACTCAGTAAGGGCTCCCCTCTGCCACAGAACACAAGGTCTCCTGAAAACCAGCCAACATTGTTCTTTATGGTCCTTCTACATGGACTCCAGATTCCAAATTCCTCAAATGCCTGCTGACTGTACTTCTCCCAGGCTTTTTATTTTGTCTAGAATGTCTGTTTCCCCTATTTGCACCCCTAGATAGATAAACAGTTTTCTCTCATTCCCCTCTTCACAAATCTTTCCTGTAATCATACCTATAATGTACCAGTTGAGTATTTTTCCCACACATAGTAAAACAGAAAAAAAACACAAAACAAAACCTGTTGCAATTGAGCAGAGTTCATGAGTTGCTAAGCCTTTCCTCTAAGGAGCCTCTGGGTGGACTCAAACATCCAACCTTTGGATACGCAGATGAGTGTGTTTTACAGTTTGAGCCACCTAGGAACGCCATTAAAAGAAAGGCATAGCTGCTTGGAAACAATTAGCCGTTGGACTAATGGATCATGGGAACATGAGTCTCCACAACCCTCAGACCAGAACTAGATCGTACCTGGCTACCACTACCAACTGCTGTGAAAGGGATCACATTCGATGTCCCTGGATACAGTGCGAGAGAACTCAAAATCATATAAAGAAGACCAGGTTTACTGGTTAGATAGAGACTGGTGGAACTCCAACACTGTGATCTTTGGTCACCCTTCAGGTCTAGAACTGAGCTCACCTCTGTGACTCAATGTTTAGCCAAACAATAGGTAGTCTACAGAGGGACAACACTAGTGAAGCATACTATAGAATGTTCAACCATTCGAGATAAAAAATAAGGCAGCATTTACTGAAGGACAAAGTTCAGAAGGGCTGGGAAGGAAGGAGGAATGGAAACAAGAAATCCAGGGTGGAAGTAGGATAACCAATGTTACATACAGGGGACTGCAATCATTGAAATGAAGTGTATGACTTGTTTAACATAAAACTGATGATTTGCTCTGTAAATCTTCACTCAACGTACAATAAAAAGTTTTTTAAAAGTCCTAACTAGGTGTTGCAAATGTAAAGGCAAGTATAACAAAAAAAAAGGGGTGTGGTTGATCTTGCAGTCCAGGAGCAGAGTGCCCTGGGACCATACAGGGAGAAGAGTGGGAATAGAGTGTGGGACTCTACCCAGAGAAGCAGCTAAGCCAGAGATGGAGGCAGAGATGATGAAGTGGAGAGATGGAGCAGATGGAGACTCTAGACTCATGGAGGGAGAGGGGCTGTGTGTTGGTGTCCAGGGGGCAGGCTTACAGGGTATGCCCTTGGTTATTTGAATGATTATATATTCCTGAGTGTTTTGGAATACAAAAAAACAGAGGGAATAGAAGCAAATACTGTTGTTTGATGATGCATGGAGGCGATTGTAATCATTGTAATGAAATGAACTACGATAGGATGAGTGCAAAGCTGATGTTCTCCCATGTAAACTATCACTCAATTCACAATAAAAACTTAAATATAAAAAATTAAAAAAAAAACAAAACACGCACACAAAAAGTCATTACTAGGGACTTCTGGGAAGATGGCGGACTAGGCAGGGACCCTCTACAACAAAGATATGAGAGAGCAAATGAAACAGACACAGATGAAAATCCTGTAACCATGAACTTCAGAGGAAAGGTTAGATAAATGGATTGAGTACTTGCTGGGAGAAGAAGCTGAGCAGGGACAATGAGAGAGAGAGACTGAGTGGTGAACAGCTGACTAGATGCGGCATGACCCTCTTGAACTTTTGTGAGCAGCTTTGGTGACAGAAAGTGGCCTGACAGAGGAGATTCACACAGGCAACAGGAAGGGTGTAATTCCTTCTTTTTCCCCATGCTCCCCTGTTGAGTAGAGGTGTGGTCTGCTCCTCCCCTCATCCACACCCAGCTGCAGACTCTGCCTTCCCAACGTTCCCTGCTGGTTGGTTGGGAGCCATGCCAGTGTGAGGCAGTGTTGACTGGGCCACTTGATTACTAGATTCAGGTGGGATTGGCTATAGACCTACAGAACCCACAGAGCCCCCAGACCAGCATCTGTCTAGCAGAAACCCTCATAGGCAGCCACCCTGTCCCTGGTGGCCCTGTAGTTCTACCAGACACTGAAACCAGCTCCATTGAGGGCCTCCAAGAACTACTTCCAGATTGAGCGACATGAACATAGAGAACATCTAGACCTATAGGTAGTATAATGGTTATGAGTTGGGCTGCTAACCTTAAGGTCAGCAGTTCGATACTACCAGCGGTTCCGCAGGAGAAAGATGAGGCTTTCAGCTCCTGTAAAAGATTTACAGCCTCGGAAACCCTACACAGGGTCACTATGGGTTGGAATGCACTCAAGGGCACTTAACAACAACAGGAACTCTATCTAGGGGAAGGAACTTGGTGTCACAACCCTCCTGCTCCCACCTTGTGAACTCCTTGACTGGCAAGAACCCCCAAGAGTTTTCTCTCTGAGGGCATTGGCTAGTTTTTTCTTTCATTGTTTTGTTGTTTTTGTTTGTTTATTTTTTCTTCTCCTTTTTCCCTTTCCATTCCCTTGAATTTTACCCTTTTTATCTCTGCTTTTGTTTTTCATTCTTTTCTTCTGTTTCTCATTTCCCCTCTTTTTAAAAATCTTTACTACCCTCTATTCTCTTTTTTGGAGTCCTGGTGTGCAGGGTAAGCACTGGACCTCACAGCTGGTTTCAACCACAAGGACAGTGGTTCAATCTCACCAGCTGCTCCTTGGAAACCCTAAAAAGGGTCGCTACCGATGGAGGGCACTTAACAACAACAATTCTCTTTCTTTTATCATTTTCCCTCTCCCTCATTTTTCTAAGTGTTTCTTTTTATCTTTTTCTTCATTTTATTTTCTCTCTATTTTTATTTTCTATAACTCCATTTTCTTGCCTCTTTTTAGTTATTATCTTATTTCTTTCTGTTTGATGCCTGTTTTTACTTCTTTTTTTTTTATTGTTGATTCTGTGTTGCTTATTCTGTTTCATTTATTTATTTATTTATTTTTATGTGTGGGTTCTCCTCTTTCCTACCCAAGAGGAAATAATAACCATGTCCATAAAGTCAAGCTACAGCCATATCCCCTGCAGCTCTAGTCACTGGGCAAGAGCCAAGACCAGCTCCTATACTATCTGTTCAACAACAGTCAAACCCACCCTAAACTGAGGTGCATGAAAGGTGAACAGAGAACAGTGTACACACATCCATTCTCAAACAACACTCACCGGAGACAGTTGATGAGAACCTAAGAACACACCAACATACAATCATTACTTAAATACAAATCCGACAACATCACAAAGGCCCAGAAAGGTAAGACAATTTTAGCTCACATGAAGAAATGAGAACAGCACAAGTAAATGACCAAGATGTGGAGCCAGAAAATGTTTCTGAGGAAGAAAAGGTAATGAGACTAACTAGAAATGAATTCAAAAGAATAATGTTTAGGTACTTTCAAAAGACTGACAGAAAGATCGAGGAAAGCAAGGAGAACACAGAAAAAGCCTTAAAAGAATTCAGGAAAACACTACAAGAAATAAAAAAATAAAAATCTGAAACAATACAAAACCTGCAATTTGAAATCTAGAAGATTAATATTAAGATTTAGGAAATGGACAATACACTAAAAGGGCAAAGGCATTAATTTAAAGCAATGGAAGCCCAAATTAGTGAGCTTGAAGAGAAATCTCTCAATAGTAGTAAGCTAGAAGAGCAATCAGAAAAAAAGCAGAAGAATATCTTAGAGTTATGTGGGACACCATGAAGAGGAATAAATTATAGGTGATCGGAAATCCAGAACAGGAAGAGGCAGTAAAAAGCACACAGAAAACTGTCGAAGTGTTGCTCAAAGAAAACTTCTCTAACATCATGGAAGATGAGAAGATAAGCATACAAGAAGCTGGGGAAAAAAACCCATACAGAATATATCGCAAAAGAAAATCACCAACACATCATAATCAAACTTTGCAAAACCAAAGATAAGGAAAAAATCCTGAGAGCAGCTCAGGAAAATGGAAAGCTTCCTACAAAGGAGAACCAATCAGACTAAGCTCTGATTTCTCAGCAGAAACCACGCAGACAAGAAGGCAATGGGATGACATATGCAAAAATCTAAAAGGAAAAAATTGTCAGACAAGAATCACATACCCAACAAAGTGGTCCTTCAAATAAGATGGCAAAATTAGGACTTTTCCAGATGAAGAGAAGTTAAAGTAATCTGTAATATCTAGGCCAACTTTACAGAAAATATTAAAGGGTATCCTTTAGAAGACAACTTGAGATTATCATACATAATGACACTACCCAGATATAGAAGTATTTAAAGTAAAACAAATCTACAAGACTGAAAATAGGGAACCAGAGAGATCCACTTAAAATGAAGGAAACTACAAAGGTAAAACAGGTGATAGTGTAGATACAGGACTTCCAAACGGCAAGGATGGCAAGCAAATTTCAAGATAAAACAGAATTTTAAAAGGGGAAATATAGATTTTTTAATCAGGGAAAAAATCCATTATTATTTTTTAAAGTTTTTATTGTCAATTGAGTGATAATTTACATGGGAGAATATTGGTTTTACACTCACCGTTTCATTGCAACGATTACAATTTCCTCCATGCATCATCATTCTACAGTATTTTTGTTTCTATTCCCTCTGTTTTTGTTTATTTGCTGTTGTTGTTTTGCGGGGGATCCACACAAAAACACTCAGGAATATATAATCATTTAAACAACATTCTGCAAGCATGCCTCCT
>NW_006408596.1:2254385-2294668 GCF_000296735.1 Chrysochloris asiatica
AAACAAAATGAATTTTGCATAGACAATTATGAGGAACAAAGAATCCAGCAGTAACACACACATACACATAAAACCACACAGGAAAATGACAACAATCAATTCACACCCATCAATAATTACACTGATGTAAATGGATTAAATGTACCAATCCAGAGTTTGAGCAGAATGGATAAGAAAATAGGATTCTTCAATATTCAGTCTACAAGACACATAAAAAAAGATGGAGACAGCCTAAATGCCCATCAACAGAAGAATAGTTAAACAAATTCTGGTACATACACACATTGGAAGAATAACGAGGAATCCGATGAATCCGTGAAACGGTTCACATAATGTATGAACCTGGAGGACATTATGCTGAGTGAAATTAGTCAATCACAAAAGGACAAATATTGCATAAGACCAATGTAAAAAGCTAAAAAAAAAAGTTTTCTGGATTAAAGAAACAATCATTGATGGCTTCTGGGGGTTGGAAGGAGGGAAAATTATTAATGGATTAGAGGGTAGACACACGTTAACATGGGTGACAGGGCAGGAAATATACAAGAGGGAGGTTGGCAGAGGAAAGAAGAGGGGAGCAGGAGACATGGGGAATGCAAGCGTTTAAGTGAACTGAGGTAAATATTGTTATCTCTTGGTGCATGGAGGGGATTGCAATCATTGTAATGAAGCAAAGTATGTGATTTCCTTAATGTAATACTAGTGATCAGCTCTGTAAACCTTCACTCAATTCACAGTAAAAAGTTACGGGGAAAAAAAAAAAAAAAGCCATAGCTATAAAATAAAAAAGGTGTTACCTGTACCACCTAAGATAATCTTACATAGCATCTGCGCCAACCACATTTTAGAAAATGCTATTGCCTTTAATCACTATTCTATTTGCTTTTCTTTATTGTTACTTATGTACTTGTCTTATCTCCCCTACTAAACACTCCGTTCCAGTTGTCAGGTACTGGCTTCCTCATTTTTGAGTGTCCTGAGACACCTAAGGAGTCTTGGTGGCGTTCAAACCTACCAGCTGTTCCAAGGGAGAAAGATGAAACTGCTCCCGTAAAAATTTAGTCTTGGAAACCCAAAGGAGCATTGTTACTCTATCCTATAGGCTTGTGGTCAGTCTGAATTGCCTCAGTGGCAGTGACTTTACTGGGTTTGAGACACCTAAAGAGCAGAGATGTCAGCTTGAGGACTAGGGTGCGCCTGACCCAGGCCATTGTGTTTTCAATAGCCTCATATGGATGCGAAAGCTGGACAGTGAATAAGGAGGATCGTAGAAGAATTGATGCCTTTGAGTTGTAGTGTTGGAGGAGAATACTGAAAGTGCCATGGACTGCCAAAAGAACCAATAGATCTGTTTTGGAAGAAGTGCAGCCAGAGTGCTCCTTGGAGGCCAGGATGGCTAAGCTTCGTCTCTCCTACTTTGGACATGTAGTCCGGAGGAAACAATCATTGGAGAAGGATGTCATGCTGGGTAGGGTGGAGGGTCAGAGAAAAAGAGGAAGACCCCCAACGAGATGGATCGGCCAGGTGGCATCATTGATGGCGTCAAGTGTGGCAGCGGTGGTGAGGTTGGCCCAGGATGGAGCATTGTTTCGTTCTGCTGTGCATGGGGTCGCTATGAGTCCGTTCCGACTCGATGGCACCTGACAACAACAACACCTACAGGAGCCCTGGTGGCGCAGTGGTTCAGTGCTAAGCTGCTAGACAATAAGTCAATGATCTGAACCCACCAATGGCTCCATGGGAGAATGAGGAGGCAGTCTGACTGCTGTAAAAATTCAGTTTTGGAAACCCTTTGGGAGCAGTTCTCTTCTGTCCTATACTTTGCTGTGAGTCAGACTCGACAGAACAGCAATATGTTTGGCTTTTATTTTTTGTTGCTTTGTGGGCTTTTTTTTTGTCGTACTTAAGAAAACTATCTGAGAGTTTCATTCAACAAACATTTTTAAAGTCTCTATTTTCAACAGGCATAGTAATTAGTAAGTATAAGGAAAACATCAGAAACTCAGGAACAAAATTTAGGTTAAATATCTTACTCTGTCACCAGGGCTGTGTTGTAGCCTAGAAGAATATAAATGAGGGGACTTCAAAAAATTCATGGAAAACTTCCATTGTTTTAAATTCCAGTTTTCCATAAAAATTTTAAGTCCTCTCTTATAAAACCTTGCAAAAGAAATTTTTAAAAAGCTTTTTACTGTGAATTGAGTGAACGTTTTCAGAGTAGATCATCAGTTTTACATACAACAAATCACATACTTAGTTTCATTGCAATGATTACAAACCTCAGGGACAGCAGTTTGAAACTACCAGCTGTTCCGCGGGAGAAAGATGATGCTTTCTGCTCCCATAAAGATTTACAGCCTCGGAAACACTGTACAGGGTCGCTATGGGTCAGAACCGACTCGACAGCACTTAACAACCACCTTCCAGGGTTTGTTGTGGTTCCTACTTCCATTCTACACTCCTTCCTGGTCCCTCTGAACCTTGTCCCCTGGTAAATGTTGCCCTTTTGATCTAGGATGGGTGACCATTCCATGGCAAGCAGCCCTCACTAGTGCTGTTGTCCCTCCTATACACCTGTCCACCGCTTGGGTGAAAATTGGGCCACGAGGATGAGTTCCATTCCAAACTTGAAGGATGGTCTTGGGTTCTCCTCCAGTCTTTTTCCAACCATATACCCAGTCTTTCTTTTAATGATTTTGAGTGTTGTTCCATATTTAATTTTGAGATTTGTTCCAAGTTGTTTCCCACGCTAGCCAGGACCTTCTAATGTGATCCCTTTCAGAGTAGTTGGTAGTGGTGGCTGGGCCCTGTTTAGTTCTTCTGGTCTCAGAGTTGTGAAGACTGACGTTCACTTGTTCCATTAGTCCATTGACTAAAGAATTCCAAGCAGCTTCAGGCTGTCACTCTTCCTTCTTCCATACATGGAGAAACCTATAGTTGTACTTTAGATGGCAGTTTATGAGCAGCTTTCTTTCTTAACTGGGCTACTTTGGCTGGACATGGTTGGTTGTGTGTTACTAAGTCAGTTCCAATTCATAGCAACCCCAGGATAGGATTTCCAAGGCTGTAAATCTTAATGGCAGCAGGAAGCTTCATCTTTCTCCCATGGAGTGACTGGTAGATTTGAACTACTGACTTTGCACCTAGCAGCCCAACTCATAATCCACTATGCTACCAAGACTACTTTTGGCTGGGCATAGCCAGGCTCCTGTGTGGAAGAAATAGCTACAAACCACATTTCTTTTCCTTAAAATGTTTTTAAAATTGTATGATTTTTACTAAAACTGATCTTGTTCAATTGGACATATCAGGTTCTATACACTGTGCAAGATACTATTGGACAATGCTTCTGACACTTTCAGGAACACAGGAAGACTCAGGGAGCTTGTTAAAATGCACATCAAATTCAACACATCTAGGCTAGGGCCCGAGCATCCGTGTTTCTAACAAGAGCCCAGGAGATGTTGAGGCTGCCGGTATGTGGATCACACTTAGAATAGCGATGCTCGTAGGGCTTACGAATCGGGCTGTGAACCGCAAGGTCAGCAGTTCAAAACTACCAGCTGTTGCATGAGAGAAAGATGAGGCTTTCTGCTCCCATAAAGATTTATAGCCTCAGAAACTCTGTACAGGGACCAACTCCACAGCACACCACCACCATCTAAGATATCCAAATGCCAGGTTCTGTTCTTGTCTCTTGTGAATTGAAGCTTGTTCCCCCAAAAAAGGAAATGTAGATATCCTCACCCCTATACCTCTAAATGGAGTCCTGGTGTGGTGCTGTGTGCTAATGCGTCAGACTGCAAAGTTGTTTGAACTGTAAGGTCGGTGGTTCAAGTTCACCAACTGCTACTTGGAAACCCTATATAGGGTTGCTATGGGTTGGAATCAATTTTATGGCATTTAACAACAACAACATACCTGTAAATAAGAGCCCTGGGGGCACAGTGTTTAAAGCACTTGACTGCTAACCAAAAGGTTGATGGTTTGAACCCACCAGACACTCCGAGGGAGAAACATGAGGCATTCTGCTTCTGAGTCAGAATCGATTCAACGTCAATAGGTTTGGTTTACTGCTGTTGTTAAGTGCTACCAAGTCGATTCCAACCCATAATGACCCTGTATAGGGTTTCCAAGGAGCGTTGGTTTGTTGGATACCTGTAAACGTGATCCTGGTTGAAAATAGGGTTTTTCTCTTGTTATGTTAATGAATTCTGATATATCAAGTTAGAGTGGGTCCAAAATCTAATCACTTCTGAGTGATGTCTTATAAAAAGACACCAGGAAATGATCCTTCCACAAACAAAGGGATGCCTAAGATTGCCAGCAGTCACCAGAAGCTAGCAGAGAGATCCACAGAGGAAGTGACACAGCTGAGACCCTCATTTGGACTTTCAGCCTCTAGAATTTTGAGAAAATAAATTTCTGTTCTTTAAGCCAACCCACTTGAGGTATTTATTGTTGTTATTATGGCAGCACTGGGTAAGGAAGACACTATTAGGAAACTGCTAGTCTCTTTGGGTTGAAGGAGCTCTGGTAGCTTAGTGGTTACAAATTGGGCTGTGAATCGCAAGGTTAGCAGTTTGAAACTACCAGCTGTTCCGCAGGAAAAAGATGAGGCTTTCTGCTCCCGTAAAGATTTATAGCCTCAGAAACCCTGTTCAGGGTCACTATGGGTCAGAACCGACTTGATGGCACTTACCAACAACAAGAAGAAGTCTCTTTGGGTAGAAGATTGTAGTGGAGTCATCTTTTGGTCCATCCCTATTCTGGAGGGATTTGTTTTTCCCAGAGGAAATAGGTGGTGGAGAGTCAAAGGCATTTAGTGAAACTAAGAGTAAGTATGAGTTTCCCTAAGTTGCTATAACAAGTTACTCTAAAGTTGGTGGCTTGAAACCACAGAAATGTATTCGCTCACAGTTGTGGAGGCCAGAAGAAGAAAATCAAGGAAAGAAAAGAATCTTTCCTTGTTTTTCGTAGCTTCTTGTGGTTGTCAGCAATCCTTGGTGTTCTTTGACTTGTAGATTGTTGAGTTAATTCTGACCCTGTGTACAACAGAATGAAACACTGCCAGGTCCTGTGCCATTGTTGTCACCAGTGAGTCAGTAAAATCTTGTTGAGGATCTTTATCTTTTGCTGACACTCTAGTTTACCAATTATGATCTCCTTCTCCAGGGACTGGTCTCTCCTGATAACATGAGATGAAATCTCATCACCCTTTATGTCTGGCACTCCACGGTATATTCAATACTCTTCACCAGCACCATACTTCAAACACATCAATTCTTCTTCAGTCTTCCTTTTCAATGGTCCAGTAAGCATGAGTCAGAACCAACTTGATGGTACCTAACACATGAGGTCATTGAAAACATCACAGCTTAGGCAGGCCTCAGCCCTCAAAGTGATTTCTTTGCTTTTGAACACTCGAAAGAGGTCTTTTGCAGTAGATTTGCACAGAGCAGTATGTCATTTGATTTCTTGACTCCTGCTACTTCTATGAACATTGTGGTCGACCAGCTAAAATGAAATCCTCGACACTTTCAATGTTGTCTCTGTTTGCCATGATGTTGCTGATTGGTCCGGTTGTGAGGATTTTTGCTTTCATTATGTTGATACATCACTCCAATCTTTGCCTCCATCTTCACATGGCTTGCTCTCCCCTAAGTACCTGTGTTTCTATCTCCAAACTTCCCTCTTCTTATAAGGACATCAGTCATATGAGATTTAGGACCCAGCCTAATCTAGAAAAGGTGCTCTGGTAGCGTAGTGGTTAAGAATCGGGCTGAGAAGCTTAAGGTCAGCAGTTCAAAATTACCAGCTGTTATATGGGAGAAAGATAAGGCTTTCTGCAACTGTAAAGATTTACAGCCTTGGAAACCCTGTACAGGGTCGCTGTGAGTTGTAACCGACTCCATGGCACATAACAACAACAACAATCTAGGAGGGAGTCTGGGTGGTACAGTTTGTACCCTACTAGGAGCCCTGCTGTGGTGCTGTGGGTTAACGCGCCAGACTGCAAAGCCATTTGAACTGCATGGTCGGTGGTTCAGGCCCACTGGCTGCTCCTCGGAAACCCTATACAGGGTCGCTATGGGTTGGAACCGACTTGATGGCACTTAACAACAACAACAATTAAACTGGTGCCTTAGAAACCCTATACAGGGTCACTGTGAGTCAGAACTGACTCAACGGCACTTAACAACAATAACAACATTAAGCTGGTGTTGCACTGTAGGGTAAGCACTGGACTGCTAACAACAAGGTCAGTGGTTCAAACCCACCAGCCACTCCTTGGAGACCCTATTCCAGGTCACTATGAGTTGGAACTGACTTGACATATGGCACTTAACAACAAGTAACCTGAAGGGTGGCAGCTCCAACTCGGCTAGCAATATCATGGAAGAAGGGTCTGGTGATCTCCTCCTATAGAGAATACACTTAAGAAAACCCGATGCTGGCTGTATTCTGCTGGGTTGGTTCAGACTCATAATAACCTTGTACAGGATTTCCAAGACTGTAAATCTTTGTGGGAGCAGAAAGCCTCATCTTTCTTCTTGGAGCGGCTGGCGGGCTTGAACCATGGGCCTTGAGGTTCACAATCCAGTGCTTATGGTATGCAACCACTGTGCTCCCTTTCATAATGTAATTCTTTGTTTATAATTGTTTAGTTTTCATTTCATAATCATAAACATAATCCTGCAATACAGCTAGACTTGGAGGAGAATAAGGAAAATGTGGAACCCAAAGGACTGGAGTGAGAGCAAAGATTAAAGAATATTACAAGTACATTGGGGGTAGAAGGGTGGACCTCAAGCTCCATAAGGAATGGTCTTGTGGTTAAGATAAAACAAGAAATACAGATCAAAGTTACTGGAGTTTCCCACAGTCAGCAATGGGCATCTTCTAGCTGGTCGTGACATTACTAGACCCAAAATGCTTCATGGCTTCCCCTATGTTCACACCTTCTTTCACCTTGCCAAAGATCACATATTTCCATCTAACCATTCAGTCTGGGCAGTGCAGACAAAAAACTGGGCACCATTTGTATTGGGTCCGGCATTTGCATGGACAGGATGCCAGGACCCGTGTGCTTCAGGATGAAGTTCTCATCATCAAATTTCTCCCTATCAATCCCATTATGGCCTGTGAACTCACCATCGTGGCACATAAACCCAGGAATAATCCTGTGAAAGCAGGAATCTTTATTATCAAATTATTTTTCCCTAATGCTCAGAGCATGAAATCTTTCTGTCTTTGGAACTTTATCGGCTAAGAGCTCAAAGTAGACAGGGCCCAGGGATTTGCCATTGATGGAGATGTCGAAAAACATGGTGGGACTGACCATGGCTAAATCCAATAGCCTCGGATGCACATATGAATCCAGGTGAAGGAGTCTACAAAGCTGCCTCATAATATTATTATTTTACACTTACTTGACTATAATCTAGAGTAAACATAACTTTCGTATGTACTCCAGATACCAACCATTTGTGTGACTCGATTTATTGTGATATTCATAGTACTGCAGTAGTGTGAAACCAAACATGTAATATTTCGGAGTCTGCCTGTATACAATATATGTTACTTTGCAAATTGCTTGCTTGCCCAACAATATGTCACAGAGCACTTCCTTGTCAATACATACTGCCCTTCATCATTCATTTGAGTAGTTGTAGCAGGCTTTAAGGGAGTGTCCAAACTAAGACTAGAAAGAAAGTCCTGGCTATCTATTCCCACAAATCAGCCAATGGAAACACCATGGCTCACGACAGTCTGATCTACAACAGGTTATAGGAATGGCAAGGACCGGATAGCATTTTATTCCAACATGCAATGAGTTGCCATCACTTGGGGCCAGCCCAATGGCAGCTAACACCAATGACAGAATGTTCTGGATGGATTTTAATTTGAGATACAAAGTTAGCAAGATAGAACATGTAGTCCAACAAGGAGGACACCACCTTCTGTAAGCCTCCAGGGTAGAACTAGATCAGAATATCCATCAGAAGTCAGAAGGCTTCCTTAAGCCTCTGCCCTCCAGCTCACTGTACTTGGTAAGAAGAGAGATCAAGATGAAGGGCATGTGGAGAAGAAAGACAGGTGTAGTCACAGGGGAGTAAGGAAACATTTACATTGACACGAACCCAGACAGCATCTGATAACACAGAACGAAGAGCATTTCCTACTTGTTGAGAAATCCAACTCTCTAGAGGTACTCAGGATTACTCAATGGCCTCATCTCGGGGCGTTGCAGCCTACATTGGTTCTCCCTGCTAGTTAATACTTTTCTCACACAATCACCAAGACCCAGAGAATGAAAGTATCTATTATAAGCTGTCATGATATGTAGGCATTCCTCATCCAGATCCTTCTTCTCTGTTTCTCCTGCCCAGAGATGAGACTAGTTTCCAAGTACCACCTGGATTTGCCAGAGAGCTAGTTGTAAAGATTTGATGAATACATTTATCAGATGTTATCAGATTTAGGAGATTAACAACTAGGACATTCAGAACAAAGTGGAGGAAGAATGATGTTGAAAAGGTAGGTTGGGAACCACCTATGAGTGGCCAGTGTATACCGATCCAAGGAATGCGACCTTTAATTTACAGCAGAGGTGACACCCTCAAAAACCCAGAGACCAGGCAAGTAAATGAGGAAAGCAGATCGGGTGTAAGGTATTCAGGAATGGTGGGGACTGAGGTAAACTGCAAAGCTCATGCCTTGTCTAAAGACAGCGGTGCCTCTCAGTTCCAATGGATTGTTGCCATGTGAGGGTGTTGGTCTCTCAGTTTTCCAATAAAAGCACCCAATTCAGATTTTAGAGGACAGTCTTAGGTTTTTAAATGCCAAATCCAAGAGCCAAACCCATTGCCTTCAAATCTATTCCACCTCATATTAACCCAGTAAGACAGGGTCAAAGTGTCTCCAAAGCTGTGGGCTAACGAGCTGGACTGCAAAGTTGGTTTGAACTACAAGGTTGGTGGTTCATGCTCACCAACCACTCCTCAGAAACCGTATACAGGGTAGGCAGAGCTCGGAACCAACTTGACGGCACTTAATAACAACAACAAACTTTACGGAAGCATACTGCCACATCTTTCTCCAAGGAATCACTGGTGGATTACAAATGCCGACCTTCTGATTAGCAGTTGAGTGCTTAACTCAACTTTTAGGTGAGTGCTTAACTCAACTGCTAACCAGAAGGTTGGCATTTGGAACCTACCAGTGATTCCTGGGAGAAAGATGCGGCAGTATGCTTCCTTCTGTAACTCTCTGTGCTAGCAAGCCTACTTTAAAAACACAGCATAGGCCAACTCTAACTTGTTTTCCAACCAGATGTGGTCCACAGGCCATCAGTCTGTCAGCCTGGAAAGGTTTTTAAAGGGGAAGAGGGATGCAACTGTATTTGTGCTTCAGAGATACAACAGTATTATGTGGGAGTCGAGTGGCAGGGAATAGACAAGAGGAAGAGAAGCCAGTTAGGGGACCATTTTGACGGTCTAGGTGGGAGACCTGGTGGACTTGTGACAGCAGATGCTGTGGGCAATCCTGTCATTCTGACTTGAAGTCTAAAATTTAGGGGGAAGAAAACTCCCTCTGTTTTGAAAAAGGATTCGAGCTTTTGAATTTAGTTTTAATTAGGACCTGGACTACAGACTTGCATTCTTTTCTTTCACCCTCAGCCCCTTTTGCTAAAGTGGAACTGAGATACACAGGACAGACAGACAGTCCCCACAGCCAAAGACAGAACAGTTCAGCAAGACTCCAGTTGCATTTTGTCTTTACCTTTGTTGATGCTGACTCATCGAGTTCATGCCAACTCATAGTGGTCCTGTGTAAACAGTAGAACTGTCCCCATAGGGTTTCCCAGGCTGTAATCTTTAGGAAAAGGAACCTTGGTGGCACAGTAAAGTGCTTGGTGGCTGACTGAAAGGTGAGTGGTTCAAACCCACTGGCCGCTCCACGGAAGATGTGGCAGTCTACTTCTGTGAAGATTACAGCCTGGGAAACCGTATGGGGCAGTTCTACCCTGTCCTATAGGTAGCTATGAGTTGGTGGTGGCTTCAGTTTTGGTTAATTTTTCCAGAAAGGAGTCCCAATGTTTTAGTGGTTAGCTGCTCAGCTGCTAACCTTGAGGTCTGTGGTTTGAATCCACCAGCTGCTCTGTGGGACACAGATGTGGCAGTTGGTCTTGGAGCTCCTACAGGGCAGTGCTACCCTGTCCTATAGGCTCATAATAAGTGGAAGTGGACAGGACAGCAATGAGTCATCACGCCAGAAGATCGCCAGGTCCTTCTTCCCACGAGCTGCTGGTGGGTTTGAATCTCCAACCTTTAGGTCACCCATCAAGTGCTTAACCACAGTGCATCACCAGGGCCCCTCAGACTAATTTTATCTCTGATTCGTCCCAAGACAGACTCCTGGACCAAACTCCCCAAGTCCTCTCCCCTCCCCTCACACCACCACGGCCACAAATGGGCTCAGCACAGAATTAAAAATGTAAAATTTAGATCTTGGGGTTGGGCTCTTTGGAAGAGTCAGCTGGAAATTTAGAGCCAAGGCCACTTTTGCAAACATACCAGCTCTGCTTCCCGGCAGAGGGAGGATCTGGTCATTTTGTGGATACAAGCACTTGAGACAGAGGGTTTCAGAGCCATTTCATGGTGTTGGGGGTTGTGCAACTGGTCACTTCAGGTCCTGGGATTCACAGGAGGATAAGAAGGGCATGGAGAAGCTGGGCAGGGGAGAGAAGATGGCTCTCCTCAGCCTTTGTCTAACACCCAACAACAGGCTCTGTCTGCAGCCCCTTCCCAGGGCTTTGCTGTTCCCACTCATAGCCACACTGTATAGGGTTTCTGAGGAGCAGCTGGTGAGTTTGAACCGCCGACCTTGCTGTCCAAACCTTTATTTTTAGGCATGGTGTATGGTGGGTGCAGGAAATGTCTGGGCACAAAGCCTCATATCTGGCACCACTTGGGAGCTCCCTGAGGTTCTGGGGACAGAACCAGGCAGTCAGGCAAAGGTTAGGGGGAGGGACGACGAGGGCAGGGGCCCAGAACGACTCCAGGAAATGTTTGTATTTCTCCACCAGGAGGGACCGACAGGACAACAAACAAGCTTTTTTCATGCTTTCTGGGCAGCTTTGCAAAACTCTCCAGCTCAGAGCAAGCCTTTGGAGAAAACTCAAAGCAGGCAAGAGAAAAGACATTCTGGGGTTGTACCTACCAGCTCCTTGCAGCATGAAATTCACCAGTCTGACCCCCTGCTTCCCAGAAGCAATCTCCAGGGTGGCACTGAATGAGTTTTGGGTCCTGGCCACGCTATGTCCTTCCTTGGTCCGCCGGTCTGCCTGCTGGTAATCCGGGTTCCAGAGAAAAAACTTCACTGGCTCTTGTTTCCTGGCTGATGCATCTGTTCCCTGGGCAGTGGCAGGTCTACATAGTGCCTGCAACCCAGCGTGATGGAATTGGAGACCCGGTGGCTGGGTGAGTGATAATATTCAAATAAGTATCCTGCCTTTGTGACAGTTCCTGGGGGGCCTGACTGCCCTGCGCAGGAAGTGCTGGCTCTGGTTCCACGATGGACAACGGCTCCTGCTGTCTGATCGAGGGGAACCCCATCTCCCAAGTGATGCCCCCGCTGCTCATCCTGGCCTTCGTGCTGGGCGCCGTGGGTAACGGCATCGCCCTGTGTGGTTTCTGCTTTCATATGAAGACGTGGAAGCCCAGCACCATTTACCTGTTCAACCTGGCTGTGGCTGACTTCCTCCTCATGATCTGCCTGCCCTTTCGGACAGACTATTACCTGCGACACAGGCGCTGGATCTTCGAGGACATCCCCTGCCGGGTGGTGCTCTTTATGTTGGCCATGAACAGGGCTGGGAGCATTGTCTTCCTCACCGTGGTGGCAGTGGACCGGTATTTCAAAGTGGTCCAGCCCCACCACATGGTGAACAGCATCTCCAACCGGACGGCCGCGGGCCTGGTCTGTGCACTCTGGGCCATAGTCATCCTGGGAACGGTGTACCTGCTGACAGAGAACCACCTGTGTGTGCAGGAGAAGGCCATCTCGTGTGAGAGCTTCATCATGGAGTCAGCTAACGGCTGGCACGACATCATGTTCCAGCTGGAGTTCTTTCTGCCCCTCGGCATCATCCTCTTCTGCTCCTTCAAGATCGTGTGGAGCCTGAAGCAGAGGCGGCAGCTGGCCAGGCAGAAGCGGATGAAGAAGGCCACGCGGTTCATCGTGGTGGTGACTGCTGTGTTTATCACCTGCTACCTGCCCAGTGTGTCGGCCAGGCTGTACTTCTTGTGGACTGTGTCCTCCAGCGCCTGTGACCCATCTGTCCACGTAGTCCTCCACATTACCCTCAGCTTCACCTACATGAACAGTATGTTAGATCCCCTGGTGTATTATTTTTCAAGTCCGTCATTCCCTAAATTCTACACTCAACTCAAAAACCGCAGTTTGAGACCCAAGCGTCCAGGGCACTCCAAGACCACTCCGAGACCAGAAGAGATGCCCATTTCGAATCTCTGTCGTAAGAATTGCATCAGAGTGGCAAGTAGCTTTCAAAGCCAATCCAACGTCCAGTGGGATCTCCAACTGTGTTGAGTGGCATGAAAAGAAATAAACAAGCAAGTCAAGGGAACTGACTAGAAACATAAAAAGAATTCCAGTTAAGGGGTGAGGGGACCTTGAAAACCCACCCTTTTCTGTGTTCTCGCTGAGGAGGAAACACAATTCACCTTGCCATACCTTTTTGGAAGCTTCCAGTTGAATGAAGAATGTGAATTGTTTTTTTATGGTCTTATTACTGTTGACAGGGAAAGTATGTTTGTGTAATGAGGTCTGTGTGTTGGGGGTGGGGGTCAGGAATTGTTTGATCCCTGTGTAATGTTAAACGACTGAGTAAATAGGTACGAATGTTGAGATGGGTTATGTTCTCTTTCCTGGGGAGCCAATGAGCTTAAGGATTCATTAGTACTTCCTCAGACCTTAGATGTTACTTCTCTTGGAAAATCCAAAACAGACTAAATCAAACTATTTTTTAAAAATTATTTATTGTGTTGTTGCTGTCCAGAAGATCTACAGCAAAACATACTAATGCAATAGCTTCTGCATGCTCAATTCCAGGCGTGCAAACACTAGCGCCTCCTTTTCTGAGTGATTCCTCCCCCTGTGAACGTTCACTATCTCCTAGGGCTTCTGTCTGCAGTCTTTCAAGTTGCTGGGGTCAGTTTGATCCCATCTAGATCAATCTTGAAAGAGCACACTGTTTACTGGTTAAGCTAAGTTGTCCCAGGCTGAGTGAGGGTCTTATGATGGAAAATTCTGATGATTTACACCTTCTTGGGGGCCCCATGGGCACATTTCTTTGTCATTTGTTTTGTCTTCCTGGGGAGTCTGTGACAGGAGGAGGATGTATAGTCCGCTGTGACCTTCGTCCAGCAGCACTTTTTTTGCAGATCTTTTGCTTTTCTGAGAAGGTGCTGAGAGATGTTTACCTGCCCTGATTTTTCCAGTGTGAGCTGAGTGCTTGAAAACAAAACTCTGTTGTTGTTTCGGACATGCTGAGTCTAACAAAATTGCTCTGACTGCTTGTTCTGTGATGTGAGTGGGTTTCATTCATTCATTTCCCAACTATTCACTGAGTTTCTGTTCTGGGCCAGACACCGTGCTAGTGTCCCTTGCACCTGGAGGACCATCAGTCAACTCTTGGTGACCGCAGTGTTTTGGAGGAACAAAGAGAGAGGTGAAGGTCTTTCTCCCTTTCGTAGAATTTTGTTTCTAAATCTGTTCTCTGCCAACATCAGTGTCTTCCTCTTATTCTTAATTCTGGGCAGGACTCCCTACAAATATGTACTTGGGGTGGAGTTGTTGTTGTTGTTGTTGTTGTTATGTGCCGTGGAGTCGGATCCGACTCATGGCGACCCTGTACAGGGTTTCCGAGGCTGTAAATCTTTACGGGAGCAGAAAGCCTCATCTTTCTCCTGCAGAACAGCTGGTAGTTTCTAACTGCTGACCATGAGATTAGCAGCCCGATTTGTAACTACTACGCTACCAGAGCTCCGGGGTGGAGTAGGGGGCTCAAATTGACTAGAAGTTTCTATGAAATCACAGTTCCTATGATGAATTAGGAGTTCCTGGATAGTGCAAATATATTGTTAATGCTGTCAGCTGCTAACTGAAAGCGACCCACCCAGAGTTGCTTTGGAAGAAAGACCTGGCAATCTGCTTCCAAAAGGCCACACCCTTGAACAAATAACAACAACCCCAAACCCACTGCCATGGATGGAGTTCATTCTGATTCATGATGAATCCATGTGTGCAGAGTAGAACTGTGCTCCATACGGTTTCCTAGGCTGGAAACAGACTGCCTTATTTTTCTCCCATGGAGTGGCTGGTGAGTTCAAACCGCTGACCTTTTGTTGAACAGCTCGATACTTAACCTACTGTGCCACTAGTACTCCTTAGCAGCAACCATAACCCTGAATTAAGAGAAAAGATTCAACATTCACTCCATTAGCAAGCCATAAAGCTGTCAGAATAGTTCTTGACTCCTTTATCTCCACTTCCTCAAATTCCCAGGGCAGCCTCTGCATGCAAGCTTTTAGTGCTTTGGCCCCAAATACCCCTATGTACCAAAACACTCAAACCCACTGCCGCTGAGTTGATTCTAACTCCCAGAGACCTATATAGAGTTTCAGAGACTAAATCTTTGCAGGAGCAGAAAGCTTCATTTTCCTCCTTTAGAGTGGCTGGTGGGTTTGAACTGCTGGCCTTGTGGTTAGTAGCCAAGCACTTTAACCCACAGCGCCACCAGGGCTTCTTCAAATGCGCCTATTGTGTCCTTTCTGGAGGCCCAGCCCAGCCTTCGGATTAGAAAGAAATAAGGGCTATAGATCATCAGATACTTTGAAGCTTGTTGTTTAGCTGAACCACTTAGTAGATGCGTGCTTGCTGTTGCCAAGTGCCGTTATTAAGTGCTGTTGCCCCGGTTCTGACTCATAGTGACCCTTTATAGGGCTTTCAAACAGAGGTTGGTGGGTTTGAACCATTGGCCTTGAGGTTAGCAGTCCAGTTCTTATCCTACAGCGTCACACCAGGACACCTAGTAGATGTGTGTATTTGGGGCAAATTTCATTGATCCACTCTTAGCTTCTGTTTCCTGGTCTATCAAACAGTGGTGGGGGACAACGAAGCCAGTCTCCACAGGTCACTAGGGGGGTTTGAAAATATTAGCAAGTGGAGTGTAGAGAACTTTGTCCACTCTAATACCCTTAGGTTACTCTAGACTCTATTCTAGGCACTAAGAATGTAAGCGTGAACAAAGTTCTCTATCTGCAGTGTCTGGGAGCATGGTGGCACCACATGATAAACACTGGATTGTAAACCATAGGTTTACGGTTCAGCCTGCCAGCCACTCCACGGGAGAAAAGATGAGGCTTTCTGCTCACAAAGATTGAAAGCCTCAGAAACCCTACATAGGATCACTATGAGTCAGAACCGATTTCATGGTGCTTAGACTCCACTGCAATTAACAACTATAACAACAGAACAGGATCTGGCACAGAATAAGTGCCCAACCAATGTGTGTTGCAGGAATGAATGAATGAGTACAACATGCAAAGCATTAAGCGCAGTGCTCTGGACAGCATCTGATTTATCCTGGTATATTTACCCTGACCACATTTCATACACAGAACAACTGAGGCATGCAAGCTGTTTCTCTGGAAGTTGCTCCGTTATCACCGCCCGAGCCTCCCTGTTCCCCAGCTGCCTGGGGAAAGGAGGACTATTATCAGTGTTCAAGGACTATGTATACTCTGATAGAAATCTGTGAAGACCCACACTTCTGCTTTTAAAGCTATTCTTAATTATAATTCTTTCTGGGACTCTTCCTTTGTTGCTACATATTAATAAAGATGGTTTCCCAAAAGGAAGTCTGTGTCCCATGTGTGACACTATATTGAAAAGCTGACTTGTATGTTGCCTTCTTGGCAGGGGAAAGGTCTATAATGTCCAGAAGCTCATGGCAGACATGTGAGCAGAAATTCTCACTGAAAACAGGAATAACAAACCAGAACCCAAAGACAGAGAGGGAAAGGAAAAGAGAAAGAACAAATACCAGACAGAGAAAGCCAGAGAGAAAGTGACCGAGAAAGGTCAGACAAAAAACAAAAGGGTTGATGCTAAATTTGCTTCCCTTTTTAAATTGTGCAGACTATAACAAAAAAGAAATCAAGACAAAGTCTTCAGAAATTGCAAGGGGAAATGGTATAGCTTTGTAGACAAGTGTTTAAACTACCAGGAATAAAAAACACATGCACTACCATTGAGTTGATTCTGATTCGAACAGAGTAGAACTGCCCCGTGGGGTTTCCAAAGCTGTGGTGGGTTTGAACCATGGCCCTTTTGGTTAGCAGCCCAACTGTGCTACCAGTGCTCCTCTACCAGGAATTAGAACACCTAATACTTAGAAGAAAACATTTCCCCCTTTTTTTCCCCCAGGATCTTTCATAAAGGAAAAGACCAATAAAAGCAAGATAAAATATTAAACTAGGTCGTCTACAAGGATTGTGTGAGAAAATAAGAAGGTACCTTTTATTGATGCTGACGGGGCTTAGAAATGTAGTTTCTGATCTATCACAGAGTGGATTTCTTCACCCTGTAAAAACTGAGCTGATTCTATAGGTATCCAGGGTCCCTGTGTGCTTGGATGGGATCATAGCTTTCTAGGCACAGAGGAGTTAAATCAGTTATTTCTGCCGCCAGGTGGGGATTTAGTTACCTGTGATGTCTGATCTCAACTTGCTTGCTTTCTCCTCAGCTTTCATGACTCAAGACCAGACGGGAATCTACGGAAAACAGCGCTCGTGGCAAGCCCTGAAATTGTGCCCCTGTTCAGACCTCTAAGGCCTATCTTTTAGAGAACTTTACCATCCTATCAGCTCAAACAAACAAGTTGTTGTTGTTGTTAGGTGCCATCAAGTCAGTACCAACTCATAGCGATGCTCTGCACAACAGAACGAAACACTGCCCACTCCTGGGCCAACCTCACACTTGTTGCCACGCTTGAGCCCACTGATGCTGCCACTTTACCAATCCATCTCTCTGGGGGTCTTCCTCTTTTTCTCTGACCCTCCACCTTACCAAACATGTTATCTTTCTCCAGTGACTGGTCCCTCCTGACAATATGTCCAAAGTATGAGAGATGAAGTTTGGCCATCCTGGCCTCCAAGGAGCATTCTGATTCTGGCTGCACTTCTTCCAACAGATAGATCTGTTTGTTCTTTTGGAAGCCCATGGTACTTTCAATATTCTCCTCCAACATCATTACTCAAAAGTATCAATTCTTCTATGGTCTTCCTTAGTCACTGTCTAACTTTCGCATGCATATGAGGTTATTGATCCTCAAGTTAACATCTTTGCTCTTCAACACTTTAAAAAGGTCTTGTGCAGCAGATTTGCCTAATGGAATTCTTCATCTGTCTGTTAATCCTTTACTGAACACATGACAGCAAGACATGAAAATGACAGCTGTACTTCCCTTGCTTTCACAGATGAAAGTTGGTCTGCGATGGGCACCAAGTCATTGCTTTCAGTTTCTTCCCTTTCTGCACTCAGCACAGCAAGGAGAAGCAGACAGCCTCATCCTTCCCCATTGGAGAGGATGGTGGGTTTGAACCACCAGCCTTGTAGTCAGCAGCCTGGCGCTTAGCCTGAAGTGCTAACCAGGGCTTCTTGTCTTGACCCATGTTGTTATTGTTGTTCAGAACCATCGAGTTGGTTTCGACTCATAGCAACCCTGAATACGGTTTCCAAGGAGCAGCTGGTGAACATGAACTGCCAACCTTGCAGTTCAAAAACCAACCCTGCAGTCCTGTGCATTAACCCAAATGGAGACTCTCAAATGCGAAAGTGTTAGTTTTAACTTGCTGACCAATCACTCACAGTTATTGATGGAACTGCCATGGTAAATAGAAACTGCTCAGTGGTGCCCCCTTGCAGTGACGCCAAGGGCACGTGCCATACCTGCCAAATCTTAGACCCACTTCTGCTCGCGATGCCATCATCACATTAAGTGCAAAGTGGTTTCAGGACCAGCTAAATAATTTAGAAGGCCCAGTGCAAAATGAAAATGCAAGGCCCCTTGTGGAAAAATCATCAAGACTTTCAAAATGGCCACCGTAGAGCACTCAAGCAAGCACAGGACTCTCTTGAGTTTGTCCATGAAGCTGGCTCTGGATCAGATCTATAGTTATATGTGCATATATATTTTTAAGCTTCAATAGAACCATGATAGGCTGAGATGAAGTAGAATAAGGATCAGAGGGGAACTTACGTATGGGTCTAATCTACATTCAGACTTCAGTGTATTGAACTATAAAAAGATATCATGGGATGGACCAATGTTTTATTCTTTATTTCCTCTTTCATTCATTCATTTCCTCTTTGGAGTAACATTTATTAAGCACCATGTCAGAAACAGTAAAAACACAAAAACAATAGTTTCTGACCTCATGGGATCTATTGTAGACATCATAAAAAACAACATGACAATTTAGGGTAACGGTGATGAAATTGGAAACACGGGGCTCTATACGAGAATTGTAGAGTCCTTATGACAAGCCCTGATAGAGTGGGTTATGCATTGGTCTGCTAACTGCAAGGTCAGCAGTTCAAATCCACCAGCCACTCCTGAAGAGAAAGATGAGACTTTCTGCTCTTGTAAAGATTTACAGCCTCAAAAATCCTGTTCAGAGTCCATATAAGTTGGAACCAACTCTACGACACACAACAACCACAGCAAAAATTTACAGACTCTGAAATCCTAGAGAAAATCACTATGAGTTGAAATTGACTCAATGCATTGAGGTTTTCCTTTTTTGTTTACTTATGTCTAAGGATCCCTGGTAACACTGTGGTGAAGTGTGTTATCACTAACCCAAATGTTGGCTACTGGAACCCGCCATTCGGTAGAAAGCTGTGTGATTTCTTCTGTAGACACCACAGTCTCGGAAAGTCTGTGGGACACTTGGGTTGCTGTGAGTCAGAATCCATTGAAGGGCCACAGATTGGGAGGTTGGGGAAGGCTTCTTAGAGGAAATGACTGAACTTGGCCATGAGGGATGCATCCAGCAGGGTGAGTCAGAGGGGGAAGAGGGGAGAAAGAGCAATTGTTTGCAGGCAGATCAAGGGAATGAAGAATCTGCATGGGGCAGGGCAGGGGAAAGGTGAAGTTGAGGAGGAAGGTTGGAGAGGCAAGGCTCTCTTTACAAGATTCATGACTAGCCTTTCAGATTCCTTTCTTAAAGAAAGAAAAAGTCCTGATACATATTACCACATGGATGATCCCTGAAAACATCATGCTGAGTGAAACAAGTCAGTCACCAAAGGACAAACAAGTCAGTCACAAAAGGGAACCATTGTAGGTATGATCCTGCTTATATGAAATACATTGAAATAGGCAAGTGTATAAACATCAAACTCTATCGGTGGTTACCAGGGGCGCTGTGACGCTGTAAGATCAGTACTCAAATATAAGGTCGGCTTGACTCAAAAGGCTGGCAGTTCAAACTCACCAGCAGATCCTTGAAAACCCTATACAGGGTTGCCAAGAGTCCAAACCTACTTGACGGCACTAAACACCAACAACAGCAATCAGAGGTGGGAAGGTTGAAAGGGGACTCACTGCTTAGGGGAAACTGAACTTCTGCGTCAAGGGTGGTGGAAAATTTGAGTTAATGGTGACTGTTGAACAACATAATGAATGTTAATTAATGTCTCTGAACTACAAATGTGGAGGTTGTAGAAATGGTCTTTAATTATAGGTGGCACATAGACTTATGTTTGAAATTGAAATGATATACAAATACATAAAGACGTAAATGGCTCCCCGAGGGGATGACTTTTTAACCCCGAGTTGTTTACCTGCTTGCACACAAATGGTGGTGGTGCTGTGCTGTGGAGTCAGTTTCGATTCACAGCAACCCTGCATAGGGTTTCCGAGGCTGTGGATCTTTACAGAATGGCTGGTAGTGACAAACTGCTGATCTTGAGGTTAGCAGCCCAACTCATAACCACTACGCGGCCAGAGCTCCTTTTGCACACAAATAGTCTGGCTGTATTGTATAGTAACAACCATAGATACGCTCATACTAGATTTATTGTTTGGCAAAGTATTTTATCATGAATACTTTTTCAGAATATAAGGATCAAGTTCATCCTTTAAAAAAAATAGAGATTAAAAATAATTAGTCATTTCAACCCATTTTTTATGTGGATGGCTCAGTGACCTTAATTCCTCTATTTCTGTTGGCTTTGGTTTGTGTTTTTGGTGTTGTATCTAAGATTTCACACACGCCAAGGTTACAAAGACTTTCTGTCATGTTTTCTTCTATGAGTTTTATGGTTTTAGCTTTGACATTTGGGCCTCTGACCCATTCTGAGTTAGTTTTGGTGTACATTATAAATGGTGCCCATTTTCATTTTCTTCCATGTGTCCATCCACCTCTTCAAGTATCATTTATTGAAAAGATTGTCCTTTCCCCTATTGGATTCTTGGCACCCTTGTTGAAAAGCAATTGAGTGGTTGCTGGTCTCTCACTCCTGCTCCATTCTACCTTTATGCTAACGTCATATTGTGTTGATTACTGTGACTATATATTAAGTTTTAAAATCAGGAAGTGTGAGCCTCTAACTTTGTTCTTCTTTCTCAAGATTTTTAGGCTATTCTAGGTCACCCTGAGGTTTTTTACATCCAACCCAATTCTGCATGCCATACCCTAAAATACTTTTTCTTTCTAAATATTGCTGATCACAAGTACAACCAGCTTCCTCCATCCTATTTACCTCTTTAACATGCCCCTACCCCCAACCATATCATCCTACTACTACGTCAGCTTCATTAGGGTTTCAAGGTCAAGTGTCGACTTAACATCATTTATTATCTGTGGTGGCAAATCTCCCAAAATGGCCCCAACAAACTACTTTTCCTGGTACTCCCACCACTTTATAATCCCCTTCCAGTCACATATAGGCTGGCCTGTGACTTACTTTAATCAACAGAATGCAAGGGAATTGATATTTGGACCCAAGACTTAAGCACGTCTAGAAGTTTCTACTTGTGTGCTTTCTGGAAGCCCTGAGTAGCCAGCTAAGGAGCCCAGCCTATTCTGTAGAGAAAACACGGGAAGGCGCTGTCTGATGATGCCACATAGACATGCCACATGAGAGGGAGAGGAGAGAGGAATCCCAGGGTCCTGGTTCAGCCTCTAGACACCATCAGACACTCACCACACAAGTTGTTGTTGTGAAATGCTGTCAAGTTGGTTCTGATTCATAGCAACCCTGTACAGGGTTTCTGAAGAGTGGCTGGGAGATTTGAACCACTGACCTTGTGGTTCAAACTGACCTTGAAGTCGAGTACTTATGCTACGGTGACACACAGGAACCCTAAATAAAAACCACCCTGCTGAGCCCAGTCACCCTACAGAACCATGAGAGAGAATGTAACAGTGGTTTTTTTTTTAAGTCACGAAATTTTGGGGCAGTTTGTCAAATAACAATAAATAAAACATAAATCCCAGCTAAGTCTATAGTTAAGAAAAGACACAGTTAATCACTTAATTTCTTTATGCCTTGGTTTTCTGATCTGTAAAATGGGGACAATGATGAGAGAAAAAAGAGCACATATTCTCACAGAGATACTGTGAGAATTAAGTGAACTCACGTATGCGAATCTCTTTGGACAGTATCTGGCACACACACAGACGTCCATAAATGTCGGCCAGGGCTATTTTTAATAATAAATTGATAGCTCCATCCACTCGAATGGCTCCTGTTCAAGGTATAATAAGACAACCAGGCAAAGACAGTCACGCTCATTGTGAGAGTCCCACAGTCTAAATATAATCTCTACCCAAACTGTCTTAACTTTTGAAATGATTCATGCGAACAAGTTTCTGCACAACTCATGCACCAGTAAGGAAAAAAAAAAAGACAGGAGCAAGATGAAGCCTGCCCACCGTGCCACGGGAAGACTGGAAATCCCACGGCAGGCCCCAGAAGCCAGCTAGGCCAGAACCTGTTCTGCCCGCTTGGTTGTGAACTGTGGCTTAGAGTCATAAATGTGACAGCTCAGCTTCCACAGAGGAAACTGAAGGGTTAAGAGGTTACACTGCTAATTCCTGGCAAAGCATTATTAGCAGCAGAAGAAGAAGCATCCAGGGACCCCAGTGTTTCTCTTGCTCTCTCTGAAAAAAATTTTTTTTTAAATTTTAACTTAGTTTTTCTTGTGATTTGGGTGAAAGTTTACGGAGCAAACTGGTTTTGCATTCAAACAGTCCGTACACATTTTGTTTCGTGACATTGACTTCAACCCCCTCAGTTGTAATACCCCCATCCCACTCCCTGTCTCTCTGTTAATGTAAATAGATATCTTCATGTTCTTTTCTAATTTTATCCATGGTCATTGTTTAAAAACACAAACAAACAGTGTCTTATAAAATTGTTCCAAATCATAGCAACCCTGTATAGGAATTCTAAGGAGCAACTGGTGAGTTTGAACCGCCAATCCTGTGGTTCAAACCCACCTTGCTGTCCTGCACTTCTCTTACAGAGCCATCCCAGAAGTCCAGAGTGCCTTGCAAATTCTAGCCCCTAGAGACAACTACTTGGAATGGTCTGTTTCTCTGACCCTTCATTACTAAAGGTCCCTGTTGTTGTTAGTTGTCATCCAGTTGGCCATGGACTCATAGGAACCCCTTGCACAATGGAGCTAAATGCTGCCCAGGATCAGTTGGGGGATAGGACTGTTATGATCCATTGGGGTTTTCATTGGCTAATTGACAGTATGAGTTCACCAGGCTTTTCTTCCTGGTCAGTTTTCATCTGGAAGCTCCATTGAAATCTGACCAGCATCCCAGCAACATGTCAGCCTCCTCTGGCAGGTGGCTAGTGGTTGTGCATTAGCTAGAATCAGACCTAGGTACAATGACTGGAAATTGAACCCAGCTCTCCCATATGGAGGATGAGAATCCCACCAGCAAACCATCACTGCTTCCCAATAAAGGCTTCAATTATTTACAAATCCTTATTTTCCCAAGGATGATACTTTCCAAGCATGATACTCATGGGCAGCCAGGGCAGGAAAAAAAAAAAGTCATTTTACTTGTTAAAGTGCCATCAAGTAGTTTCCAGCTCACAGCAACCCTGTACAAGGTCTCCAAGGCTTTTAAATCTTTGCAGGAGCTGAAAGCTTCATCCCACAGATGGGTTGGTGGGCTTGTGCTGCTAACCTTGTGGTTTGTAGTTCATTGCTTATCCTCTAGAGCCACCGTGCCCTCATCACTTCATTGTTGTTGTTGCTGTTAGGTGCCATCAAGCCAGTACCAACTCATAGCTACCCTATGCAGAACGAAACACTGCCTAGTCCTGGGCCAACCTCACAATCATTGCCACATTTGAGCCTACTGATTCTGCCACTGTGTCAGTCCATCTCTCTGGGGGGTAGGAGGGGCCTCCTCTTTTTCTCCGGGCTTCCACCTTACCAAACATGATATCCTTCTCCAGTGACGGGTCCCTCTTGACAATATGTCCAAAGTATGAGAGATGAAGTCTGACCATCCTGGCCTCCAAGGAGCACTCTGGCTGCACTTCTTCCAACACAGATCTATTGGTTCTTTTGGAAGTCCATGGTTCTTTCAATATTCTACTCCAACATCATAACTCAAATGCATCAGTTCTTCTATGATATTCCTTAATCACTGTCCAATTTTCACATGCATATGAGGTTATTGAAAACACCATGGCTTGGATTAGGGGCATCTTAGTCCTCAAACTGACATGTTTGCTCTTCAACAACTTAAAAAGGTCTTGTGCAGCAAACTTCCCTAATGTAATACGTCCTTTAGATTTCTTGACTGCTGCTTCCATGGGTGTTGATGGTTAAGGTGAGCAAAATGAAGTCTTTGACAACTTCAATATTTTCTCCGTTGATAAGAATGTTTATTGGTCCAGTGGTGAGGATTTTTGTTTTCTTTACATTGAGGTACAACCCGTCTTTGATCTTCATCAGCAAGTATTTTAAATCCTCTTCACTTTCAGCAAGCGAGGTTGTAGCATCTCTATATCACATGTTGTTAATGAGTCTTTCTCCAATCCTGATGCCACATTTTTCTTCATATAACCCAGATTCTCAGATTATTTGCTCAGCATACAGGTTGCATAAGTATAGTGAAAGAATACAACTCTGTCACACCTTTCCTAATTTTAAACCATTCGATGTTCCCATGTTCTGTTCATACAACTGCCTCTTGGTCTATGTACAGTTTCCTCATGTGTACAATTAAGTGTTCCAGAATATTCATACTTTGTAATGTTGTCTAATATGTCATGAGGCACATAATAGAAGGCCTTTGCATAGTCAATAAAGCACAGGTAAACATCTTTCTGATATTCTCTGCTTTCAGTCAAGATCCATCTGACATCCCTCATTCCATGTCCTGTTCTGAATTTGGCTTGAACCTCTGAAAGTTCTCTTGTCGGTGTATGCTTGCAGCTGTTTCTGTATTTAGTAAAACCTCACTCACATGGAATATCAACGATATTGTCTGATGATTTCCACATCCTGTTGGGTCACCTCTCTTTGAAATGGGCACAAATATGGATCTCTTTGAATCAGTTGACCAGGTAGTTGTCTTCCAAATTTCTTGGCAGAGATGAGTGAGTGCCTTCAGTGCCGTCTTACTTTCTTGAAAGATTTCAATTTGTATTCCATCAATTCCTGGTGCCTTGTTCTTCGCCAATTCCTTCAATGCACCTTGGACTTCTTCCTTCAGGATCATTGGCTTTTGATCATATGCTACCTCTTGAAATGGTTGAATATCGACCATTTCCTTTTGGTACAGTGACTCTGTGTACTTCTTCCATCTTCTTTTGATGCTTTCTGCATCGTTCAATATTTTGCCCAGAGAATCCTTCAATAATGAAAGCCAAGGCTTGAATTTTTTTCTGTAGTTTCCTCTGTTTGAGAAATGCTGAGTGTGTTCTTCCCTTTTAGTTTTCTAACTCCAGGTCTTTGCACATTTTGTTATAATATTTGACTTTGTCTTCTCAAGCTGACCTTTGAAATTTTCTGCTCATCTCTTGTATACCTCCTCATTTCTTCCATTTGCTTTAGCATCTCTACGCTGGAGAGCAAGTTTCAGAGTTTGTTCTGACATCCATTTTGGTCTTTTCCTTCTTTCTTGTCTTCTTAACGACCTTTTGCTTTCTTCCTCTATGATGTTCTTGATGTCATCCTACAACTCTTCTGATCTTTGGTCTTTAGTGTCTAATGCATAAAATCTGTTCTTCAGATGATCTCTAAATTCAGGTGGGATATATTCAAGGTCATATTTTGACTCTCATGGACTTGTTTTCATTTTCTTCAGCTTCAGTCTGAATTTACATATGAACCATTTATGGTCTGTTCCACAGTCTGCCCCTGGCCGTTTTGGCTAATGATATGGAGCTTTTCCACTGTCTGTTTCCACAGATGGAGTTAATTTGATTTCTGTAGTTTCAGTAGTTTCCAACTACTGATCTTTCCTCTTTGCTTCCAACCTTTGCATTCCAACCACCAGTAATGATCAATACATCTTGATTGTATGTTTGATCAATTTAAGATTGAAGAAGTTGTTAGAATTCTTCTATTTCATCCTCATTGGCTTTAGTGATTGGTGCATCAATTTGAATAATAGTGGTATTAACTGGTCTTCCTTGTAGCTGCCTGGATATTATCCTATCACAGACAGCGTTGTACCTCATGACTGATCTTGAAATGTTCTTATTGGTGATGAATGTGATGCCATTCTTCTTCAATTTGTCATTCCTGGCACAATAAACCATGTGGTCGTCAGATTCAAAATGGCCAATACCAGTCCATTTCAGCTCACTAATGCCTAGGACATCATGTTTATGCATTCCATTTCATTTTTGACAATTTCCAGTTTTTCTAGATTCACACTTCATACATTCCATACTCTAACTATTAATGGATGTTTTCAGCTGTTTCTCTTCATTTTGTGTTGTGGCCCATCATCAAATGACGGTCCCGCAGGCTTTACTCCCATCAGCTTTACTCCATTCGTGTCATCACAGTCAACTCTACTTTGAGGAGGCAGCTCTTCCCCAGTCAGATTTTGAGTGACTTCTACCTGAGGGACTCATTTTCTGGCACTATATCTGACAGTGCTTCACTGCTATTCATAAGGTTTTCAGTGACTAAATATTCAGAAGTAGTCCGTCTCTCCTTCTTCTTAGTCTGTCTTTGTCTGGAAGCTCATTTGAAACCTGTCCATCGTGGGTGGCCCTGCTGGTATTTAAAGTAGTTTCCAGAATCACAGCAACAAACAAACCACAGTACGACAAACTGACAGACGAGTGGTCATTTCACAAAAGAGCCTTATTATAACCAGGCAATGCAGACCAGAGCCCCCTCAGTTCGGGGCAGGCTTAGCACCAAGGCAAAAAACATAATCCTGTTAAGAGTCTGTATAACAGACGAACAATTTACACAGTCTATAAAGTATACCGTAACATCAGGGAGAAATATATGAATGTACTCCTCAATATAAGTAACCAAATGACCAAAAGGACAGCATTTGCCTCCAAAACCAAGCTTAGAAGGTTGGAAGGGGCAGGAAAGAAGGAGGAATGAAGCAGGCAGTCCAGGGAGGAAGTGGTAAGGATGTGGGTATATTTTGTGCACTCAATGTCACAAAATAAAATGTGTGTCAATTGTTGAATGGAAAACAAATTTGCTCTGTAAACTTTCACCCAAATCACTATAAAAAGTTAAAAAAACAAAAACAGAGAGAGAGAGAGGTGACACAGGCTTTGAAGTCGGTGCTTAATTCAAATCTAAGCTCTGTTTGTATGAGGAGGATTCAAAATGTTTAAATCCAAAAGTATGGAACTAAAAGATAGTGGAATTCTTCCACAAACTTTTTGAAGCTCCCTTGAATTAGCTGGGTGGCCTTGAAAAAGTGACCAGCTTTTCTAAGTCTCGCTTTCATTTATGCTAAAATGAAAACAATAACCAAACCTTCCACTTTGGGGCTATTATGGGGAGTAATGAGGCTATGAACATTTCTGAACAAGTTTTTGTGTGGGTATCTGTTATCAATTCTCTTGGGCACATATGTAGGAGAGGGCTTGCTGGGTTCTATGATAACTTGATAGTTCACACTATGGGGATCTCCCAAACTGTGCTCCAAAAAAAGCTCCACCACTTTGTATTCCAATTTTGCCACTTTCTCAACAACACTTTTTATTGTCTGTCTGCCAGATTGCTGTCAGGATGACAGACTATAACGTTGATAAAATACTGAGCATGGGATGGCTAGCCTATCAGAAGCACTCTTGGGAGCAGGTGGATGCCACCATCATGATCATGATCAAATGCCTTTGGTTCCCATTTAAAAACACACACACAAACACTCCAAAACCCTATTGCTGTGAGGTCAGTTCTAACTCATGGTGGAGGCACCATCTGCTTTGGAACAGAACTGAACTCCATAGGGTTTTCAGTAACAGTCTTCTCACAGAAAGAAATCCTGGTGGTGCAGTGGTTAAGTGCTCAAGTGTTAATCAGAAGGATGTTGGTTTGAACCCACCCAGTGGCTCCAAAGAAGAAAAGACCTGGTAATTTGCTCCCATAAGCAGTATCGCCTGGAAACCCTGTGAGGCAGTTCTACACTATCACATTGGGACATGGTCAGTCGAAAATCGACTTGACGGTACCTGACAACAACAATGAACTTCTGCAAGTAGATAACCAGACCTTTCTTCTGAGGTACCACTGAGTGGATTCCAACCACCAACCAACCTTTCAGTTGTTGTTAAGTGCCGTCCAGTCGGGGCCGACTCATAGCTGTTTAGGATTTCTGAGGAGCAATTGGTAAGTTTGAACCACCGACCTTGAGGTTCAAACAGGCCTTGCAATCCAGTGCTTATCCTTCGGCACCACACCAGTCAACAGTAAATACTTTGCACCACTCATGATCATCAGGGAATAATTTAGGTTGCTATCATCAGTAGTGGTTACGAATCGGGCTGCGAACCTTAAGGTCAGCGGTTCGAAACTACCAGCCGCTCCGCGGGAGAAAGATGAGGCTTTCTACTCCCGTAAGGATTTACACCCTCGGAAACCCTGTACAGGGTCGCTATGGGTCGGACCCGACTCGACGGCACTTAACAAACAAACAAAAAAATCATCAGTTTATTGTGAAGAATCTAATAACCACTATTATTGAATCTGGGGATGCAGTGAAAGGATTCATCTTTTGTTTCTAACTCAGAGCAGAAGCAACACAATTTTGAGACCTTGGCACATCAAATACTCATTACAACCAAAGGGTAGAAGAGTCCTGGTGTGGTGCTATGGGCTAATGTACTGGACTGCAAAGTTGGTTTGAACTGTAAGGTTGGTGGTTCAAGCTCACCAGCTGCTCCTTGGAACTCTATAGAGGGTCACCATGGGTCGGAACAGACTCCACAGCATTAACAACAACAACAAAGGGTAGAAGTGTTCTATGGGGTTATTCCTGACAAAACAAAACCAAAGTCACCATCAAGGGGGCTAGGCTTGCGGGGTATACCCTTTGGTTGATCAATGATGCATGGAAGGGATTGTAACCATGGCAAGGAAATGATATACAACAGGATCAATGTGAAGCTGATGTCCTCCCATGTAAACTATCACATAATTCACAATAAAGCATTAAAAAAAAAAACCAAAGTCACTGTCACTAAATCGGTTCCTATTCGTAGCAACCCTTTAAAGGGCTTCCCTGACTGCAAATCTTTACGAGAGTAGACAGCCTCATCTTTTTCCCTTGGAGAGTCTAGTGGGCTTCTGATCACCAACTTCTAACCGCCAACACCTAATCCATAGGGCCACCAGGGCTTTCTAGGGTTAAACCCAGTCATGCAGAGAAGCAAGGCAGTCACATGTGAAGTGATGCTCTGCTGCGAGACAGAAAGCGTACAACATCCTCTTAGGTTCTGCCACTCAACATTTCATTTCCCTAAAATGGGAGCTTTTAAAACATCACTTACTGTAAAATAAATCACTTAAATTGAGCATGGAAGCATGTCAAAACCTAATACAAGCAAACAAAAAACCTTATTTACTTTAACACACACTTTTAACCACCTCTGGTAATCCATGCTGGACTCGAGTTGTCAAACATTTTATGAAATTTTGTATTCGCAAGAAGCTTTTTGCTTCTCCACCACCACCTCTTAACTAGAGATTAATGGTAGCGTTCTAGTGTGGAAAAGCAATCCATGTTTGCACAGAAAGGAGAGCATGGGAACAGGGCCCAAATTTATTATGTCTGTCCTCAAAAAAATAGGCAATTGTAGCAACAGACTAAATGCCCCTCAACAGAAGAATGGCTAAACAAACTTTGGTATTTACATACAGTGAATACTATGCAATATTGAAGAATAATGAAGAATCCGTGAAACCCTTCACAACATGGATGGAGCCTGGAGGACAGTATGCTGCGTGAAATTCATGGGTTTACCATCAAGCCAATTCCAACTCATAGTCAACCCTGTATTGGGTTACCTAGGCAGTAGATCTTTATGGGAGTAGAAAGTCTCAACTTTCTAGTCCATCACAAAAGGACAAATACTATATGAGACCAATGTTGCAAAAAGTTAAGAAAAGGTTTTCTTAATAAAAGAATCACTGATGGTTACGGGGGGAGAGGGAAAGAAAATTATTCATGGGCTGTATAGCATAGACACATGTTAACATGGCCAGGCCATTTATAACAAGAGGGAGGTTAGCAGAGGAATGATGAAGGTCAAGGCAGACACAGGGAGGAGTTCAAGAGTCAAAGTGAATAGAAGTAAAATCTGTGAACTGTTGGTACATACAAGGGATGACAATCATTGTGATGAAGAAAAGTATATGTTTTGCTGAATGTAAAAACTGATGATCTGCTCTGTAAACCTTCACTCAATTCACAATAAAAAGTTTTAAAAACATAAAAGGACAATTGCTGTTTTCTGAATCTTTTGTTTGCTAAGGTTTCTGAAAAGTCATGCTGTTTAGCCCAAGATACTACTATTCTGGTGATGGTGGTTTTACTAATTATATCAGCAAGCAGTTGGCTGTGACGGCCTTCTTAAAGACTAAGAACTGCATCTGTATATATCGCCTCAAATCAGTGATTCACAAATGACAAGTGACCTGCCTTAACTTATCCTTTGCCTTTAGACACATTTGTGGGTTCCTGTCAGGCTGGGGGATTCTTATTACTTGTTTATAGAAACAGTAGGTTGCATAATAGTCTAGCTGGGTTTTTTTAAAAAGCTATTTCGTAGTTTCCTGGTAACCATTCAGTCATCTATTTCAACACTCAGACATGGAATAAAGGCGGGTACTGAGCTACACATTGGCCACACAGCCGCACACCTCTTTCCTTGAGCATTTGCTAAGTGAGAGGCTCCGTCAGAATCACCAGATCCACTCAGGAACGGGAACATCCTGCAGAAAGACAGCATGTTCCTGCAAGTAGACCATAAGAACTGCTGTGTGTTCCGGGATGACTTCATTGCCAGCGTGTTGCCACCGATCTTGGTGCTGGAGTTCGTGTTTGGGCTTCTGGGCAATGGTCTTGCTCTGTGGGTTTTCTGCTTCCACCTCAAGTCCTGGAAATCCAGCCGGGTTTTCCTGTTCAACTTGGCCGTGGCTGACTTTCTCCTCATCATCTGCCTCCCGTTCCTGACAGACAACTACGTGAGGAAATGGGACTGGAGGTTTGGGGACATCGCCTGCCGGCTGATGCTCTTCATGCTGGCCATGAACCGTCAGGGCAGCATCATCTTCCTGACGGTGGTGGCCGTGGACAGGTATTTCCGAGTGGTTCATCCCCACCATGCTCTAAACAAGATCTCCAACCGGACGGCAGCCATCATCTCCTGCCTCCTGTGGGGTGTCACCATTGGCCTGACCTGTCACCTCCTCTATAAAAATTTGTTGACTCCAAATGATGGTGCATTTTTGTGCAGCAGCTTTAGCATCTGCAAAAACTTCGGGTGGCACGATGCCATGTTCCTTTTGGAGTTCTTTTTGCCCCTGGGCATCATCCTGTACTGCTCGGGCAGAATCATCTGGAGTCTGCGGCAGAGGCAAATGGACAGGCACGCAAAGATCAAGAGAGCCATTCGCTTCATCATGGTGGTCGCCATTGTCTTTATCATCTGCTTCCTGCCCAGTGTGGCCGTGAGGATAGGCATTTTCTGGCTCCTGAACACAGTGGGGATACAGGAATGTAGACCCTATCGCTCGATTGACCTGGCCTTTTTTATGACCCTCAGCTTCACCTATATGAACAGCATGTTGGACCCCCTGGTGTATTATTTCTCCAGTCCATCTTTTCCCAACTTCTTCTCCACCATGATTAACCACTGCCTCAGGAAGAAGTCACCAGGTGAGCCAGATCATAACCGCAGCACGAGCCTAGAGCTCACAGAGGACAAGATCACCACCAGGAACACTCCGGAAGCTTTAATGTCCAACTCCAGTGAGCCATGGAACCCCCGTTAACTGATCCCAATTTCTCCTCAAATAACCCAGCCGAAAAGCAACATTGTCACCAAAAACCAAGATCTCTAGATACATGATTTTACAGTTTCACAGAGTAATATCACTGGAATTGGCCCAGTTTTCCTGGGACTTTCAGATTCGGAGAATCAGATTTCAAGCAATCGCATAAGCAAGTGAGACACTTGGTTGCAGATTGTCACTACAGAAATCTTGGGGTGAGTGAGAGTAAAGCTTCTAGGCTTCTGAAATACCTGCTTACTCTCTGCCACACAGAGGACTGAAGGTGACGTTTCCAGCATTTCTGCTGAGCAGAATCAGAGGTACTGAGTAGTCCATAGGCACCTGGGACTTGTTGGCCTCCTTGCTTCACCTTCCTGAGACTTGGGTGGTTCTCAGCTCCTGTGGCAACATCTAGCATGTTCCTGGACTCTAGTTGGGAGAAGGAGAGCTAACAATTGAAGGAGCTACGTTTCTCCTGGAGGGAGCCGAGACATCATTGAACAAAACACTCAAACTGGGTTTGGTGGAACCAATTAATCTTTTAGCCACGCTGTCGCAGAAACAGACTAGGCAAAGAGATTCACAATCTTGGGTTAATATCTGAGTTGCCAGTGGAGGTAAGAAGGCAATAAGCCCAGGGGACTGAGCAGAAGTGTTGAATGAAGGGAAAGGAGAAGGCCTTTGTGCTCCAACCAGGGACTAATGTATTCCTCTCTTGTTTACATTAATCAGAGGGTGGAGTAATTAAAAAGGTTTCAGGAAAGAAAGCAGCTATCCACCTGTGTTTGCTTTTGTCACTAAAAGGAGAACGTGTTGCTGCCCAGTGGTTCTAGGGGCAGACTCCCTCGGCTACCTTTTCTTTCCACTGTGTATTTCTGTATTTAGAATAAATCCACCATGTTAATAAACTTTGATATGACACACAGTTTGGCGTTGCATATGTCTGGGTCATAGTTCATAGAAATGGACTTTTTACTTAAGCAGAGACCATCATGGGTTGTTAACTGTGTCCTGTTAGAAAAACTGGACGCTGTAAAGTGAGAGCAGGACACAGTGAGACAGTTAAAAATGACCTACACGTGGGACAAGGATGGGACAGGACTGGGAACAAATAAGAACAATGTAACTGGAAAGAGTAGATTGCATATGTATTTAAATTCTCTTTACAGCAGGGGTGAGGACACTTTTTTTCTCCCAAAATTTATAGCATCATTCATGAGCCATTAAAAATTATCAACTTAAAAAAGTAACCTGCCATATTTGGTGGAACACTTAATTGTCTCAACCCTAGTGTGATGGTGTGACACTGTGGGTTAATGCGCTGGATTGCAGTATCAGTTTGAGTCACCATGTTGGCGGTCCACACTCACCAGCTGCTCCTCGGAAACCCTATACAGGGTCGCTATGAGTTGGAACCGACTCGGCAGCTCTTAACAACAGCAACAGTATGATGGCTGGAACTGCGGTTGCCTTGGCAGGGCTAGACCACCCCTGATTTGGAGTTTGGTGAATGTTACTATTAGTATTCATGTACCAAAGAAGGCTGGCCAGGTTGGGATTTTTCTGGAGGAGGAGGAAGGGGGAGCTTCACAGGGCATCATTTCAGGACCCAGTTCTGGGATGGTAAAGAGGCGTGCTGGTTTAAATCTCTGATCAGTCCAAGTTTCTGTCGGCTGTCCTTCCCATCTCCTGCCACTCCTCGATTCTTTAACAAGAGGAGGCTTGCCTTGACCTCCTTATTTGGCTGCAGATAAGAAACTGAGCCTAAGACTCCCAGTCCTAGACGACAATAAATGAAGAAAAAAGATAGAGGTTCCTGAATTCCTTAAATGCAGAGCTGACTGCATGCTGTACCTCAAAGCAGCCTCGCAAGAAGGTTAAAATAGAAGGTTAGAATCAGGGAACGCCCCTCTAAAGAGGAAGAGGGGATACTGCCATGCTCAGAACACGGGAACTCCCTCAAACCTCAGATTGAATCAGCAGCAAGTCAGGCTATGAAACTCCAGTTTTTTCAACAGACAAGGTGGTTTGTGGTAAACGTTGCTTCAATGGTTCATGCATTCAGGCAGTTATTTATTATGCATCAACTATGTGTCAGGTGATGGTCTGATGAATAGAAAGGGAAAAAGGAAAAACATAGTCAAGTGTTTCCTCATAGAGCTCATGCTCCAGAGGGGGAGGCAGCTGACAAACCAATGAATGAGAAGGGAATTTTGGTTCCCTGTGGAGACCCAGGTTCCGTATGGCCAGCCACCATCTGTGTAGTTTGCAGTCATCAACTTCAACATTTATACACGACATAAAGGAGGGGACTGAACCACACATTTACCACACAGACACACATCTCTGTTTTCAGCATTTGTCAGGTGAGTTCCTCCACTGAACTAACCAGATCCAGCCCTGATCTGGAACGTCCTGCAGAAATCCAGCAGTTCTCTGGAAATGCACAAGAGCTGCTGTGTGTTCCTGTGTACTGAATCACCAATGTGTTTCTGTCAGTGTGGTGACTGAAGACTGTGTTTGGGCTTCCGGACAATGGACTGACTCTGGACTTTCTGCTGCCACAGCTGGATTTTCTTGTTTAGCCTGGCCATGACTGACTTTCTCCTCTGCTGGCCTTTCCTGATAGACACAGATGAGGCAACAGGGCTTGACGTTTGGCACTCTGCATGCCTCCTGATGCTTTTCATGTTAAGCAGCGGCATCTTCATGTTAAGATGTTAAGCACCACCATGTTGTCACATGATAATCACATGTTGTCATGTTAAGCGCCACCATTTTATCCTGTTAAGCACCACCATCTTATCATTTGTCATGTTAAGCATCACCATGTTATCATGTTAAGCACCACCATGTTAACATGTTAAGCACCACCATGAATGGTGGTGCACACACACAGGCATTTCTGGGTGGTCTGTCTCTACCATGCTCTCAAGTCAACCTCCAATTGGATGGCTGCTTTTTTGTGGCCTGCTTTCTGCGGAGTGTCATCATTGGCCTCACCTGTTTACCTTTCACATGCAAAGATGCAGACAGAAAACAATGATATATATTTGTGCCGTAGTTTTGATCATCTGCAATATGACAGGCATCATCTGCACGATGCCATGCTCCTTCTGGAGTCCTCCTTGCCCCTGGGCATCAACCCATTCTGCTCAGCCAGAATCACCTGGAGTCTGCGGCAAAGATAACAGGTACGTGAAGATTGAGAGTCAGTTGCTTCATCATGGTGGTAGCCAGTGTATTCATCATCGACTTCCTGCCCAGTGTGGTCATAAGGACAGGCATTTTCTGGGTCATCATAGAGTTGGGGTGCAGGATTGTAGCACTTATCATTCACCTGTTATTGTTGTTAAGTGCCATTGAGTTGGTTCTGACCTATAGTGACTCTGTATAGGGTCTCTGAGGAGCAACGGGTGAGCCTGAACTGCCGACCTTGTGGTTCAAACAGACTTTGCAGTCTAGCACATTAACCCACAGCGCCACACCAGGACTCCCATCACTCATCTAGCCTGGTGTTCAGCATGGCCATAGGCCTTAGGTACACCGAGAGCATGCTAGTCTACCTCTCCAGCTCTTCCTTCCCTAACTTCTCTACCAAGATCAACTGCTGGCTCTGGAAAAAGATAAGTCCGATACAACTGGACCAGGAACCTAGAGATCTAAAGAATCTGAACACTCCCCAGGAATGTTTTGGAAGTTTTAACAGCCAATTTCAGTGAGTCATGTAGCCTCATAATTTGGCCACAGCTTCTTAAATAACCCAACTAAGAAGCAACATTGTCACCAAACTCCAAGATCTCTAGATACATGGTTTACTGCTGCAAAGTAATATAATGGGGATTGACCAGAGGTTTCATGGGACTTCCAGGATTTCAGGCTGTCACTACAGAAATATTGGTATGAGTGAGAGTAAAGCCTCTAGGCTTTTAAAACTCCTGCTTAGTCTCTGCAGCATAGAGGACTGAGGGTGACATTTCCCGCATTTCTGCTGAGCAGAATTAGTGCCACAGAGAAGCTCACTGGCACCTGTGACTTGCTGGCCTCCTTGTTCATCTACCTGAGACTTGGATGGCTCTCAGCTCTTAGGGCAGCATCTAGCATGCTCTTGGACTCCAGCTGGGAGAAGGAGAGCTGATGATTGGAGGAAGCTGTGTTTCTCCTAGAGGGAACCCAGACATCACTGAACAAGAGAGTAGGTCAACTGGATCCCAGGGGACCAATTCATCTTTCGGTGATATGGTAGTAGAAACAGAGCAGGCAAAGAGACTCACAAACGTTGGTTAACAACTGAGCTGTCCGTGGTGACAAGAAGGCTGTGAGCCCCGAAAGGACTGAACTAAACAATTTTATGAAGAGAAATGACGTTTGTGCTCCAACCAGGGACTGATCCATTGCTCTCTTGTTTACTGGCAGCCCCTAGTTTATAAACAAGATCTATACTTAAGTGTTTTTTTGTGAATTTTTAAAGTTTTTATTGTGATTTGGGTGAAGGTTTACAGAGCGAATCGGTTTTTTATTCAACAATGCATACACGTTACTGTTTTGTGTCATTAATTGCAACCACCACGATGTGTGTTTCCTCATTTTTATTCTTCCACCTTCCCTATACCTTCCTGTCTTCTGAGCCTTCTCTCTCAGAAAATTCTATCTTTTTGATCTCCTACGGTTGATTTTTCTTAGGGGTGCGCACATCCCTGATGTTACTGTTCATCTTAAAGAGCTGTTGTTTATCTGTAACTTGATCCATGTTGGGAGATGGGGTTCAGTTTCAGGCTTAAAGGATGGTTAAGGACCATACTCTTGGAGGTTCCGCCAGTGAGCCTAGAATCTTCTTTATGATTTTGAGTTTTGTTTCACATTTTTTCCCACTGCATCTAGGACCTTCTAATGTGATCCCTTTCAGAGAGGTTGGTAGCAGCAGCCAGGCATCATCTAGTCCTTCTGGTCTCATGCAGGCTGAGGTTTGCTTGGGCCATTAGTCCTTTGGAACAATTTTTTCATCCATTTTTTTTTTTTTCACTCTGTTTTGCTCTGGATGGGAAGATTGGTTGCACCTTAGATGGTCATGCACAGGCTTTTAAAACCCCACTCACTATTCACCACAGTCGGATGTGGAACATTGTCTTTGAGGAACATGTTCTACCAATTGTCCTTGATGTCTCCGGAGCCTGATCCCCAAGCTTCAACAATTCACTCCCTCAAGGTATTTGATTACGGCTAAGAAGTTTTCATATCTTTGCCTCTAGTACCCTTTACTATATTCAGGGATAGATTTGAAGTATATGTATATATATACATCCTCTGTCAAACTTATGTGTATTCATGGTGTAGTCCCTTTTACCATCCCATCTATCTTTAAGTTGACTTTGTAGGTTAAGTTGGGACACTTGCATACAGTTTTTATTTAGTCTTACTGTAGTGCAAGAAAAGAGACCTGTCATTTTCTGAAGAAAGCATAATACTGATACCAAAATCAAGCAAAGAAATCACTATAAAAGAAAATTATAGATCAATATCCCTCTTAACATAGATGCAAAAATTCTTAACAAAACCCTAGCCAATAGAATCCAACAACATATAAAAAAAAATATGTATATCATGACCAAGTGGAAATCATACCAGGGATGCAAAGATGGTTCAATATTAGAAAAACAATCAATGTAATCCACCACATAAGTAAAACAAAGGAAAAGAACAACATGACCATATTGACTGATACAGAAAAGGCATTTGACAAATCCCTACATCTATTCCTGATACAAACACTCAATAAAACAGAAATAACTAAGGGCATTATATATGAAACCAACAGCCAACATCACTGCCAATGGAAAGAAACAGAAAGCATTCCCACTATGAACAGAAAACAAACAAGGATGCTTTTTATCATCACTGCTATCCTTTACTTAGAAAATCCCAAAGACTTGGCAAGAATATTACTGAAATTCACTGAAGGATTCCACAAAGTGGCAGGATACAAGATCAGCATACAAAGATCAGTTGGATTCCTTTACACTAATGAAGATAGCTCTGAAAAGGAAATTAGGAAAACATTATCATTTATAATACCCACCCAGAAGATGAAATACTTAGGAATAAGTCTAACCAGAGAAGCAAAAGACATACAAAGAAAACTACAAAACACTACTACAAGAAACCAAAAGAGACTAACAAAAATGAACAATGTACCATGCTCATGGATAGGAAGACTTGACATTATAAAAATGTCAACATTACTCAGAGTAATCTACAGATATAATCCAATTCCAATCCAGATTCCAACATCATTCTTTAAAGAGATGGAAAATCTAATCACTAACTTTATACGAAAAGGAATAATACCTCAGATAAGCAAAAGATTACTAAAAAAGAACAAAGTAGGAATTCTCTTACTTCCTGATCTCAAAACCTACTATATACAGCTACAGTAGCCAAAATCACCTGGCACTGTTACAACAAAGAATACATACACCAATGGAACAGAATTGAGAACACAGAAGTAAATTCATCTACCTTCACTCAGTTGATCTTTGACAAAGGGCCAAAACACATTAAATGGGGAAGAGAGAGTCTCTTCAACAAATGGCGCTGGCCAAACTGCAAAGCCATTTGCAGAAAAATTAAACAAGATCAATATTTCGCAACATAGGCGAAAATGAACTCAATGTGGATTTAAGACCTTAATATAAAATTTAGAACTATAAAGATCATCAATGGAAAATAGGGACAAACTTACGATCTCAGACTCATGGCATAAATACACTATCAAACATAACTGAAAACACATAAACAGCAGAAGACAAACTAGATGACCGGGACCTCCTAAAAATTAGACATTTATGTGCATCACAAGATTTCACCAAAAGAGTAAAAAAGAGAATCCACAGACTAGAAAAAATTGGGGGCAATGACAAGGAACCACTCTTTAAAAATTTATAGAACATTTCAACACCTCAACAATTAGAAGACAAATAATCCAATTTAAAAACGGGCAGAGACTATGAACAGACACATCACCAAAGAAGACATTCAGGCAACCAACAAACATGAAGAAATGCTCACGATCATTAGCAATGCAAATCAAAACAACACAAGCTAATATTTTGTTATTGTCACTGTTGTGGAGTATGTTCTGATTCGTAGTAACACTGAAGGGGGTGTCCATGGCTGTAATCTGCAGGAGCAGGAAGTCTCACATCTTTATCCTAGCCCAGCATTAATTGCAAAGATAAAAAAATCAAAAACAAAGATTTAGAAAGCAACAGGTGCTGCAAAGGGTGTGGGGATATTGGGAACTTCCTACATTGTTGGTAGGACTGTAAAATTAAAATGTGCAACCACTTTGAAAAAGGGTGTGGTAATTCCTCAAAATGTTGGAAATACAAATACCATATGACCCAGCAATCCCTCTATTTGATAGATCTACTCAAAATAAGTGCTATGACACAAATAGATATCTGCACACCCACGTTCACTGCAGCACTACTCGTAAGAAAAAGATGGAGACTGCCCAAATGCCCATCAACAGAAGAACGGTTGAACAAACTTTGGTACACACATACAATGGAATACTACGCTATGTTGAAGAATAAGGATGAGCCTGCAAAACACCTCATAACATGGATGAACCTGGAGGACAGTACGCTGAGTGAAATCAGTCAATCACAAAAGGACAAATAGTGTATGAAACCACAATTAGAAAAATTCAAGAAAAGGTTTTCATGCTAACAGAAATAGTCTATGATGGATACCAGGTGGGAGGGAGGGAAGAGAAGCGAGAATTATTCACCAGCTACAGGACACACAAGAGTCCTGGTGTGACACTGTAGGATTAGCACTGGACTGCTAACCACAAGGTCAGTGGTTCAAACCCACCAGTCACTCTTTGGAAACCCTATACAGGGTTGTTTTGTGTTGGAAACAACTCAACAGCACTTAACAACAAGAGGATAGACACACATTAACTTGTGTGGTGAGGTAAGCAACATAAAACAAGAGGGAGGTTGGCAGAAGAAAGGTGAGGGTTGGGGAAGACACAGGGAGAAGCGCAAGAGTTAAAAGTAATAAAGGTAAATACTGTTATCTGATGATACAGGGGACTGCAGTCATTGAAATGAAACAGAGTACATGATTTGTTGATGTAAAACTGATGAGCTGCTTTGTAAACCTTCACTCAATTCACAATAAAGAGTTAAAAAAAAAAAAAAATGTGCACAGAGCAGTCTATTCCGAGGAGAAAAAAGAAAGGAGTCCACTACCAAGATCTTAGGGAGAAAGATAAGGTCATTTGCTCCCTGAAAGAGTTACAGTCTCGGAACCGCTATTCAGAGCCTCTATACAGTCACAGTCTCGCAGCCTCTATACAGGGTCACAGTCTCGCAGCCTCTATACAGGGTCACAGTTTCACAGCCTCTATACAGGGTCAGTCTCACAGCCTCTATACAGGGTCACAGTCTCGGAGCCTCTATACAGGGTTAAAGTCTCGCAGCCTCTATACAGGGTCACAGTCTCAGAGCCTCCATACAGGGTCACAGTCTCAGAGCCTTTATACAGAGTCACAGTCTCGCAGCCTCTATACAGGGTCACAGTCTCGGAGCCTCTATACAGGATTACAGTCTCACAGCCTCTATACAGCAGGGTCACAGTCTCACAGCCTCTATAC
>NW_006408596.1:2294888-2307118 GCF_000296735.1 Chrysochloris asiatica
ACAGTCTCACAGCCTCTATACAGGGTCACAGTCTCGGAGCCTCTATACAGGGTCACAGTCTCGGAGCCTCTATACAGGGTCACAGTCTCGGAGCCTCTACACAGGCTCACAGTCTCGGAGCCTCTATACAGGGTCACAGTCTTGGAGCCTCTATACAGGGTTACAGTCTCAGAGCCTCTATATAGAGTTACAGCCTTGGAGCCTGTATACAGTTACAGTCTCGGAGCCTCCATACAGGGTTACAGTCTCAGGGCCTCCATACAGGGTTGCCATGAAGTGGAATTAGCCTGATGGCAGTGGGTTGGGTTTAGTGCAAAAGCCTTTTCGGTGATTTAGGAGCTGACTGAACAGTATGTAAAGGTGACTGTTAGGAAGAATTTGTTGCAAGTAGGAACAGTGGTGGTGTGGTGGGCTAAGCATTGGGTTGTCACCCAAAAGGCTGGTGGATTGAATTCATCAGTTGCTCCAAGAGAGAAAGATGAGGCAATTTGCTCCCATAAAGATTTATAGCGTCGGAAACTCTATGGAGCGGTTCTACCCTGCCCTATAGAGTTCCTGTAAGTCAGAATTGATTGGCTGGCAGTGGGTTTGGTTTAAGTTTTATAGATTGGTTTGATCTTCTAAAAATGAGGGCAAATTTACTAAATGTTAAAAGACAAATTGGAATTGTCTGTAATCAGACGTTCATAATCCAGGAACTTGCTCTACATGCAGCTGAGGGTGAAGGAGTTGAAAAGACTTCAGAAAGAAAACAGCCTCCCACTTGTTTGCTTTTGTCACTATGGTTAAAGAGGGATATTCCCCCAGCTTCCTTTGCTTACCACTGTGTGTTTCTGTAAATTTAAATTTAGAATAAATCCACCACTTTAATAAACTTTGATATGAGGCAAAATCCGGTGTTGCAGATGTCTGGACCATGGGTCATAGAAATGGATTTCTTGCTAAAATAGAGAACTTTATGCGTTCTTAACTGTGTCCTGTTAGGAAAATCGGACACTATAAAGTAAGAGTTCCAACACCATCTCATGAGCCTTCTTGGCCTGGTATTCCGTGTTGTTGTTGACGGAGCTCCTCACTACACGTCTACTCAATCCACCATCTTGAAGGTGCAAGGCCTTGGTGTAGCGGTTAAGAATCTGGCTGCGAACCCCACGGTCAGTAGCTCGAATCCACCAGGCCCTCCATGTGAGAGAGATGAGGCTTTCTGCTCCTTGCAGTTAAAACAGCCTTGGAGTCTGGCGCATTAATCCACAGCACCACACCAGGACTCTGAATCTTGCTGCTCGAAGATCTCGCTGCTGCTCAAAAGTGAAGAGGACTTGAAACATTTATTAATGAAGATCAAGGAACACAGTCTTCGGTATGGATTGCATCTCAATGTCAAGAAAACAAAAATCCTCACCACTGGACCAATAAACAACATTCTTATCAATGGAGAAAAGATTGAAGTTGTCAAGGACTTCATTCTTCTTGGATCAACTATCACCACTCGTGGAAGCAGTAGTCAAGAGATCAGATGACATATTGCATTGGGCAAATCTGCTGCACAGGAACTTTTTAAAGTATTGAAGAGCAAAGATGTCAGCTTGAGGACTAAGGTGCGTCTGACCCAAGCCATGGTATTTTCAATAACCTCATGTGGATGTGAAAGCTGGACAGTGAATAAGGAAGATCGTAGAATTGATGCTTTTGAATTGTGGTGTTGGAGGAGAATACTAAAAGTGCCATGGACTGCCAAAAGAACCAATAGATCTGTTTTGGAAGAAGTGCAGCCAGAGTGCTCCTTGGAGGCCAGGATAGCTAAACTTCGTCTCTCATACTTTGGACATATTGTCAGGAGGGAACAGTCGCTGGAGAAGGATGTCATGCTTGGTAAGATGGAGGGTCAGAGAAAAAGAGGAAGACCCCCAACGAGATGGATCGGCCAAGTGGCATCATTAATGGTGTCAAGTATGGCAGTGGTAGTGAGGTTGGCCCAGGATCGGACATTGTTTCATTCTGCTGTGCATGGGGTCGCTATGAGTCGGTTCTGTGGCACCTGACAACAACAACATAAAGTAAGAAAGAACAGGACACAGATTCTGAGTTACTTCATGAGACAGTTATGAAAAATGGCCTATACATGAGACAAAGATGGTACAGGACTGGAAGCATATATGAAAGGTTTTATTTGGAAAAGTAGATTGCGAAGGTGTTTGAATTCTCTTTGGAGTTTGTGAGTTCTGCTGTTAGTATTTGTATACTCAAAAGAGGAAATGGGCCAGACTGATTTTTGTCTGCCGGATGAGGAAGAGAAGGCTTCCAAGGGATGGTTTCAGTACCCAGTTCTGTGATGGAACGAGACATGCTGGTTTGAATCTCTGATCAATACAAGTTTCTGTTAGGCTTTCATTTCCACCTTGTTACTCCTTAATTCATTTAACAAGAGAAGGCTTGCCTTGAACTTGGCTCCAGACAAGACACTGATTCCCAGCCACGGATGGTAATTAAGAAAGACAAACTCACTATTGTCAAATTGATTCTGACTCACAGTGAACCTATAGGACACAGTAAAACTGCTCCGGAGGGTTTCTGAGGCTGCAAAAATCTTTACAGAAGCAGATTGTTTTGTCTTTCTCCTGTGGAGTGGCTCGGGGGCTGGAACCTCCAACCCACTGCTTAATCCACTGTGCCACAAGGGCTTCTCAAGAAAGATAAAGATTCTTGAATTTTTTTCAACCCAAGGTATTTGCTCACTGTATCTCCAAACAACAAAGTGAGAGGTAGAAGGTTAAAAGCATGGATCGTCAACCTGAAGAGGAAGAGGTGGCAGAATCATGTTCTGAGGACCACAGGAAATTCCCCTAAGTATAGAGTCTGAGTTAGCAGGGAGCTAGGTTGCGAAACTCCAATTCTTTCAGCAGACAAGGTGGTTTTCAAGCAATCATAACTCATGAACTCACATTCATCCATGTACTCATTCTATTTTTACACATTAAGCACCAACTATGTGTCAGGTGCTGTTCTGGTTAGTGGACAGTGAGCAAGGACCTAGGCCACCAAACCTGTTTTCTCATACTCCAGTGGGAGGGCACAGAGGGTAAACAAATGAATGTAAAGGACTATGGGAAACCCAGGTTTGATTCCCGGCCAATGTACTTCATGATCAAACCCCATGTGTCTATCTCGAAGTTTCCGGGTGATCTTTAATCTATTTCAACACTGACATAATATCAAGTGTTGAACCCCAACATTTGCCACACAGGCCCACACTTCTTTCCTTGAGCATCTGTTAGCTGAGGCACTGCTGAACTTAGACAATCTGCTCACACGCCAGCATCTTCTGCTGAAAAATGGCCATTCTCCGTAAACAGACATAAATAATTGCTGTGTATTCTCGAAGGACTTCATTGCCAATGTGCTTCCACCAGTGTTGGGCGGTATTTGTATATTGGTTCCTGATCAATGGTCTTGCTTTGTGGATTTCCTGCTTCAACCTCAGGTCCTAGAAATCCAGCTGTATTTCCCTGTCCGACCTGGTAGTGGCTGACTTTCTCCGGATCATCAGCCTGTCTTTCTAGATGAACAAGATAATGAGGAAAGGGAACTGGAGGTTTAGGGACATCACTACTGGCCAATGAGCCGCATGATGCCCATGAACTGCCAGGGCAACGTCACCTTCCTCACAGTGGTGGTGGTGGACAGGTGTTTCTGGGTGGTTCATTCCCATCATACTCTGAACAAGTTCTCCCGATGGCCACCATCATCTCCTGTCTTGGCCTGAACTGTCATCTCCTATACAAAGAGATCCTGATCAACAATCCTGGCGCAAATCTGTGCCACAGTTTTATGACCTGCAGTAGCTTCAGTTAGCATGATGTCATGTTTCTCCTGGAGCTCATGTTATCCGTGAGTATCATCCTGTTCTGCTCAGCCAGAATCATCTGGAGCCTGCAACAGAGGCGGGCAGACAGATCTACAACAATCCAGAGAGACAGTCACTTGATCATGGTGGTAGCCATGGTCTTGTCATTTGCTTACTCCCAGTCGGGCCATGAAGATAGGCATTTCACAGCTCTTGCACAGAGAGGGTGCACAAGATTGTAACATTTGCCACTGGATGTTTTTCAAGCACACTGAACTCCATGGTATACTAATTCCCTAGCCCATCTTCCCCCAACTTCTTCTCTTCTGTAATCAACCATCACCTCCATCAGAGGCGGCCAGGTGAGCCAGATACTAACCAGAGCAAGATCATGGAGCTTAAAGAAGATATAAACACCACTTTGAATAATCCAGAAACTCATGACCAACTATAGTGAGGCATGGAGCCTCTGCTATGTGACCCCAATCTCTCCTTGGATAACCCTGCCAAGAAGTAACATTGTCACCAGGAAGCTAGAGTAACTTCACTGGAACTGACCTGAGATTTCCTGGAACTTCCAGATTCAAAGAATCCTATTTAGAGAAATAATGTGGCCGAGTAAGCCTCTTGGTTGCAGGTTGTCACTACAGAAATCTTGGGAGGCAAAGTCAAGTAAGGGTTCTAGCTTTCTAAAACTCTTAGTTAATATCTGCTATATAAGGAGCTCTGGTAGTGTAGTGGTTATGAATCGGGCTGCGAACCTTAAGGTCAGCGGTTCAAAACTACCAGCTGCTCCGCGGGAGAAAGATGAGGCTTTCTACTCCTGTAAGGATTTACACCCTTGGAAACCCTGCACAGGGTCGTTATGGGTCGGAACTGACTCGACGGCACTTAACAACAACAACAACAACAACAACAACATATACAGGACTGAAGATTGCAACCTTTCTAACATTTCTGCTGTGAAGACTCAGGCTCTCAGAGAAGTTCATGAACTCCTGTGACTGCTGGGTCTTCTTCCTTCACCTGCTTGAGATTTGGACAGTTCATAGCTCCTGGGATAATACTGAGCTTATTCATCAGCTCCAGTTGGGAGAAGGACTGATAATCCAAGGGAAGCTGGGTTTCTCTTGCAGGGAGTTCAGACATCATTGAACAAGGCAACAGGAGTTAACTGGGCTCAGTGGAACCAATTTCAGCAATGCTGTTGCAGAAACAGGCTAGGCAAAGATACTCACACAACCTTTGGTTAATATCCAAGTTGCCAGCTATGGTAAGAAAGTGATGAGTCTTGGAAGGGTTGAACTAACCAGTGTTGTTAAGGAAAAGGAAGTGGTCTCTCTGCTCCAACCAGGTGCTATCCTGCTTCTACCTCTCTGTACCTTTACCACGAAAAGGAGATCATTCTGCTGCCCACAGGTCCAAGGGGGAAGACTCGCCCTGCTTTGTTGGCTCCCCGCCATATGTTTCTGTACTTAGAATAAATCCACCACTTTCATAAGCTTGGATCTGAGACAGTCTGGCGTTGCCTATGTCTGTGTCATGGTTCACAGAAATGGATTCCTACTTAAGCAGAGATCATTATGGGTTGTTAATTGTCCCCTGTTAGAAAAATCAGACACTGTAAAGTGAGAAAAGGACGCAGACTGGGTTACATTGTGAAATAGTTAAGAGTTGTATCAGGTATGAGTTCAGTACTCAATTCTGGTTTAAATCTCTGATCAGTCCAAGTTTCTGTCGGCTGTTCTTCCCAACTCCTGCCACTCCTCGATTCTTTAACAAGAGGAGGCTTGTCTTGACCTCCTGATTTGGCTGCAGATAAGAAACTGAGTTTCAGACTCCCAATCCTGGATGGCAATAAATGGAGAAAGATAGAGGTTCCTGAATTTCCTAAACGCAGAGCTGATTGCGTACTGTATCTCAAAGCAGTCTCACAAGAAGGTTAAAATAGAAGGTTAAGAGCAGGGACGGCCACCCTAAAGAGGAAGAAGTGGCAGAGTCGAGTTCAGAAGAACACGGGACTCCCCCAAGCGTCAGGTCCGAGTCAGCAGCGAGACAGGTTGTGAAACTTCATTTCCTTCAATAAATTGGGTAGTTTTCAAGTGTTCAGAACTCACAATCATGTGTTCATTCATTCGGTCCATTTTTATGTATCAAACCCAATGCTATTGAGTTAGTCTGAAGCAGAGCAAATCTGTGCGACAGAGCAGACTCACTTGATAGGGTTTCTGAAGCTACAAGTCTTTACTGAATCAGTCTCATCTTTCTCCTATGACTACTGGTGTATTTGAATCACTGACCATGTGGTTAGCAGACCAATGCTTAACCCAGAAAGATGCCAGGGCTCCTTTTTTTTAATATATTAAGCACCAGTTATTTAGCATATTAGGCATCAAGCTACGACTTGCAATATGGAAGAATTCCATCGGCAAAACACTGAATGATGCAGGAAGTACCAAAAGAAGATCGAAGGCATGCACAAGAACACCCACACTTGCAGATAATACCCACTTGACCTAGCTTCAATGACTGATGATCAGAGCTCAACTAGAAGAAGAAAGAAGAGGAAAAAAGAGTAATCTGATACAATTTGATGAACTTGACCTACACCTATGGATGCAGTAGCTCCAAAGAGGGAACAAATCTTTACAGCAAGGATCATTCCCACCCCCTCCATACACAGGGTAGACAGTGATGGGCAATTTGGACATTGGCTACCCAAAATGGGGGGGGGGGGCTACAAAGGCAAGAAGTGACTGGCCTACAAGCTTTTAAGAGGGAGCCTAGGTCCAGAGGGTGTGGAGGAAGGCAGACTCTCCACTGAGTAGTATCCCATCTGTCTGGGCGGGACTGATGAAAGGAGATGGGGATTGTACTCTTGTGATACAATAGTGAATAATTGTTATCAGGACTGACTGTGAGGGCTGGAAATGTAAAGGTAGATGTTTTGTAGCAAAAGGAGGGGAGTGGTTGACTTTGCAGTCTAAGAGCGGAGGTCCCTGGGACCATTAAGAGAGAAGAGCGTAGTGCGGGACCCTACCCAGAGAAACAGTGACGCCAGAGATGGAGGCAGAGACAATGATGTGGAGAGATGGAGCGGCTGGGGACTTTAGACCCAGAGAGGGAGAGGGGCTGTGTGCTGACAACCGGGGGAAGGCTTGCAGGGCATACCCTTTGGTTGGTTGATGATGCATGGAGGGGAATGTAACCATGGCAATGAAATGATATACGATAGGATGAATGTAAAACTAATGTTCTCCCATGTAAACTATCACATAATTCATAATAAAACATTAAAAAGAAAAAAAAAGAGTCAATGATACTGAGGGAAGAAGTCCACGTTGCACTGAAGGTATTAGAGAAAAACAAGGCTCTGGGAATTGAAGGAATACCATTTAAAACGTTTCAACAAACTGATGCAGTGTTGGAGGCACTCACTCATCTATGCCAAGAAATTTGGAAACAGCTACGTAGCCAGCTGACTGGAACAGATTCATATTTGAGCCCATTTCTAAGAAAGGCGACTCTACAGAATGAGGAAATTAACAAACAAGATCATTAATTTCACATGCAAATAAGGTACAGAAATTCAAGCTGGATTCAATGGATGATGTGGAATGAGGAATATCAATCTGACATCAGATGGATCGTGGCTGAAAGCAGACAATATAAAAAAGATGCTTACTTGGACTTTATTAACTATAAGAAGACATTTAATTGTGTGGATTATAACAAACTATGGTTGACATTGAAAAGAATGGGAGTTCTAGAACACCTTATTGTGCTCATGAGGAATGTGTACACTGAATAAGAGGTAGTCTTTTGAACAGAACCAGGAGATACTCCATGGTTTAAAATCAGAAAGGTGTGTGCCAAGGTTATATCCTTTCACCAAATTTATGTAATCTTTATGTTGAAAAAAATAATCCAAGAAGCCGGACTCTAAGAAGCAGCAGAAAGGTTGGAGGAAGGCTCATTAATTAATAACCTGTGATATGCAAATGCCACAACCTTGCTTGCTGAAAACAAAGAGGACTTGAAGAAATTGCTGATGAAGATCAAAGAAAACAGCCTTCAGTATAGATTACAAGTCAGTGTAAAGAAAACAAAAATCCTTACAAGTGGACCAATAAACACCATGATAAATGGAAAAAAGACTGACATTGTCTAGGATCTCATTTTACTTAGACCCACAATTAATGCTCATGGAAGCAGCAGTAGAGAAATCAAACAGTATATTGCATTGGGCAAATCTGCTGCAAAAGACCTCTTTAAAGAATTAAAGAGTAAAGATGTCACCAAGGTGTGCCTGACCCAAACCATGGTATTTTTAATCACTTCATATGCATATTAAAGCTAGACAATGAATAAGGAAAACTGGAGAAGAACTGATGGTTTGAATCGTGCTGTTGGGAGGAATACTTAAAAACTGAAATAGAAACAAATCTGTCTTAGAAAAAGTACAGCCAGATGTACTTCAGAAGAAGTGAAGATGGTGAGGCTTTGTCTCGGGTACTTAGGACATGTTGTCAGAAGGAGGGACCAGTCCTTGGAAACGGATACCATGCTGGGTAAAGGGGAGGGTTAGTAAAAAGAGGAAGGCACCCAATGAAATGGATTGACACAGTGCCTGTAACAATGCTCTCAAATACAACCATTACTGTGGAGCTGGTGTACGGCCTGGCAGCCTAGGGTTGCTGTGAGTTGGAGTCTACTTGATGGCACCCAACAATAACAACATTTGACAAGTTCGAAGCCCTTGAAGTAGTAGATGGTGCAGCGAGTAAATCACTGGGCTGCCACTCTGCAGGAGAAAGATGCTGCCTGCTTCTGTAAAGATTATTGTTACTATTACGTGTTACAGAGTCTGTTCTAACCATAGCAAGCCTGTATTGGGTTTCCAAGGCTGTAAACCTTGATGGGAACAGAAAGCTTCATCTTTCTCCTGCGGAGCAGCTGGTGGGCTCCAGTCACTGATCTTGTGGTTTACAATCCAATGCTTACCATATGGAGCCACCACACGGCTTCTATAAAGATTGTTGTTGTTGTTGTTAGGTGCCTTCAAGTTGGTTCCAACTCATAGGGACCCTGTATAGGGTTTCCCAGGAGCAGCTGATGGGTTTGAACCACTGACCTTCGGTTCAAACAAACCTTGTGGAGCAGCGCTTTGTCCTATAGCGCCACACAACAGGACTCCCTATAAAGATTGTTACTGTTGTCGCTGAGTGCCACCACGTTGGTTCCAACTCACAGCAACCCTGTATAAGGTTTCCGAGGCTATGGATCTTAACGGGAACAGAAAGCCTGTTCGTGTTAAGAAACCCTGTTCCTGTTTCACCGGTGGAGTGACTGGGAGATTTGAGCACTGACCTTGTGGTTAGCAGTCCAGTTCATAATCTACTACACTACCAGGGATCCTTCTATGAAGATTGCTGTTGTTTTTAATAAGTGCTGTCGAGTCAACTTCCAATTCATAAAGACCCTTTATAGGGTTTCCTAGGAGTGGCTGGTAAACTTGAACCACTGACCTTGCAGTCCAGTGCAGGACAGCCTTGGAAATCCTATGAGATAGTTCCACTCTGAGCCACAATGAGTCAATCACCTTAACGCCAGTAAATTTAGTTTTGGTGGTTTAAGTGCCAGGTGGTTTAAGTGGAGACAGCAAGGAACAAGGTGCCCAGGACCCATCTTCTCATAAAACTCATATTCCAGAGTGAAGCGGCAGATGTTAAACGAATGAAAAGGAGAGTTTGGATTTCTATGTTGTTGTTAAACGCCATCGAGTCAGTTCTGAGCCATAGTGACCCTCCATAGGTTTCCTAGGAGCTGCTGGTAAGCTCGAACCACCAACCTATGGTTCAAACCAACTTTGCAATCCAGAGCATTAGCCCACAGTGCCACACCAGGATTGCTATGGGAGACCCAAAAGTGGGGTCACTACGATTCAGAAACTACTTGATGGCACCTAAGAACATACTGTGAGCAACCTGGGTTCAGTTCTAGTCAGTGCCCATCACGTGCAGCCACCACTGTGTATCTGGTTTCCTGGTAATCAGCCTTCTATTTCAACACTCTGACATGACATAAAGGCGCTGCTGAACCACACGTTTGCCATACAGCTCTGTCCTTGTGTAGGCACTGGCTGAGGTGCTCCATCAAGCTAAGGTTATACACTCATGAATGGGAAGATCATGCAGAAAGACAAATCCTGTGTGGAAATAAACAAGAGCTGCTGTGCATTCTCCAATGACTTCATTGTCAATGTGCTGCCGCCAACACTGGGGCTGGACTTCGTGTTTGGGCTCCTGGGCAATGGTCTTATTCTGTTAATTTTCTGCTTGCATTGCAAGTTCTGGAAGCACAGCTGGATTTTTCTGTTCAACCTGGCCATGGCGGACTTTCTCCTCATTATCTGCCTGTCACTTGTAACCATCAATATGTGAGGAAGTGGGATCGGAGGTTTGGAAACATTCATTACCTGATGCTCTTCGTGCTGGCCATGCACTGCACGAGTAGCAGCACCATCCTCACAGCGGTGGTCTTGTCCTGTCTCTTGTGGGGTGTCATCACAGACTTGACCTGTCACCTCCTGAACACACAGTTGTTAACCAAAAGCACTATGTATTTATGCAGCAGTTTTATTACTTGCAATACCTTTAGGTGGCAAAATGTCCAATTCTTCTTACAGTTCTTCTTGCCCTTGGACATCATCCTGCTCTGCTTGACCAGAATCTTCTGCAGTCTGCAGCAGAGGCAAATGGTCACACACATGAAGATCGAGAGAGCCACTCGCTTCACCATGGCGATAGTCATGGTCTCAGCTGCTTCCTGCCCAGGGTTACCGTGAGGAGAGGAGTTTTCTGTGTTACTAGTTGGGTTGCTAACCTCAAGGTCAGCAGTTTGAAACTACCAGTCATTCTGGAGGAGAAAGATGAGGCTTTCTGGTCCCATAAAGATTTACAGCCTCGGAATCCCTATGCAGGGTCGCTATGAGTCAGAACCGACTCCACGGCACATTATCGCCACCACATACAGTGAGGACACAGGACTTTAGCTCCTATTGCTAGATTGATGGGGTGTTTTTCATGACCCTCAGCTTCACCTATATGAAAACTATGCTCGAGCCCCTGGTGTATTACTTCTCTAGCCCATCTCTCTCCAACTTCTTCCCAACTACAATAAACCGCTGCCCCAGGGAAAAGTCATAAGATGAGCAATATACTAACCAGAGCACAAATGTAGAGCTCAAGGAAGATATGACCACCACCAGGAATGCTTCAGAAACTAGTGGCCAACCTCAGTGAGCCATGGCATGGAGTCCTTATGATCTGACCTCAGCCTCTCCTCAAATAAAGCAAGCAAGAAATAAGACTGTCACTACGCACCACGATTTCCGGATACACAGTTTTACTGTTGCACGGAGTAGAATCACGAGAATTGGACTTAGGTTTCCTGGGACTTGTACATTCACAGAATCCATTGTACAAGTATAGTGTGGAAGAGCAAACAAGATGGAGAATCGGGTGGAAATGCCGTAAGGTGCTCCATCAGCAACAACACAGAATACAGGACCAAGCAGGCTCAGGGGATGGTCCCAGAACGCTGAACCACATATAAAGGAATATTTAGAAGGTTAAAAGGCTTACAGCTAGGGGAATTTGTAGCAGAAGCAAGAAATCCATTGCTTTCTAATCCAAGATGCTCAGCTGCTCCAGGAGCCGTCATCTTGGGTGAGACCAAGCGGGGAAGGATCAGAGCGGCCACAGACGCCTGGCAGAACCACTGAGATAAAGATGTGCACATTCTTTTCTTTTGGTATCTGTTCATTGGTCCCTTGCTGTCTGCACACCTCCATTCGGGTGACTATAGGGATCCCTGAGCTAGTGGACACACCAGAGCCACCCTCGGAGGGTTCTACTACGCATGTGCACAGATCTCCTCGAAATTTAAAGAGACAGTTTCCATTTAAAACCAAACGGCCAAAGCCGACCCTGAACTGTTTATAGCTAGAAAAAAGGCCTGAAAGGAGATTGTAGAGTGGGACAAGCAAACAAAAAAAGGAAATAACCCGAAAATTAAATCCTAAATTATGACACAATGACCAACAGTGGCATCTTAAAATTTCTTAAGAAAAGTGAAAAGGGAAGCCCATTTCCTGATTACATCTACCTGGAAGCAATCAGAAAGGATAAAAAATACCAAAATACATACCCAACTAAGTATTAAGGCCACAGATAACTCTTGAATATGCCCAAAAAACAGAAGCAGATGACAATATTTGCACATGTCCAGAAACGAGATAAAGTGACAGAGGCAAATGAGCTGGAAGTAGACCTACACTCCATACTGGAAGATGGGCAGGCTTTGGAAATGCCTGAGAAGGAAT
>NW_006408596.1:2309993-2323516 GCF_000296735.1 Chrysochloris asiatica
CCACTCTGTGTGTGGGGGTGTGTGTGAATATTTCTTGCTGTGAGGATTTGTTCCCTCTTTTGAGTCACTGCTCCATAGGTATAGGTCAAGTTCATCAGACTGTATCAGCTCACTCTTTTTTTTTTTTTCCTCTCTTCTTTCCTCTCCTGGTTGAGCTCCTATCATCCAGTCTCTGGAAATGCAGCCTTCTAAGTGGGGTTGCTCTAGCCCTGCATTCCAAGGTCTGCAGGGGGCAGAGGCACTTGCCAGCGCGGGCACAGAAGTGGGAGCTGCGTGCAGGCAGGCAAAAGCTCAAAATGTCTGTAATTCCTCAGCAATTTGATCTTTTAAAAAAATGAGTTCAGAATCTTGAAATATAAGATCTAATGTTTGTTCAAAGGCTGTCTGTCTGCTAGACAGGGGTTTCCTATGTGCGATTCCATCCCTTTTCCCCCGAGACTGCCCTACCTGAGCTGCCTGGTCCAGGAAGCGCCGGAAGTCCTCTCCTGTTTGTGTGTTTTTTAAAAAGCTAAAGTGAATAGAGAGAAATCCTGTTAACTGATGGTACATGGAGGGGATTATAATCATTGTAATGAAACAAGGTATATGATTTATTGAATGTAAAACTGATGATCTGCCCTGTAAACTTTCACTCAATCCACAATAAAAACCTTAAAATAAAACAAAAAAACAGAATAGTGTAGCTGAATGAGTCACTTGGTTGTAGGCTGGCATTAGAGAAACCCTAGGGGAACGCTTCTAGGTATCTGAAACTCTTGCTTAATGGTTACCACTCGAAGCAGTAAAGATGGCAATGTTTCTGCTGAGCAGTCAGAGGCATAGAGAAGCCTATAGGCACCTGTGGCTTGCTGGCCTCCTTGCTTTATCTGCCTGAGACTTGGGTGGTTCTTATTTTTTGGGACAACATCTAGCATGTTTGTGGACTCTAGCTGGGAGAAGAAGAGCTGATGGTTGGAGGGGAGCTTTTTTTCTCCTAGATGAAACCCAGCCATCACTGAGAACATCAGTAGGTCAAACGGGCTCTATGGGACCAATCAATCTTTAAGCCTTGCTGTTATTAGGTGCTGTCGAGTCCATTCCAACTCATAGTGACCCTCTGCACAGCAGAACGAAATACTGTCCGGTCCTGTGCCATTATCCCAATTGCTGCTGATGCCACCATGTCAATCCATCTCATTGGGGGGTCTTCCTCTGTTTTGTTGATCCTCCACTTTACCAAGCATGACATCCTTCTCCAGGGACTGTAGCAGAAACAGACTAGGCCAACCAGCCCAAGTGCCATTGTAAGAAGGGGATGAGTCTCTGGAGGGACGGAGTTAAACAGTACTAGGAAGGGACAGAAAATGGTCTTTGTGTTCCAACCAGGAACACATTCAGCACACCACAAAATGACCTCTTCTTTGTCCACTACAAAATGATCCCCCCAATGAAAGGAATGTGTCCTGCTGCCCCATATTTAAGGGGGAAGATTCTCATCTCTGTGTGTTTCTATATTTAAAATAAATCCACCACTGTAATAATCTTTGACATGAGACACTGTCTGGTGCTCCATGTTTGGCTCTGGTTCACAGAAACAGACTTCTTGCTTAAGTAGAGAGCATTATAGGTTGTTAAGTATGTCCTGTTAGAAAAATCAGACACTGTAAAGTAGAACAGGACATGACATGCTGAGGTACACTGTGAGACAGTTGAGTCAAAATGACCTACATGTAGGATGAGGCTGGAAAGGATTGAGAACCAGTAAGGATGAAAGAGAAGAAAGTTTTTTTGTTTTTTTAAGAGTATTCTACTTAACAACAACAACAACATCATAGATTCTATCATAGATTTAAGAAGATGTCTAACTACAGTGGGATTTCCTGTACGAGTAGGAAGAACTAGAACTTCGTAGGGCATTGTTTCAGTACCCAGTTCTGGGATGGAAAAGAGATGTACCATAGTCCAGTTCCTTCTCTGATTCTTGCATTTCCTTCTTTGTCTTTTGCTCCAGATGAGTCGAGACTAATAGCTGTATCTTAGATGGCTGGGCGTAAGCTTTTTAGACCCCAGAAACTATCCACCATATTGGCAGGTGATATGCAAAATGTTGTGTTCATCTGTGTCCCCAAGCAACATCTCAGTAGGCAGAAAGCTAACCGCAAAGAGGAAGAGGTGGCAGTCGAGCTCAGAGGAGCATGGGGGTTCCCCGAAGCCTTAGGTCTGAGTCAGGAGAAACTCTAGTTCCTTTCGCAGGACAAGGTAGTTTGCAAGGGTTCTGAACTCCACAACTCAACTCACATTCATTCACGTATTCATGGGTTTTACATATAAAGCACCAGCCATATGCCACTTAAGAGTCCAGTGGTAGAATTCTTGCCCTTGTGTGTGAGACATCAGTTTAAATCCTAACAAATGCACCTCTGTCAGCAGAGGCTTGTTTGCAGAGCTCCAGTCTAAAACAGAGTGGGGAGAAAGGACTGGTGATCGACTTCCAAAAACCAGTCAATGAAAACCCTGTGGATCACAGGGTCTGATCACACTGGGCATGGGGTGGTCATAAGTTAGGGGCGGACACAACAGTAGCCAATAACAACATGAACCGGGATGGTGGAGACAAAGGAAAGAGTACAGAACATGTGGTCAAAGTCCTTCCAGTAGAACTCACACTCTAGAGGTAGGAGGCAAACAAGAAATGAACACCTGAAAAGGGAATTTTGGATATCTGAGGCCTGGTGGCACAGTGGGTAAGGTCTCTGGTTCAAACCCACCAGCTGCTCTGAAGGACAAAGATGAGGCTGTCTGCTCCAGTAAAGACTTACAGTCTCAGAACCTCAAGGAGTTCTGCAGTCCTACAGAGTTGCTAGGAGTCGGAATACTCAACACAATGACTTATGGATATTACAAGCGACCCCTGGGTATTGTAAGTGGTTGGCAGTTTGACCCTATCCAGCGGCACCATGAAAGAAACGGCTGGCGATCTGTGATAAAGATCACAGCCAAAAACACCCTAAGAAGCAATTTTACATTTTAACACACGGGCTTGCCATGAGACAGGAATCAATTTGGTGGCAGTGGGGTCTATGGGTATTCTGGAAAATCCTCTGTTAGGATGTAATCTTGAACTAAACCGTGAATGGAAAGACAGAGCAAACAGTGCAAAGATCTAGGTGAAAAGCATTCTAGGCAGAGGAATGGCCGGCACACACAGTCTCAGAATTCAGAATGAGTCACGTGTGTGTGAGTGGAGCAAAATTACAGTGTGTAGAATGAGTCAGGCGTAAGTTCAGAATTAGTGTAGCAAAATCAGAGAGTTCTGAATGAGTCAGGTGTGCATGAGTGTAGCAAAGTTGCAGTGTTCAGATCATTTCCTTCCTGTGGCTGCTCTAACAAGTTACCGCAAGCTTGGTACCTTCAGGGGCTAGAAGTCCAAACTCAAAGCGTCACCAGGGTGGGTTCCCTTTGGAAGACCTGAGTGAGGAGCTACTCCATGCCATTCTCCCAGCTCTGGCATTCCTTGGCTTGTGGACACACATCACTCCTTTTAGGTCCCTGCTCACCACCCTAATCCATGATGATCTCATCTGGAGGTCCTGACATTAATTACATCTGCAAAGACCTTTATTTCAAATAAAGTCACATTCTGAGGTTCCGGGAGGGGCATGAAGGAGTTCCTGGGTGATGCAAATGGTTAAGCGCTTGACTACCAGTCAAAAGTTAGCAGTTTGAACCCACCCAGAGGTACCTGGAGGACAGGCCTGTAGATCTGCTTCTTGAAAACCCCATCGAGCCCAGCTCTGCTCGGATGCCATGACTCACAATGGGCTCCCCAGCAACTAACAACAATAGCAACCCAGAGGAACAGAAAAGAGGCCAGTGTGACTGAGAACAGCGAGGATGGGAACTGCTATGTGGGCAAATAAAGAATCTCTGCTGGACATAAAGAATAAAAGACCTGGCAAAGAGATCATGCTACATTCAGGGACAAAAGGTATCAAAACAGAGCTTACAGTCTGATCTCAACTTCCTTTGAAAGCATGCACAGAAGTGTACAGAAGATGCATTAGACATCAAAACCTTGGTGCTGATCATACCTAGGAAATTGGATTACAAACGATTTTCATTTTCATTTCTGGGTTTTTCTAAATTGTCAACAGTGAGCACACGTCACTATTATAATTGCTTATAAAGGCATGCTACTTTCAAAATTAACTCTCATTTAGTTCTATTTCCATAAAATCAGAACATCATCCCCTTCCTTGATGGTGAACAAGAGTTTGAAGAGAGGAGTCTTTCTCACATACTTGGCTTTCCTGTCCAAGGGAGTGCCGGCATCAATTTCCCATGACAACAAGGGATGGCATGTTGGGTTAAACCAATGGTGTGTTCACTCAGTCTCATAAAGTGTGGTTGTGTGTGTGTGTGTGAAATACAGAGAGAGAATGGACAAGGGAGGATATGTATCTGTGTTTGTGTATTGGGAAGAGTAGCTATAATTTGTTATTGTTGTCAAGTACTGTTCGGTCGGTTCTGAAACATTACTATCCCTTTATAGGGTGTCCGAGGCTTTACATTTTTGCAAGATCCCAAAAACCTCATCTTTCTCGAACTGTCAACCTTGGGGTTCCCAGCACAGTGCTTATCCTATGGACTCACCACACTCCCTGTAATCAATTACCTACCTTTCAGCTGCTCTCTTAATTTTGTTGTTGTTGTGAACTGCCTTCTAGTCAGCCCCCAACTCATGGCTACCCACCCCCCCCCACAACCTAATCAAACCATTGTGATCCACAGGTTTTCAAGGAGTCATTTTCAGAAGTAGATCACCAGACCTTTCTTACTAATCTTAGTCTGGAAGCTCTGCTGAATTCTGTTCAGCATCATAGTAACATGCTCGCCCCTACTGACAGACAGGCAGGCAGTCTCTGTGGATGAGGGGCACTGGCCGGGAATTGAACTCTGTCTCCTGCATGGAAGGGGAGAATTTAACCCCTGAGCCACCACCGTCCCTTCTCATTATTCTGGGGACTACCCACTATTGGGGCCAAAAGTTCTATGAGTTTACTTTCCACCACGTAAAGCAGGACTTTCTCTTACCAAAAACCAAACCCACTGCTATCGAGTTGATGCTAAGTCCCAGTGACCGTAAAGAACAGAGCGGAACTGTTGCACAGGGTTTCCAAGGCTGTGAATCTTTACAGGAGCAGCTGGTAGTTCAAGCTGCCAATCCCGCAGTTAGCGGTCCATGCTTAACCCACTGAGCCACAGGATCTCCTTGACCTTCTTTTGTTCAGTGACATTGAGTTGGTTTCAAATCACAGTGACCCTGTTTAGGGTTCTGGAGGAGGCTAGTGGGTTTGAGCTACCAACCTTAGAACTAGTAGTCTGGTGCTTATCCTATAGCACCACACCAGGATTCCTTTTAGGTTCCCCCAATTTCCTCCTGGTGTGGCTCTATAGGATAAGCACTGCACCGCTAACCTCAAGGTCGACAGATCAAACCCACCAGCTACTTCTCGAAAACCCTATACAGGATCGCTAGGAGTTGGAAGAGACTCGAAAGTACTGAACAACAATTTCTTCCAGATTTGAAGAGCTTATTCCCTAGTCTACAACCACAAAAGCAGAATGTTCCCAAATGCATCGGCCTCTCCTGGCCCACTGTGCGTTCTCAGTGGGAGCCGGTCCCAGCTGTTCCCACTGTTCTGTTGTAGGTCCATCACAGGACACTAAAACCCTTTTGATTCAATTCTCACAGCTCTTCTTGATAATGATCTGGTGGACGTCCTGCCCACAAGAGGTTGTCTTCACGGATGGCTGCTCGGGCCCACCTGATTCCTTTCTTCCCCCACTTTGCTTCTATAATCAGACACTGAGGTGAGGATTTGGCAATCTGTGGTGCTTCGGACAGTCGTAGTGTTTGGTGACATAAATAAGTACTAGGAATGAACTATTTACCACCCAAGTGGCCTATGTGGCACCTCCTACTCACCCTTTGGGTTCAAATTGGTGACTGCACCAGATGGGGACTAACTAGCATTTTGATGAAATACGTTGGAAGTCTAAGCTCAGGCTGGGGTAATTCATGTCCCTGGCAAAGTTTCTTTTTTCTATTGTCATGAGAAGGTGTCTTATTACAATTGTTGAACTCATGTTGAAGGTTCTTATGGATGCAAATAACTGAGATACATTTGCACTGAGCACAAGCAAACGGAAAACAAAAACAAAGGAGGCTTATTGGAAAGATAGTGGAGGTTCCCATAGAAAAGAAGAGGAAATTAAACTGCTCTTGCTCCAGGAGACCAGTACACGGGCCTTCGCTGTATCTTCTGACCATGGATGTGACTCCAAACCCCAGACCCTGTGTCTCTCCCATCTTTATTTCATATGAGAGAATCCGATCAATGCAGCGTGTCCTACGGATCTGTCCTCAATCCCAAATACCTTTCGCAAAGGACCCTGAAGACAATTGTTACATAGCAGCTGTGTCCAGAGGAGTCTTAACCTTCTGCTTGTGCAAGCACTTGCTCTCTGCCAGGTGGCTCCTTGGACAACTTTGCAGTTCACTCTTCATTTCACCCATTTTGACCGCATGTTTGGGTTTCCAGTGGATCCAATCTCAATTTAAGTTACAAAACTAGGGTAGAAAGGGAATGGAGTGGTAATCAAAGCAATTTCAGGAAGTAATGGCATTCCTAGTGTTCCAAACCCATTCAGATATAGATCCTCAGAGGTGACTTCTGGGGCCCTTCGAAAGGCCTTCTGGAAAAAATAAAGCCTTCAGGATTTTATATATTGATTCTTAAGCACCAAAAAAAAATCCAGCTGCCTACCAGTCAACCCAACTCATGACAAGCCATGTGTGTCGGCGTAGAACTGTGCTCTATGGAACAACGAAGCGTTTTTTGGAAGTAGATTGCCAGACCTGTCTCCCAAGGTGCCTCTGAGTGGACTCCAGCCTAGCACATTAATTGCACTGTTCGTTACCTCTAATAAACATGGGGCAAAGAAATACTCTTTGGTCCAGCTTTGCTGAAGTTCTGTCCACTAAGTTTCTTGTTCTCTAAGACAAATAAAACATGGCTATTTTGTAACCAGAGCTGGATTTTCTTTGGGCTTAAATGTACCAGGGAAATAAGGTTTGTAGCTAGCTTTGCAAACATCAGGGTCTGACCTATAGTCCAAACTCCCACGGCCCTGTCAGATGAAAGGCAAGTGCTTTTCAAATATGGAAACACTGGCATGCTGACCATACCCAGAAATGGATTTACAACCATCAGTAGGTAGCAGGGACAGTACATGATGTTTTCCATCGAACTCTGAAGACAAGAGAAAATGCTCTGACCTGCTGATGCCCTCAGGTTGAGGAAGAGGGGGTTTCTTTCAGGATACTTCCAAAATATCCCTCCTTTGGAATAGGATGCCCTATAAAATGAAATTCTACAAATTATCTCCTTTTGGTTTTTTGAAAGCGATGTGGTGCAAAGATGTAATTGGAGGTACTATTGTATTCAACATCGTCATCAATATACATTATTATTCTAAGATATGCTCTGTGGTTAGACACTGTGCTAAGTGTTTCACAAAGCTTACTCCTTTAATCCTTTGGGTAACTCCATGGTTGTTGTTGTTAGCTAGCATGTGAGTTGGCCCTGTGGTAGCCCTATTCACAAAGGAACAAACATCGCCCTGTTCTGTGCCATCCCCACAGCCGGTTGTAGTTCAGACCATTGTGATCTGTAAGATTTCCAATGACTGATTTTTGGAAGAAGATCACCAGGTCTTTCTTTCTAGTCTGTGTTAGCCAAGATGCCCTGCTGAAACTTACTCAGCACCAGACCACACACAGCCTCCAATGACTGATGGATGGTGCCTGAGGAACACTGGCAGGGATGCTTGCTACCACTGTGGGGTATCTTCTGGAGACTTGCTTTTAGTTCTTGATATTATGCTCAGGATTCAAGAAGTTCTGGTTCATTTGCCTTCACTGTTACATAGCAATGCATTGGGTTTCTGTATCTTCTGCAAGGGAGGAGAGAATTCTACCAAAGAGCTACCAATGCCTCTAACTCTACAGCGTAGATGCTAGTCTCATTGCACAGATAAGGAAACAGAGGCCCAGAAGGCTTTAGTAACGTGCCTAAGGTCATACAGTTGGTAAGCGATGGACCAAGAGGACAAACTTGGACTGACTGCAGAGTCCTTGCTTTTCAAGTTCTGAGAAAACGCCAAGTGACAGATGAGAAACTGCACTGGGAAAAGTAGGGTGAATGCAATGACCCGTTTGGGGTCAGTACTTGCAGAATTTCCCAGGCTGCCCAACCATCAAGTCTCAGGCATCTCCCAGGCCAGGCGGGGATCCTGCACTCCATTAACTGCTTGGCCCCATGCCTGGCACTTAGTGGGTGCTCTATAAATGTCAGGGTCCCTTCTCCACAGCGGCTACTTGGCTGATCCCTTTCTTTCTTGTGGATGGTTTTTCTTCTTTCTAAATTAACTGTGAAAGAACCTGGGTGGTGTAAATGGTTTATGAGCTAGGTTGGAGGTTCAAGTTCACCTAGAGGTACCTTGAAGTAGGGAGGGAGGGAGGCGGATTAAAAGGGCTGGTGATCTACATCTGAAAAGTAGCCTTTGAAAACCATTTGGAGCACAGTTCTACTCTGACACACATGGGTTGCTGTGAGTTGTAACTGTTTTTCTTATCACTTCACAAGGACAAAGGTCAAGGATGTTAACTGCAACATTTTCTGTAAAAGTGAAAAACAGGAAACAACTTAAATGTTCTTTAGTAACAGAAGAGATAGATTGTGATTCAGAAACCCAACGCAATACTATATAATAGTTTAGACAAATGAACCAGAATTCTTTGAATCATGAGCATAATGTTGTTGTTGTTAAATGCTGTTGAGTCAGTTCTGACCCATAGCGACCCTGTATAGGGTTTCTGAGGAGCAGCTGATGAGCTTGAACTGCTGACCTTGCCATTCAAAGCGACTTCACAATTCAGCACATTAACCCACAGGGCTACACCAGGACTCCCCTGACCCCGGTATCAAAGGCAAAAAGCAAGTTGCCAAAAAATACCTCCACAATGATAGCAAGCATATAAATGTTCAAAACTTGCAGCAATTACAGATGGTGTTTGTAAACATCAGTTTGTCATCAAGTATAAAAATCATGGATGAGAAGGATGCACATTAACTTCAGAATACCGGTTACTTCTGTAGAGGGAAGAAGGAAAATGGGGTACAGGAAAGATCTCGATCATGTGGTCAACATGGATTGATTTGTGGAAGCAGATCACCACACTTTTCTTTAGAGTCCATCTTAGTCTGGAAGCTCTGTTGAAACTGTTGAGCATCGTAGCAATACCTAAGTCTCCACGACAGATGGTTGGTGGCTAAGCATGAGGTATATTGGCCAGAAATTGAACTCGGATCTTACCCATAGAATTCTACCACTGAATCACTGAATTCCTCAATACTAAAGAGGCATGAACTACTACTGATATGTACAAGAACTTGGGTGGTTCCTAAGACTATTGTGCACAGTGAAATAAGCCAATCTTAAAAAGTTATACACTGTAACTAACGGGCTTTCAAGAGTGAAGAAGATGAAAGACGCATGGAAACAATGAGTCCATAACCCTGAGGCCAGAAGGACTGGATATCCAGGTGCCCAGTGACCACTACTGACCATTCTGGAAGGGATTACAAGAGAAGGCCCTGGATAGAGTAGGAAGAAAATGTTGAACAAAAGTCAAGATCATCAAAAGAGACCAGGCTTGCTCATCTGAACAACACTGGTGGAGCCCTGAGCCCATGGTCCCTATTCACTCTTTGAGTCACCCCAGACAGGCCTGTGAGGGGAACAAAGACCCTAGGGATGCAGGCACACACTAGAACTACCAACCATACAAGATCAAAGGGCAGCATTTGCCCAGGGGTAACGCTCAGGTGTCAGGAAGGAGCAGGAAAGAAAGACAAAGGAAGAAGAAAACCCAGGGAGGAAGTGGGAAGAGGGCTGTTACATTGTGGGTTTGCAGACAACATCATAAAACAAAACGTCCATGAACTGCTGAATGGAAAACCAATTTGTTCTGCAAACTTTCACCCAAATCAAAATAAAAAGTTTTTTATTTTTTTAAGTTACGTACTATTGTACAATTCCATTTATAGGACATTCTTGGAATGATAAAATTGTAGATATGAAGAACAGATCAGTGGTCACCAGGGACTAGTGAAGGTACATAGTATGAAGGCCCCTGTGTGCTAAGAGAACAACGCTATGTCTGGTATATAACTTGTGGCAGTTACACATACATCTATATATGTGATAAGATGTCATAGAATTGGCTACTTAAAATGAGGGGGCAATAAAGGCACGAAGTGACTGGCTTACAAGGTTTCAAGAGGCAGTTTAGTTTAAGAGTGTGTGGGGGAAGAAAGAGTCCCCAGTGAAGTTTTCAGCTCGTCTAGATGGATCTGGTGAAAAGAGATGGGGATAAGATTCATATGATTCAATAGTGAGTAATTGTTATCATGACTAATTGTGACTGTCACAATGGTAAAGGTAGAAGTTTTGTAACAAAAACAGGGGACTGGTTAATCTTACAGTCCAGAAACGGAGGACGCTAGGACCATCAAGGGAGAAGAGCACAAGCAGAATGCAGGACCTTATCCAGAGAAGCAGCTTCGACGCCAAAGGCAGAGGCAGAAGTGAGGATATGGAGAGAGGGAATGGCTGAGGACTCTAGATTCTTGGAAAGAGAGGGACTAAGAGCTGGTGGCCAGGAGGGAGACTTGCAGAATGTGCCCTTTGGAGGTGTAAATTATTATACATGCCTAAGTGATTTTTCTTTTTCTTTTAAAAAAGCTAAAGTGAATAGAAAGAAATACTGATAACTGATGGTACATGGAGGGGATTATAATCAATGTAATGAAACAAGGTGTATGATTTGTTGAATGTAAAACTGATGGTCTGCCCTGTAAACTTTTACTCAATCCACAATAAAGGCCTTAAAAAAAAAAAAAAAAGATGTCAAAGAATTATAGACACTGATGTTCCATAAGAAAGGAAGGTGGGAAGGAGGAAAAGGACAGAGAAACAGAAGGAAGAAAAGATTATGGGGGGAAAAATTATATCTATATACCCAAACTGGTGGGATCCAAGTTAGGTCTACAGACTACTGCCATCAACAATTTCCTGGTTTTAATGAGTTGTTGTTGTTGTTAAGTGCTATTGAGTTGGTTCTGACTCATAGTGACCCTACATAGGGTTTCTGAGGAGTGAGTTTGAACCACCAACCTTGAGATTCAGTACTTTATCCTCCAGTGCCACTAAGCTAAGTTATATAACAGCTCACCACGAGGGAAGACTGGGCACTGAGTACATAGGACCTCTCTCAACTGTTTTTGCAACCTTTTTGTGGTTCTATAATTAATTCCCAAGCTCACCAGCTGCTCTTCGGAAACCCCATACAGACAGGGTTGCTATGGGTTGGAATCAACTCGATGGCACGTCACAACAACAGCAACATAATTAATTCAAAATAAAGTTTTTTTTAAAAAAACTGAAATAAACATTGCCAACAGTTAGGATTTGTTCAATGTGGGTGGTAGTAACATGAATGTTTTATTCATCTTTGTTCCTTATGAGCATGTGGAGGTGTGTAAAGACACACACACGCCTGCAAATACATGTGCACACACACAATGTGATCACCTCCCGAAACTGTGGGCAGGTTTCTTGGGTCCCTCCACTCCGTTTCTTGGGTCTTTCTCTCTCCAGACTCAGCTCATCTCCACCCTCTGTGTTCCTCCAAATACCCATTTTGCTTTAAAGATTGTATTGCTAACAACTTGGCAAGTAGATAAAGAGTAACCAAAAATAAGCTTCTTTACCAAAAAATGGAGCTAAAACACCTATAAAATGAACCGTGAAAATATCATGTTAAGTCAGAAACAACTGACACCAAAGGTCTCACACTGTGTATGTTCCCCTTTCCATGCAATGTCCTGAATACATAAATGCACAGAGACAGAAAATCTATTAGTGGTTGCCAGGGGCTGAGTGGAGAGAAGGGAATGAGACTTGAGTGCTTAATAGGGTCAGGATTTTCCTTCTGGAGTGATGAAAATATTGTGAACTATTCTGGAGTGATGAGAATATAGTTAGAGCTGATGGTTCACACTTCATTGTGATTGCACTAAAATGAATTTTACCTAAAACAAAACTTCTTACAAACAAAATCTGAACAGTAACTGTACTTCATCTCTAGTTCATCCCTTCCTCCCTCCCATCCCCCAGCTCTTGGTCCCCAACCCTTTCCCAGTCAGGCAAGACTCTTGCTCCAGAGACAATAGTCTGAGGATACAGTTAAGCTGTCACTGTCCAGATGATTCCACCTCATAGCGATCTGATAAATAGAGTAGACCTGCCCCATCGGGTTCCCAGGACTGTAGTGGTGTGGTGCTGTAGGAAAATGCACTGGGCCGCAAGGCTGGTCTGAACTGCAAGGTCGGCAGTTCAAACTCACCAGCCACTCCTTGGAAACTCTATACGGGGTTACTATTAATCTAAACCAACTCGAAAGTGCTTAAAAACAACAACAATCGCTATGGGAGGAGTCCTGGTGTGGTGCTGTAGAATAAGCACTGGTCCACGGTTCAAGCCCACCAGTCGTTCCTTGGAAACCCTCTATAAAATCACTATGAGTCGGAACCTCAATGGAACTTGACAACAACAACAATCTCTAAGAAAGCAGACTACCACGTCTTTCTTCCAGGGCCCCTAAAGGGCAGAGTTAGGGTGCGGTATCAGGTACAAACCAGTGTCTACTGTCATTCCTGGTGACCTCCAGACCTGGCAACATCATTGTGAACATTTTCCTCCCACTTACAACCCCCTGGATCCAGTTCTCCACTGCTCTTCCTTACAGACCTCAGTACCTCAGTGTTTTTCAGTGCAGGTCTGGGATGTGTTTATTTAAAACCACCTATCACCTCTATATCTGAATTGAAGACGAGAGCAGGCCTGTGCTGCCACACAACGGAGAATTCAACTTCAGAAAAAGTAAAATAACATTAGCGACTGATTGACTTTCCATAGGCAAACAGCAGTGTCTCTCTGCCCTTTGTTCTAATGATGGAAACATACAACAGACTTCACTAAAATGCATATATACACACTGCCATCGAGTAGACTCTGACTCGTAGCAACCCTATACAGAGTTTTCAAGACTGTAAATATTTCTCCTGCAGAACAGCTGATTGGTTTAAACGGCAGACCCTGTGATTAGCAGCCCGATGCCACTAGCCCCACACTAGTTAAACATCAGACTGTTAACTGCAGGGTCGGTGGTTCAAAACCCACCAGCCCGTCCATGGAAGAAAGATGAGGCTGTCTGCTTGTGTAAACTTATAAAACTTCGTAAGCACTGAGAAGCAATTCTGCTGTGACGTACAGGGTTGCTATTAGGTAGAATCGGCTTGACAGCAGTGTGCCACGGTGGAAGAGAGGAAGACAATGTACAACACTCCCGGGGG
>NW_006408596.1:2323761-2325190 GCF_000296735.1 Chrysochloris asiatica
TTTTAAGATTTCTCTTTCTAAGACGGAATTTGAGTCATGCCTCTTTTTCTACCTCAAAAACCTTCCATGATCAGCACAGCGAAGGTCAGACTCCTGAGCCAGGATTTCTCTGTCAGGCTACATGGAAGGGAACTACAGGGGCAGAAAGAGAATGGCCTTCAGACTGAGATGTTCCTGGGACTAAATTCCAGTTACCACTCAGGAGCGTCATGCAGTAATGTCACCAAAGCTGAAAGGGGTCTAGAACCTTGCCAGCTTTTGAAGCTGGTGATATTTTGAAAATTAAGATATTATCTACCTACCATAAAATTGACCCTTTTTCAAGTGTACAATTCAATGGCTTTGGGTATATGAATAACCATCGCCACTACCTTACTGCAAAATATTCTTGTCACCCCCAAAGCCCACACCCACTAGCTGCGCCTTGCAGCCCCACCTTCCCAAGAACTTGGCAACTACTAATCTACTTTCTGTCTCTAAACCGTGATGCATGAAAGTCAGTCAAAATGTATTGCTACTAGGGTTCCAGTGCATACACACACAGGTTTATTCTAAACAAAGAGTACTTAAACATATTTCTGTAATCAGGTGATGGCTGCACACAAATTCTCTCAGTAATAATACACTTGGCTTCACTTTATTGTTGTTAAGAGCTGTTGAGCTGTATATGTTTCTAAGCAGCAGCTCATGGTTTTGAACCACTGACCCTTATGGTTAGCAGCCCAGTGCTTATCTTACTGTTCTTGTTAGGAGCCATCAAGTCAGTACCAGCTCATAGGGCCCCTCTGCACAATAGAATGAAATCCTGCTCAGTCCTGCACCAACCTCACAATCACTGCTACACTTGAGCCAATTGCTGCTGCCATTGTGCCAGTCTGTCTCAATGGGGGTCTTCTCTTTTTCTCTGATCCTCCACTTTACCAAACATGAGGTCCTTCTCCAGGAACTGATCCCTCCTGATAATATGTCCAAAGTATGAGAGACAAAGTTTGGCCATCTTGGCCTCCAAAGAGCATTCTGGCTGCACTTCTTCCAACATAGATTGGTTTGTTCTTTTGGCAGCCCATGTTACTTTTAATATTCTCTTCCAACACCATAACTCAAATGCATCATTTCTTCTATGTTCTTTCGTATTCACTGTCCAACTTTTACATGCATATGAGGTGCCTGAAAAACACCATGGCTTGGATCAGGTTCACTGTAGTCCTCAAACTGACACCTCAGCTCTGGAACATTTTAAAGATGTCTAGTGCAGCAGATATGCCTAATGCAATATGTCAATTGATTTCTTGACTGCTGTTTCCCTGAGTGTTAATCTGGGCAAAATTATGTCTTTGACAAAAGTTCAATCTTTTCAGAGAGAAAAAACAAGATGGCAGATCGGGTGGACATGTAGTAAAGAGCTCCGCCAACAACAACACAGAATACC
>NW_006408596.1:2345722-2361258 GCF_000296735.1 Chrysochloris asiatica
GGATATACCCTTTGGGTGGTTGATGATGCATGGAGGGGATTGGAACCATGGCAATGAGATGATATACGATGGAATGAATGTAAAACCAAAGTTCTCCCATGTAAACTATCATATAATTCACAAGAAAACATTAAAAGAAAAAAAGAGGGAACCTAGATCCACAGGATGTGGGGGAAGGTAGAAACTCCACTGAGTAGTATACAATCTATCTAGGTTGGGCTGATGAACATAAATGCAGATGGGTCTCTTGTGATACAATAGTGAATGATTGTTATCAGGAATGCTTGTGAGGGTTGGAAATGTAAAGGTAGACGTTTTTGTAGCAAGGAAGGGAGTGATTGACTTTGCAGTCCAGGAGCGGAGGACCCTGGGATCATCAAGGGAGAAGAGCAGAGAGCAGGACCCTACCCAGAGAAGCAGCGATGCATGAGATGGAGGCAGAGATGATGATGTGGAGAGATGGAGAGGCTGGGGACTGTAGACCCAGAGAAGGAGAGCGACTGTGTGCTGACGACCGGGGGGCAAGCTTGTAGTGTATACCCTTTGGTTGGTTGATGATGCATGGAGGGGATTGTAACCATGGCAATGAAAGATACACAATACGATTAATGTAAAACTAATGTTCTCCCAGGTAAACTATCACATAATTTACAATAAAACATTAAAAAAAAAAATGAAGCAGGCAAGCTTGTAAAATGTGCCTTTGGAAATTTAAATGAACATGAATTTTTTGTTTCATATGTGTATATCAAGTATTTTTGCTTTGTTGATCTGTGAAAAGTAAGATGTAAAAGAGAAGCCACAGGGCGCAAGCAGGGTAACCGCTGTTTCAGGGAGGGGAGTGTAATCAATGAGATGAAAGGAAACATAGGATTGGTTGAAAAAAAAAAAAAGTCAAGATTTTCTCAGTAAATGAAACCTTCTATGATGGTTACAGAGTGGGTGGAGGGTGCAGAGAGGGGAAAACACAGTGATTGGAGGTAAATACTGTGAACCGATGGCACATGGAGTAGATTGCAACCACTGTCATGACATAAAGTGTGTAAAGTTGCTGGATGCAGGCCTGATGATCACTCAGTTCACAATACAAAGTTTAAGAAAATGACAAAGCAGAAAGAATGAGACACCAACAAGGGAAACAAAAACAAATGACTTTTCATCTATAATACTGGAAGGTAATAAAGTGAAAGCAAATGACTATAATTCAAGACTTCTCCATCCAGTTGTCAAAATATTTTTATCTACTGAAGCAGAAGGAAGATATTCAGAACACAGAAATATTCAAAGACTAGAATGGCTGGTGTTCCAGCAGAAGACACTGCTTAAGAAAAGGCAGGCAGTCTCAGTTACTAAAGCTGCTACATTAAAAATACCACAAGGGGTGGCTTTAAGAAACAGAACTTTATTTTCTCACCGTTTAGGACGCTCAAAGTCCAAATTCAGGGCTCAGGCTCTAGGAGCAGTGTTTCTCTCTCTTTCGGCCTAGGGAAATGTACTTGGCCCTTTTCAGTTTCTGTTTCCTGGCACTTTGGCAATCTTCATGTAGGATGGCATCTACCTTCCCCCATCTCTGCCTGTTTATTGCTTGCTTAATCTCCTCTATCTCAAAAGAGACTGACTTAAGACACACCACAGACTAACAGTGCCACATTAACATAAAGAAGAAACCCATTCCCAAAAGGGATTGCAATCACAGGTATAGTAGGATCTGGTGTGGCACTGTGGGCTAATGTGTCAGACTGCAAAGTCGTTGGAACTGCAAAGTCAGTGGTTCAAGCTCACCAGCTGCTCCTTGGAAACCCTATACAGGGTCGCTATGGGTCGGAATCGACTTGATGGCACGTAACAACAATATAATAAATATATATCGTGGAGGAGGGCACAATTTAATCCAGAACACTGACCAAACCACTAAGAAATCTGAAAAATAAACTGAAGGAGGAAAGAAAAAGGCAGAACAAGAATATTAAGAATATCTGCATTGCGGCTGGCGTTGTCTGTCATGGAGTCGGTTCTGATTCATAGCAACGCTGCAGAGGGTTTCCAAGAGGAGCTGGAGGGTTTGAACTGACAATCTCGTGGTTACCAGTCCAGTGTTTACCCTACAGCCCACAGCAGGACTCAGAACATATGCACGCAGCATGCTAAATCTAAATGTACCAAGAAAGATTACGATTTGTGCAGGAGAGCTTCCAAGGAAGGACTCTTGAAACCAAAGGCACATCCTGTAAGGGAAATTCTAAGAAATACTAGATCATCTCAGCTAAACCTCAGTGACTGAGTAATGTGGTGGGGGATACAAGTATTGCATGGGTCTTGTCAGCGGAGACTGGGAAAGAAGAAAAAAAATCACAGAAGTGAGAGTGTTCTAAAGATCTCATCTCACTGAGATGAGGGTGAAGAAGTAGTAAATGAAGGAGTCAGGAGAACAGAAGGCTTCAATACAAGATATGCCTCTGTTTCTAGAAGGAAAGAATATACATCATCATGAATGAAGTGGAGAGACCTTCTTAACCAAGCCTGGAAACTCAGAAGTTAGATAAGACAGCGACATTTGACTATGTAAACATCACTAAGTTTTGTGTGACAAAGGATACCATAAATCAAACCAATTCAAATAATGGAGCTGGAAAAATATTTGTAATATAAATAATAGTCACCGACTTCTATTGACTTCACTTATGTGTGCCAGGCAGCCTTCTGTATAAACTCATTCATCTTTAGAACAACGGATTATCATTATTATCCTTATTTTATAAATGAGTAAAATGAATAGACTGAGGCAGAGCAAGATTAAATAACTCACTGAAATCACAAGGCGAGTCAGAGGCAGAGTTAAGATGTTTTTCTGGACCAGCTACCCCAGAGCCAACAAATCACAATTCAGATAAAAACCAAAGGCCATAGGTACACTATATAAAGAGCTCTTACAAACTGACCTGAAAAAGACAAACAACCAACACAGAAATGAACTTAGAATGTAAATAAACTATTTATAGGAGAGTAAAACCAAATGGCCCGTGGACATATTAAAAGACCCTCACATTCAACAACTGTCCGAAAAATGTGAATTATAGAAGCCACAAGACAAACACTTTACATCCATCAGAGTTACACAAATTAAAACAAGCGAGAACATCCACCACTGGCAGGAATGTGGAGAAAAGGGCACACTCATGTGAAGTTTCACAGCCATTGGGGAAAACAATCTGGCAACAGCTGCTAAAACTGAAACTAAGTACACCCTTTGACCCAGCAATCCCACTCCTGGGAATCTGTCCCAAAGAAATAAAAACACCAATACTTAAGGACACGGATGTTTATTAGAGCACTCTTTTCTATTTTTCCTCCTTTTTTGTGTGTGGCAAAACAAATAATCAAAATTGGTCACTAAGTGAATTCCCCTCAAAAGAGAAAGGGGATCAGAGTAAGTGATGCTATGTTCACCCCATGGACTGTTCTGTTGGTGTATGCCGTTAAATCAGAGACCCTGTATAAAGTTTCCAAAGCTGTAAGTCTCTATGGGAATAGAAAACCTCATCTTTCTCCTGTGGAACACCTGGTGGATTCGAACTGCCAACCATGCAGTCAGTAGCCCAAAGGTTAACCCACCACACCACCAGGACTCCATGGACTACTCTATAGGCATTAGAAAGAACTAGGGCATCTGACCTGGAACTCACAAAATATTGTCAAGTGTGAAAAGTGTGATGCAAAAGAAAGGTGTATCTCTATTCTTATAAAATAACACTTGTATATCTGTACAGGATGCTTGGAGCCCTGGAAGAATAACATTAGGTTATTAATATCATGTTACCGTGAAAGGAGGACTGTGGGAAGCAAATGTGGTTTGATGAGGAAGGAGGTGGGGAAAGGGAAATAAAGTGGAAAAAAATAAAAGGCTGTACCAAGAGTGGCAATTGCGGCTCACAGGACAAACCTTTATGTGTAAATAAGATTTTATTGAACTAGAGGAAAGCTAGACTAAGACAGAGCAGACAAGAAAATAAAGCTTATTGGTCTATTTTTGGAAATTGGTCAACGAAAACCCTGTAGGTCACAACAGAAGATTACCCAATATAGTGCGGGATGATCAGGACCCCAGGGTGAAACACACACAGGCAGTAGCAATGGATCTGAGCCTAGCAACAATCATGAAAATGGAACAGGACAAGGCCACATTTCATTCTGTTGTATGTGGGTCAACATGGGTCTGGACCAAGTAGGCAGAACCTAACAAAGCTGTTGGACTTGACTACTGATCTAGTGTCATGGAGTGTCCAATCAGAATACTTCCTTTCTTCCACACTTCCATAATACTAAGTATTTTTTTTTCCTTCATCGCATTTATCACAATGCGAATTAAATATGTGTTGGCCTAAGCATTTAACGTTAGCCTCCCTTACCAGACTGGAAACAGTATGAGGGGAGGACCTATGGGTCTCTTGTACATCATGACTTCCAAACTGCCTTGCATAGTGCAGGAAACATTTGCAGAAGAGATGTCTAATGAACTAGATACGACTTGGTGGTAGTTTTTGTTATTGCTGAAGTGCCATTGAGTTGGTTCCAACTCATAGCAACCCTGTATACGGTTTCCAAGGAGTGGCAGGTGGGTTTGAACTAAGCGACTGGTGGGTTTGAACTGCTGACCTTGGTGGTAGAGGCAAAGGCAAATCTGAACATACAAACTAAACAGAAGACAAACACATGCTGGTTGTTTTAAACACATCTCTAGTGTGTTTAGGAGTCTGTGCATGGCACAAATGGCTAAGAGCTTGCAAAGTTGGAGGTTTAAATGCACCCAGAAGCTCCTAGGAAGACAGATCTGGTGATCTGCTTCTGAAAATCCTATGGAATCAACTCAACAGCAATGCATCTGGTCTTAGTTTCTCCAGTGTGTCTGCAGGAGTGTGGTGAGGGAAAGTGAACCCCATATTGCTTCCTTCCTTCCTTCAGGATTACACAATAACATCCACTTCACACAGCCTTGATTCTCTGCATGCCGTTTATCATGACACTCATTCATTTAGACAAATGTTTGCAGAATAAACACACAAATGAACATAGAGTTCTACATCAATCTCCACAGGAAAGGCTGTGTGGCAGCTAGAACAGACAAGACCACACTCTTGAACAGAAAACAAATTGCTCTAATACTCAGGGGGGTGGTTGACTAACAACTTGTCTTCCCATGTCATGGTGTTCATGAGCGCTGTCACCAAGTTCTCTCTCCTGAGGTAACTGGGTTCCAATCCATCTACACGGTGTGAATCCTGACTATGTAATCAGTCATGGTGGTCTCATCCCCCTTGCCAAGTTGTTGCTGTGTTGTTATTGTCTTTAGTGTTGTCAAGCGGGTTCCAATTCATAGAACCCTAAATAGGGTTTCCAAGGAGCAGCTGTGGGAGATGTGCTATAATTGTGGCTAATAGAGAATGAGGGAAATTTTTCTGGGGAAGTTTTTCAGATACATTCCTCACTTTATGAGGAAACAAACTTAGGACAAAACAAACCAATTAAAAGATGGCAGACTGGGAAGATGGAGAGAATCTTCTCCTTGATGGTGACATTGGCCTGTTCTGGAAGGTATCTGCTGTTGTGATTATACAACATGACAAATGCCCTTTGACTTACAGCCACTTCTGCATGGGTTTACTATTTCTTAGAGCCAAGAGCATCTTAAGTAATAAAGACACCAAAGTTCAGAAAAAAAAAAAAAAAAGGGAAAGGCATTCATTTTACTTAAATGGGAACCGGAATCAAGACTTAACAGCAGCCGTCTTTCCATACTTCATGTGTTTCTCATTGATGATAAAAAGTGACATCATGTGTAGCTGGAGTGGGAGACGACAGCTAAGAAATGGACATTTTCCTTTAACTGTTGATGTAGAATATAGCTAATGAAGAATTCTCACTAGCACTGAATCCTCAGAGTTAGGCGAGGCTCTTGTGTGTATGCTTGACATACTAAGACGAACCCAGGAAGCACATGCCTATTAACCGTCTAAGTATTTCAGAAAACAGGATGGACTAGTTGTAGGTCCAATACTATAATAATTATAGTGTTGTCAGCTCTATTTACTACAGAGCAGGTGAAATCACTAGCGACAGCATTGGAGTCTGTGTCACTTCTCTCAGGTGATTTAAGAGCTTAGCGTCTAATATTGAAAAACGACCAGACATTGTAGAACACTCAAGCTTTCTCTGTGTGGGTTGTCAATTTTATGTGGTGAAGGTGAGCACCTCCTTTTTCAAGGTCAGGCTGATTTTCCTTCATCACTAGACTAGGAGTGACAGGAAATAGAGGAAGATAAGTGGTTCTCTCTCCACAGCCTTCTCCTCTCATTTGTTATGGTTCTGGAAACCCTGGAATGGCTCTCACTATAGATTCCTATTGTGTTCCACACATAGAAAGGTTTCAGAGAAAGGATAATATAGCTGGGAGGGCTTTAGACGCAGAAGTTTAAAGGCCAGTAGAAGTCCAAGATGGCGGCATAGTCAGACACCTCATACCATCCCCTTAAAACAAAGACCCAGGAAGACAAGTGAATTGGGTGGAGATGATGACTTTGGATCCCTGAGTACCAGATGCAAGACTGAAGAATCAGACTGAGTATCAAGTAGAAGGAAAGATTGTACAAAAGCAGCAGACATGCAGAATTACAGATTTCCAGTGCCCAGTTGGCCAAAGCAACAAGCAGCATTTCCAGCTGAAGCTCCAAGCAGGAAGGACTGCACTCAACCCGTCTCCTGCCCTGAAAAATTTAAGGACACTAACCCATCCTGCCCCCCAGCAGGAGGCCCACCTCTACCCTCCTTATTCCCCATCCCCATACTTGATAGTGGGGTACCCACTACTGCCCCACAGGGGCCCACAGACCAGTGGTGCCTACCCCTTCACTCAGCCACTTGTGTTGGGAACCTGTACATTAGCAGCTTCTGTCTCTAAGCCTGGCCATTGATCCTGGAAACCCTTGAATTGGAGGTAACTGCTCCTGTGTCTATCTACCTGTACTGGGAGCCTGAGGACTAGCAATAAATACATCAGCTCCATGTTACCTTCTGGTGGACTGGAGCACACCTTCCTCTTGGGTGTCATGGGCTGGTGGCATGCCCCTGTCTTGCTTCTTTGCTGCTTTCTCCCTGCCCTGGCAACTAGAGACTTATATCCACTCCAACCATTCCTGCACAGCCTTGTCCCACTGGGACCGTGGGTGGGAGTTTCTGTACCACCCACCCCTTGATCAATCAGCTGGACACCCTCAACCCAACCAGCTGACAATGTGCACACACTACACCCAATCCAGCAGCAACGAGTGAGAACCCTCACTGCACCCAGCCAGCCAGACGCCACACCACTAGCTAGATCCTCAGCTCTCCTGTAAGACCAGTGAACAGAAATCTGCTCTCACACACCCAGCCACTGCCACACCCACTGAGAGACAGGTGAAAGTTCCACGTTGACCAAACTAGAGATTAGAGTAGCACACAAACCCACCTAAACAGATCTACCAGTAAAAAATCACAATGTAGCAAACAAAGATACAACAAATAAATATAACACTTTAATGTCTCAGAGACAACAGACAATATAAAATCCCCAAAAGAAGCAGGACAAGATGGATCTTAAAACTGACCAAAATAAAGAACCAGAAGACCTTCTGGAGAAAGAATCTGGTAATGGAATAAGAATTCCAAAGACTTCAAGAGCCTTCAAAAGATCAAGAAGAATAGACAAAACCAAGGGAAACACAGACAAAACAATAGTAGAATTCAAGAAGATAGTATAAGAGCAAAATGACTAAATAAACAGATAATTAGAGATTATACAAAAACAGCAACTAGATATCTAAAAGATTAACAACAATACTCCAAAAATAGACAACTCAATACAAGGACATAGGAAGGAGAACTGAATCAATGGGAGAATCAGTGGAACAGAGACAAATCCCTTGATACCAATTTGTTTGAGGAAAAATCATAAAAATATATAGATTAATGAAGAAATTCTAGGAATTAGATGGAGCACTGTAAAGAGCCTAATTTTATGTGTGATTGAAATTTCAGAACAGCAGAAGATAAAAACAACAAAGAAACACGGAGAGACTTGTCACAGATTTGCTGGGAGAAAACATCCCTAATATCATAAAAGAGGAGTAGACACGCCGTGCCTACTACTGTACTATAGACATTCAAGTGGGATAGAAAGGAATATTGGGAAATATGATTACAGAAACCTTGTAACCCATCTTCAACCTATAAGTAATTGGACTGCATTATCTAAAAGGGGGCTTGAATATGCCCAGGGAAACAGGCTTCTTGTTAAGCCTTTGTGGAATATGGGCCCTTAGGTGGAATCCTGAGTCCCACCCAGAACCTTCAGAGGTTCCCAACTGAAAAGACATGCAGACCAACCCAGAACAGCTAGAGACACAGAAGAAACTTGAAAGGAAGACCTACTTGGATTGCGTGGAGAAAGCAGACTGTTTGGCTTTGACAATATCAAGCAAGCTGTTTACCTTGGAGCCACCAAGGTAAGAATAGTCAACCCATCAGGATAAACCTCTAAGTCAGATACACTAAGGAAACACATGAACACTCTTTGTAGGCTCGATGGTGACCACTCTGGTCAACTTGTGAGTGGAAGTGAGGGAAATTCAACAATGTGACATGGGCTGTGTTTGGCCATGTTCCCTAGACACCCGATGATCTTGAGAAAGAAGAGGAGGGGCTGGCTGGTTTGAAGTTCAGGGAGACGTGTGAACTCCAGAGCCCAAGGACACTGACTTAGCTAACCACTGGGGGCTATAGTTAGCAGTGAAGTGGCCAGATGGTCTGAAGGGGGGGAAGGTGTGCAAGAACCCCCAAACTTGAAGATAGTACCCATTTTTCCTAGCTTGGAAGGTTTGTTGACCAGAACTCAATCAGATGAAGATAAAGAAATTTGAAACAGGGAGCAAGTGCAAATTGCTACATACAACCTGATCAACTGGACCTTGGCTATGGATGAGGCTACCCAAAATTCCAATTGAAAGGGAAGGATTCTTCATGCCAACGATCAACTATGTTTCCTCAGTACACTAGGTTGATAGAGATGAGTTAACTTAGACTTTGGCTACCAAAATTGGGAGGATATCAAGACACAAAGTGGCTGCCTTACAAACTTTCTTTAGGGTGCTTAATGTCAGAACGAGGGGAATAAAATATAATCCCCATTGAATAGTTTTCCTCTTGTCTGGTGATGATGGGGATAGGATTTTATGATTCAATTTGAGTAACTATTATCAGGACTAATGGTGATTATCACAACTGTAAATGTAGAAGCGGTGCAACTAAAAGCAGGGAGCAGTTAATCTGTCATTTCAGGAACAGAGGACCCTAGGGCCAACAAGAGGGAAAAGCATGAGAGGAATGAGTGATCCTAACCAGAAAAGTGGCGATGACAACAGAGATGGTGGCAATGGCGATGACACAGAGAGACAGAGCAGCAGAGGACTCCAGGCCCAGGGACTGAGAAAAGCAGTGTGCCTGCGGGCAGGAAGTTGGCTTGAAAAATGTGCCCTTTGGACATTTAAATGACTATACATTTTCAATGTGGTATGTGCACATCACACACACAAAAAAAGTTAATAGAAGTAAATACTGTTGTTGTTGTTGTGTGCCATGGAGTCAGTTCAGACTTATAGCAACCCTGTACAGGGTTTCCGAGGCTGTAAATCTTTACGGGAGCAGAAAGTCTCATCTTTCTCCTGCGGAACAGCAGGTAGTTTTGAACTGCTGACCTTGAGGTTTGCAGCCCGATTCGCAACCGCTACGCTACCAGAGCTACTTAGTTGATGTTAAATGGAGGGGATTGTAGTCTTTGCAACGATTTGGTGAATGTAAAATGATCCTGTAAATTTTTACTACTCAATTCACAATTAAAAAAACAACAACAAAAGAGTAGATATCCATCCAAGAAGCTCCCTGACCCCCATATAGGATGGAGCTCAAGAAAGTCACCTAGACACATGACAGTCAAACTTGCCAAAACCAAAGACAAAGACTCTTGAGAGAAACTCAGGAAAATTGAAAAGTCACTTACATAGGGTAAACCAATAAGAGTAACCTCTGATTACTCAGCAGAAACCTTGCATGAAAGATGGCGATGGAATAGCATATATAAAACCTTGAAAGAAAAAATTGCCAACCTAGAATTATATATTCAAGCAAAACTGTCTCTCAAATACTATGATGAAATTAGGACATTTCTAGATAAATAGAAATTGAGGGAGTTTGTAAAAACCAGACCAACTTACAAGAAATATTAAAGGGAGTTCTTTGGACAGAGAATCAAAAACACTGAACAACAACCTGAGAGTAAGACACAGGACAGCATCAGCTAGGTACCAACCAAGATAAAAAAATACCCCAAAATAAAATAAAGCTCAAAGGCTGAAAATAGGGAAACAAAATAGTTAATTTGTAAATGAATACAATATCAAAAGAAAAAGGAGAAATCATATATAGGATATATAGGTATAGAAATAGAACTTCCATATGGAGAGGATGTCCAGGTGATATAAAAAAACATAACCGATTGAAACTTAGGAAGATAAAGGTACGCTTCAAGGTAACCATAAAGAAAGTTAACAAACCTGCTCATCAAAATAACATATATATTACTCATATATATATGTATATGTTGTTGTTGCTATTAAGTGCCATCAAGTCGATTCCGACTCATAGCGACCCTGTATAGGGGTTTCCAAGGAGCAGCTGGTGAGCTTGAACCGCCAACCTTGCAGTTCAAGTGGCTTTGAAGTCTGGGACATTAACCCACAGCGCCACACCAGGATTCCATATATATGGTGCTTATGTGCCATGGAGTTGGTTCCGACTCATAGCGACCCTGTACAGGGTTTCCTAGGCTATAAATCTTTACGGGAGCAGAAAGCCTCATATTTCTCCTGTGGAACAGCTGGTAGTTTCGAACTGCTGACCTTGCGGTTCACAGCCTGATTCGTAACCACTCGCTACCAGAGCTGTCTCTCTCTCTCTCTCTCTCTCCTCTCTCTCTCTCTCTCTCTATATATATATATACACACACACACACAAAATCAACAATTTAAGAAATGCAAAGAAAATGCACAAACAAAAAGAACTCAGCACAAAAAGTTAAATGGAACAAAGAAATCATCAGCATGACAAAAATGTATAGCAATATAAGAGTAGTAAACTCACATCCACAATCACACTGAATGTAAATGGCTTAGATATACCAGTAAAGAGACTGAGAGAGACAGAATGAATGAAATAACATGACCCATCTATATGTTGTCTACAAGAGACATACCTTAGATATAAAGACATAAAGTAAACTAAACTCCAAAGATGGGGGATGGCGGGTAGTACATCAAGCAAACAATAACCAAAAAAACAAAAGAGCAGGAGTGGCATGTTAATCTATGCTAAAATGGACTTTTAAAGTAAAATCCACCATAAGACATAAGGAAGGACATTATATTATGATTCAAGGGTCAACCCACCAAGAGGCCATAATCATAATAAATATATATGCACTTAATGACAGCGCTCCAAAATCCATGAACCAAACTAACCATTGAAAAGTGAAAGACAGTCCCACAATAACAGGAGAAGACTCCAACAAACCACTTCTGATAAAGGCTAGAACAACCAGAAAAAAACTCAACAAAGATAGAGAAGCTCTCTATGCCACATCAACCGAATCAACCTCCTAAACATACACAGAACACTCCGTGCAACAGCAGCCAAGTGTACATTCCTTTTCAACACACATGGACAGCTGATCTTCAACAAAAGGCCACAGTCCATTAAAGGAGGAAGAGACCATCTCTTTAACAAACGGTGCTGGAAAACCTGGGCATCTATCAGTTTTGAAACAGGATCCATTCTTAAAACACACACAAAAGCTAAACACAAATGAACCAAAGACCTATATATAAAACCTGAAACTATAAGGATGATAGAAGAAAAAATAGGGACAACACTCAGGGCCCTAATATGCAGTATAAACAGAATACCAAACAAAACTAAAAATATACAAACAGTAGAATGTGAAATAGATAAATGTTGTTGTTGTTAAGTGCCAGCAAGTCAGTTCCCACTCATAATAATTTTATATAGGGTTTCTGAGGAATGGTTGGTGGGTTTGAACCACTGACCTTGTGATTCAAACCAACCTTGAGGTCCAGATAAATGATACGAGGTACTGTGGGTTAATGCATTGGACTGCAAAGTTGGTGGTTCAAGTTCACCAGCTGCTCCTCTGAAACCCTATACAGGGTTGCTATGGGTCAGAACAAACTCAATGGCACTTAACAACAAATAAAAAACAGTGATTATTTTCTTCAAAAGACTTCTCCAAGGAGTAAAAAAAATGAACCTAGAGACTAGGAAAACATTTTTGGCTACAACATATGTGACAAAGTTCTGATCTCTAAAATTTATAGAAAACTGAAAAGACCTCAACAACAAAAAGACAAACTATCTAACTTTAAATGGGCAAAGGATATTGTCACGGATTCCGTTGTGTCCCCCTAAATATGTGCCAGCTTGGCTGGGCCTTGACTCTCTGTGGTTTGGTGGTTATGTGACGAGCCCCCAAGATGTGATTTGATGTGATAAACCAATAAGAGGATTAAGGTGTGATTGTTGTTGTTAAGTGCCATGGAGTCGATTCCAACTCATAACAACCCTGTATAAGGTCTCCAAGGAGCGGCTGGTAGGTTTGAATAGCCGACTTTGAGGTTCGCAGTCCAGTGCTGATCCTATAGAGCTACACCATCATTAATCCCATCGGGGCCTTGATCTGGTAACTGGGAGTTTTCCAGGGGTATGGCCTGCAACACCGTTCACCTAACATGTGATGGAAGGAGAGAGAAATGAGCAGAGAAACAGGGGACATACTACCGCCGGAAGTAGAATGAGTTCTTGCACTGTGAAGCTCCTACATCCAGTGAAAGATTAATGCCACGGCACACAATCATAAATAATAGCGTTATTGTTAAGTGCAGTTGAGTCAGTTCTGACTTATAGTGACCCCTTATAGAGTTTGTGGTTCAAAGAGAAATTATAGTCCAGTACATTAACCCACAGAGCCACACCAGGGTCCATACTAGCATTCAAGATGTATGGGAGGGCTTAATGGAACACATTCACCTTCAGATAAAGGTTTGGTTGTGGATATTTCTACATACATAATTCTAAGTGCGACAGTTATACTGTCCTGGTGTGGCACTGTGGGTTTATGTGCTGGAATGCAAAGTCAGTTTGAACTTCAAGGTTGGCAGTTCAAGCTCACCAGCCACTCCTTGGAAACCCAATACAGGGTCATTATGACAGCACTTAACAACAAATAGGTATATTGGTGTCCTGGTATGGTGCTATAAGATAAGTTGTTGTTAAGCGCTGTTGAGTATGTTCCGACCCAGGGTGACACGATTTAGGATTTTTGAGGAACAACGGGCATACTTGAACCACCAACCTTATGGTTCAAACCAACCCTTCAGTCCAGCATATTAATAAACAGTGCAATAAGTACTGGACTACTAACGGCAAGGTTGATGGTTCAAACTCACCAGCTACTCCTTAGAAACCCTATAAAGGGTCATTATGAGTCAGAACTGACTCCAAGGCACTTAATAGCAATTAGTATATTAGGTAGCACTGTAGCTCTGTAGATTAAGCACTGGACTACTAATACAAACATTATACACATTACACAGGGCCGCTATGAATGGGAACTGACTGGACCTCACTTAACAACATAGGAATATTAGCATAAACAATAGAACACACAAGGGGCACCGGCATGGAAACTTCTTTGTTGTTGTTGTTGTTAAGTGCCAAATTTCTTAGACATACATAGTCCAAATACCTCATGGCTTGAGGTGAAGGACCATAGACTTGGGACATTGCCATCAATTAGTACAATAGCGTTCTTAAAGCTCATCCTCTGCATTTTCTGTAGTGAGCATCACCCGGGGTCTTCAAAAGTTGGGAGAGGCCATCTAAGATACAACTATTGATCTCTTTCCATCCAGAGCAAAGGAGAGTAAAAGAAAGCAAATATTAAAGGGAAAATTTACTCCAAAGCAGTAATGAACCATATGAACTACAGACTACAGGACCCTGAAAGTAGAAGCAGCAGGTGGTATCTGACCACCAGTACCAATTGCTCTGACTGAGCCCACACCAGAGGCTCCTGGACAGAGCAGGAGAAAAATGTAGAACAAAAAATTAAAAAAAAAAAAAAAAAAAAAAAAAAAAAAAAAAAAAAAAAAAAAAAAAAAAAAAAAAAAAAAAAAAAAAAAAAAAGACCAGGTTTAGCGGCCTAACAGAAACTGAGGAACTCCACAGGTAATAGTCTTAAGACATCCTTCTGAAGTGGAATTGAAACCATTCCTGGAGGCCGGCCACCTTTCAGCCAAATAATAGGCTCCTAAAACAAACAGTATCAGAGAGGAACATCTTCGTTAGAAAAATCCTATTATATCAGATGCAAAGGACATTAGCCAAAAACAAAGATAAGAAGGAAGGTAGGTTTAGAAAGTCTGGATTAAGGAAAACAGGGAACCCAGGGTGGAAAAAGGGAAGATTGTTGACACATTGCAGGGAATACAACCAAAGTCATAGAATACCTGATGTACACACTGTAGAAGGGAAACTGAATTGCCTGTCAACCTTCACCTAAAGCACAATAAAAATTGAAACAGAAAAAAAAAAAAAAAAATTTCAGCGCTATTATAAGGGATTAATACTTGCAAGTGTTGTTGGATTTGATCTTGCCCTTACTGTATTTCTTGGCATTTAGTTCTAAGTCATTGTGTATTGTGTAAACTATGAAAATAAATGACTTAAGTCACCTACAATAAAAACCTGTTTCACAGCTGATGGCTTAAGGGAACTAGGTCTTTTGCCTCTGCTGATTAAGGGGCTATCCTTGTATTACACGTTACAGGGATTTAGCCATGATTCAAATGAATTGTGATTTATCCCTCTGAGAAAGTCTAGCAGGGTTAAGGAATTACATTCCTCTCTGTCCTCACATAATAGTTTTTGGATTTTTCTTGTTCTCATTTGGGAATTCACATATTCAATGAGGCTTGTCTAGAAAGAAGTGAGTTGTTTATTTAAGAAGTCTTGAATTGCCTGGAATGTGAGTTATTTCCAAAACAATGAGTAAGTGTGCTAAAATAAAAGGACACAAAACACCAAATCCTGCTGACCTTCAGAGGATTGAGGGGATGAGGACAATGAGGTGAATCTAAATGACCAGACTGCCCAGGTTGTGTGGGATCCCCTAGGAGGCAGTTTGGATAAGTAAGTGCTTTGAAATGTGGATGGGTCTCTTGTGATACAATAGTGAATAATTGTTATCAGGACTGATTGTGAGGGTTGGAAATGTAAAGGTAGACGTTTTGTAGCAAGGAGGGGAGTGATTAACTTTGCAGTCTAGGAGCGGATGTTCCTGGGACAATGAAGGGAGAAGAGCGGAGAGTGGGACCCTA
>NW_006408596.1:2361523-2363623 GCF_000296735.1 Chrysochloris asiatica
CCAACAACAACAAAAGAATACTTGGGAATGTTTTGGGTGCTTATTACAGGTGCTTGTTTACTTTATGAAAATCCATGATGATTGCTGTACTTTTATGTATGCAAGTTTGCTTCCATAAAATGTACATGAAAACATGATTGTTTCCAATAAACAGCTAGGTATAAAACAGCTACTTACAGGAATTAGTAAATACTTTACCCAGAGACAGAATCAGCAGAATTTGAGGAAGCTGTAGTGGGTTAAATAGCATCTCCTTCCTTCAAATTCATGTCTACCTGGAGTCTCAGAAGGAGACCTTATTTGGAAATAGGCTCGATGCAGAAGTAATTAAGATAAGAATTGAGACTTCCAGCATACTGACTAAGGGCCCTAAATCCAACCACAAATTGTGAGAGACTTGAGAAGAGAGCCCTTGGTCAGTCTGCTCCCCTATCAATTCTTATCTTAATTATGATAAGAAATGAGAAGAGAACAGACTGACTAAGGGCTCTGAATCCAATGACAAATTAGAAGTGACAAAAAAGGCACACAATACACTATGCAAAGATGGAGGCAAAAGTTGGAGTGATGCAGTCACAAGCCAATTTAGGAGAGGGACCACCAAAAGCTGGAAGAGGCAAGAAGGATTCCCCGCTACATCTTTCAGAGGCTGGATGGCACTACCGCCATCTTGATTTCAGATTTCCAGCCTCCAGAACTATGAGAAAATACATTTCTGGTGATTTCAGCAAATTACAGAGCTATCTGGAGCAACCATAGGGTGAAAGACTGAGTTTTCTCCTGCTGCCTTTCAAGAAGATCAAACAAAGGAGACACTAGGAAGGGCTGAGAAAGCATAACATGTTCCCTGGTGGTCACTCTTCCGGTTCACTCTTCATTTCAGTCTTTACATTTTCTCTTTCTCATTCACCCTGAGTTCTCCTGTTCCTTACAACCCTCAAATTATCTACTTTTCACCCAAACTTTCAGCTTCTCTTTTTTTCCTCTGAATGCCCAAAAGTAAAAACAAAAATGATCTGAACAAAAAGAAAGCTACCCACTACTATATTTGGAGTCCTAATGTGGTGCTGTAGGATAGGCACTGGACTGTTAACTACAAGGTCAGCAGGTTGCTATGACTTGGAACTGACTTGAGAGCATTTAACAACAAATAACTAATATATCAGTATGCAGAATTCTTAGTTTTACACATAAAACTTTTTTTACACATCCAACTTTAGGGGGTGGAAATATCACCTGAAATGTGGTAGGCCAACAGTCATTTTTCTTTAAAAAAAGAAGAAAACAGAAACACAGGAAATTACGTTGTTTGATGATGAAACTTTTCCTAGATATTCTGGCTCTTGCAGACCAAAATACTAGTGACTTCAGAGCACATGACATACAGTGGGAAGCAGGGGAAGATATTTTGTAAATTACTACTTCCTCTTTTGAGGTATGAAATATAGCAGGGGTTATGCATAATATATCCAAAAGAAAACCAACTCTATATAAAGAACACCAGAAAAAATGAGTTGACAATCATCTTGTTTATGAAGTAATACTATTTCCTCCCAGTCTGTTATATTCTCTGAGTACAAGAATACTCTAATGATCCTTATGCATATGCACATTTATATAAATAAACCATTCTACTAAGTAATTAAATTACCCTGATGCTAAGTAAACATCATGGGATAAAGAATGAGTTGGGGGGGCAGGGGGAGGGGGAACAAAGTTGTACATCTAACTTTGGTGAGCAGCAAATGATATCTTAAAAGTCTGTGAGCAAGAGAACAAACAAGATGGTGGATCGGGTGGAAGTGCAGTGAGGCACTCTGCCAGCAACAACACAGAATACCCAACCAAGCAGGCTCAGGGGATGGTCCCAGAACACTGAACCACATATAAAGGAATATTTAGAAGGTTGGAAGGCTTACATCTGGGAGAATTTGTGGCAGAAGTAAGAAATCCATTGCTTTCTAGTCCAGGACGCTCAGCTGGTCCAGGAGCCGCCATCTTGGGTGAGACCAAGCAGGGGAAGGATCGGAATGGCCACAGACGCCTGGCAGAACTGCAGATATAAAGGTGTGGACATTGTTCTCTTTTGGTAGCTGTTCA
>NW_006408596.1:2391281-2423739 GCF_000296735.1 Chrysochloris asiatica
ATGGAGACAGCCAAAGTGCCCATCAACTGAAGAATGGATAAACAAACTGTGGTATATACACACAAGGGAATATTATGCTGCCTTGAAGAATAACAAGGAAGCTACAAGCCACCCCATAACATAGATGAACCTTGAGGACATTATGTTGAGTGAAATTAGTCAGTCACAAAAGGAGAAATACTACATAGGATCACTACTGTAAAAGACTAAGAAAAACAACCCTTACTAAAGGGGGGTGGATTCTTTGCTGGTTGCTGGGGTGTGGGGTTGGGGTGAGGGATGGGAGGCAAAGGTGGAGCACAGGGCAGGGAATAGACACAGGACAGTTTGGGCACTGGGGAGGGGGCCAATATATAAGAAGGGAGAGGGGAATGGAAAAACAAAGCGGATGGGAGAACAAATAGCCAGGTTTGCAAGGGCTAAGAGGGACAGAGGTAAATAAAGATGTATGCACAACCTTGAAACAACAGGGCTCTGGGACATAGGGATTGAGACATGGTGGAATGGGGAAAAGGGGGTAAATAATGTTAAGACTTGGCTGTCTTTTGAATCTCAGTTTTCCTTGCGTTACATTATAAAATAGACACTGGAGGGGGAGAGAAAGGAATAGCCCGAAATATCAACATAGAAAGGTTTTAAGTCCATCTTCTGCCTATAATTGATTGGAATATCTAAAACAGGGCTACAAATTGCCCAGTGACGGAGGATTCCTGAACAGCATCCAGAATCTTCAGAGGTGGGAAATTTCCACTTGAAAGGATTGGCAGACCAACCTGCAGTAGCTAGAAGAACAGAAGAACTTCTTGAAAAAAAGACCAACAGGAAAAATACAAAACAATATAGGCAGATCAACTGATTACTACAAGAACAAGCAAGTTGCTCACCCAAGAGACATCAAGGGAAGTGGTCGGTTCCCCTCAGAGCAAACCCCCTTCCAAGACTAAGACTCAGTGGGAATACACACTCTGATTGGTGAACATGTTCGTCACCGATAAGGGGAAGTGAGGGAAAAATGGCAATGAAGCTGTGAGCTAAGGCCTACAACATTCAATATACTCCTGAGAACATGGGTGGAGACCTGGTTGGCCAGCAGTGTGGCAAGACCTGGGGACTCTTGGGCCCAGAGTCAGTGACATAGCCACAGAGGACTAGAGCGGAGAGTGAAGTGTCCAGCTGAAAAGAAGAGAGGGCATATGCACAAGAACATCCACACTTGACCTGGCTTCAATGACTGGATGATCAGAGCTCAACTAGAAGAAGAAAGAAGAGTAAAAAAAGAGTTAATCTTGTACAATTTGATGAACTTGACCTACACCTATGGATGCAGTAGCTCAAAAGAGGGAACAAATCTTTATAGCGAGGATCATTTCTACCCCCTCCATACACAGAGTAGATAGGGATGGGCAACTTGGACATTAGCTACCCAAAAGGGGGACTACAAAGCAAGAAGTGACTGGCTTACAAGCTTTCAAGAAGGAATCTAGATCCAGAGGGCGTGGAGGAAGGTAGAATCTCCACTGATTAGTATCTAATCTGTCTAGGCGGGGCTGATGAAAGGAGATGCAGATAGGTCTCTCATGATACAACAGTAAATAATTGTTATCAGGACTGACTGTGAAGGTTAGAAATATAAAAGTAGACATTTTGGGGCAAAGGGAGGGGAGTGATTAACCTTGCAGTCTAGGAGCGGAGGTCCCTGGGACCATCAAGGGAGAAGAGCGGAGAACGGGACCCTACCCAGAGAAGCAGTGACACCTGAGATGGAGGCAGAGACAATGACATGGAGAGATGGAGTGGCTGGGGGCTCTAGACCCAGAGATGAAGAGGGGCTGTATTTTGGCAACCGGGGGGCAGGCTTGCAGGGTATACCCTTTGGTTGGTTGATGATGCATGGTGGGGATTTTAACCATGGCAATGAAAGGATATACAATAGCATGAATGTAAAACTAATGTTCTCCCGTGTAAACTATCACATAATTCACAATAAAACATAAAAAAAAAAACAATTAAGTATCGCAAAAGAATTTCTAATAGAGGAAAAATATATCTGTATCAACAGAAGTAACTAAAATAAGTGGGGAAAAGCATCTTGGAAATTCTTATTCCAACAGCAAATGCTATTTTTCAGACACTTTGATCTCAGAGCCAAAGTGAATCTAAGTACTGAACCCATATTTGAAAATCACTCAGGAATGAGTTTATTATACACAGTCAAAGGAAACGGTAGTCAAAGACAAGCACACATGAAAACAAAGGCCATGAGCAGACCAGAGACAAACACACTAACTAGTGTGTGTTCCTTTCTACAGCTCTCCAGCTACTGACACAGCTACCTGTGGAGAAATAACGGTATACACTTCCCATGTGTTCTGTATCATAAAAGAAACCAGGGTTAAAAGTCAAAACCCCTTACCTAGTCAGTTTTGACTCACAGCCACCCTTTGAGATGGGTAGAACTCGGAAACACAATGTTTCTGAGGCTATAAATTTTATGGGAGAAGACAGCCTCACCTTTCTCCCCTGGAATAGCAAGTGGGTTCAAATCGCCAACCTTTTGGTTAGCAGCTGAGTGCTTTAAGTACTAAACCACTTGTTGTTATTGTTTAAAGTGCCAGCGAGTCAGTTACAACTCACAGCGATCCTGTATGTGGTTTCTGAGGCCATACACCTTTACAGGAGCAGAAAGCCCCAGTGTTCTCTGGTGGAGCAGCTTGGATGCTCAAACTGATGACCCTGTAGTTGGTAGTCCGGTACCTATCCTACAGAGCCACGATGCTCCCTAGTACGTCACTTTGTTGTGAAGTGCCATCGAGTCAGTTCCGATTCATAGTGACCCTGTATAGGGTTTCCAAGGAGCTGCTGGTGAGTTACAATTGTCAACCTTGTGTGCAAACTGGGCTCTTTCAAATGAGGGTCAGCCAGTTTCATAACGTAGTGCACTATGCCATTTCTGTTCTCAAAATGGCACAGAAGATTAAGTGTTGGGTTGCTAACCACAAGGGCAGGAGTTGAAACCCACCAGCTGCTCCAAGGCAGAATCATGAGGCTGTCAGAAACCCTAAGGTACAGCTGTGTTGTGCCACATACAGCCATTGTAAGTCAGAACTGCCTCAGAGGCAATGAGTTTGTTTTGTCAGTCACTACTCACAAACTCTGACACTTCTTCCATCCTGTTATCTCAGACATCCCAGCACTAAGTCTCCCTGTCTTGGGGTCCTTCCCATTTCATCATTTGCATGACCACCAACCTACTTTACATGCTAATCCCTGGCCTACACACAAGGAGGTTCTGCCTGGGTGGGGTGATATAAAGTCCTATTCAAATGCAAGAGCTACCCAATGGGTTTCCCTTCTTGCCACCCTTGTCTCTGGCTTATTTTTCCTAAACACTACTTGATATTTTCACTTTACTCTTCACAGAAAATCAATTACTTCCCACTGAGGATAAAGGAAGAATAAAATTCCTGCATCTCCTCAGGTATCTCTTGCCCCCTCCCACCTCCATGGATATTAATCTACCTTTCAATCTCATCCCCCACTAAACTCCTACACCCACCTTCTACACCACCATACTGATGTCCTCTAACCTTATGGGTCTGTTGAAAAGAGATGGCTGCCTTCTGCCAGGGCCATGCAAGACCAATGAGCAAGAATTGGCAAGGTACCTTAATTTGCTGGTGTCTTTTCTCGGAGTGGGGCATGAGCATGAGACAGGCCAAGGCAAAGGCTGGGAGCTCTAGCTGGACATACTGCCTGGCAACACCAATCATGTCGAGGTCATCTGAAACTGGGCATCTTCAAGAGATCACATCTGCCGATTAATGAGCTGACAGGGTTACAGATTACACCAGTCTCTACAGCTTGTCTCGGCTGTTACCTTTATAATAAAGGCTTTCAATCATTTTAAACACTGAAGTGCTGGAACACAGTACGGGGTTAGTAATAAGTACATCAAGTCTACTCCGGCATTCTTCATGAGATCAGAGCGCATCTACCGGAACATAGGTCACCATACGCTACCATGATTACAGCTGAAAGCCTACGTTAGGGGCTACTGAGTCAGTTTCAACTCAATGACCCTACACACTACACTGCCTGGTCCTGCACCATCCTCACAATTGTGACTGTGTGAGTGTATTGTTACAATTACTGTGTCAATCCCTCTCACTGAGGGGCTTCCTCTTTCACCGACCCTCTACCAAACATGATATCCTTCTCCAGGGACTGGTCCCTCCTGATGACAAGTCCAAAGTAGGTAAGACAAAGTGTCACCATCCTGGCTGCACTTCTAAGGCAGATGTGTTCATTCTTCTGGCAATCGATGATATATATTCAATATTTTTTGCCAACACCATAATTCAAAGGCATCGATTCTTCTTTGGTCTTCCTTATTCACTGTATAGCTCTCACATGTATGTGAAAATCTACACACGCCAACACATAATTACAAATCTACATTGACTGATAATCTGCACGACTACGCATTGCAAGCCAACGCATGTCTAAAGATAAGTTCTCAAAAAACTCAACTAAAAATGCATAAGACCGCACTGTGTGAGCTAAGGCAGTCAGAAACAGTACCTTACGTCTTCATTAAAATTCAGTACTAATTTTAGAGAATGCTTATTAAATACGCTTACTAGTTGTACCTCACTTGGAAAACAGACACTGTAAAAATAACAGATAATTAAATTACAAAAATAAGTGAGTTGTTTAGCTTCCCAACAAGAGGAATTGCTCATAAAAGATATTTACCAGAAAGGATTTTTATAAGCACATGTACGTCTCTCCCAGCACAATTTCTATGTTTCGGTAGGAAAACAAGGATTTTACTTACTCTAAGACAGCAATGAGACTCTCACAGCATTCCGATAACTGAGTCGGACTTAAAGGACACGAGGCTGAAGATAAAAGAGACCATGATATGGCACACATACACACAGATAACTATAAAATCATAGTGTCGATGCTTCAGAAGGCAAAGGGACAGTACCTGAAAGTAGGGGTATCTGTATCACACGCTGCCACGCTTTGCTAAAGTAAGGAACCTGTGGAGATCAATGCATTCATGAATTTACGTCTGAGAAAGAAAGAACTTGTTTCATTTTCCTGGCAAAGAACTCAAAGCTCATATTCTGGATGTTCAGACTAAAGACACAAATTGGCATCTCCTTGTTTGAGATCATTAGGATGTTAGGGTAATTCTCTTTTTAACTGCATACCACAGGATCTTACTATAAAATCCTGATTGCTTCATTATTGCTCTATTCTGCAAAAAGGCTTCGAACCCAATGTTTATATGAGTTTAATAGATGCCATACATTGCTTGGGGCTTAAGAAGGAAAAGAAGACAACAGAAAGAATTTGAATAAGATGAAAAAGTTGACATAAACTGCCATCAGAGGAGTGGCTAAGTGAGCTAGCCATCCGCTGCTGTAAAGTTAGTTCTGAATCACAGCGACCCTATAGGACAAAGTAGAACTGCTCCATACGGTATCCGAGGCTGTAAAATCTTTATGGGAGCAGATAGCCTCATCTTTCTCACTTGGAGCAGCTGGTGGGTTTGAACCGCTGACCTTACAGTCAGCAGCCCAACACTTTACTCACCCCACCACCAGGGTTCCCTGTGAATGAGCTTCAGTACATCTAGACTGTAGTTTATCACACCAGCAATGGAATTGTGGAAGCTTGGAATCTTTTAACAATTACCAGATCGTGACAAAGAGACACGAAATGAACACATGCTGTTGGGAAAATGGCACCCATAGACTTGCTCAGCACATGAGCCATCAACCCTTCGATTTGTCAATGATGCACTGTTGAGAGAGGTGTGCTTATATATGGAATACCCAGAAGACGCAAGCACACACAAATTAGTGGTTGCCAGGGACTGGGGTCAGGAAGGGATGAGGGATGCCTACTAATGGGTCTAAGGCTTCTTTTTTGGGTGATGAAAATGTGCTCAACTGACTGTGGTGATGCTTAGTAACTATGAGAACAGAATAAGAACCACTGAACTGCACATTTTAAAAGTGTGAATTTTATGACTTATATGATTTATATGAATTACAGCTCAGTTTTTAAAAAATGGGATAGATCTGTATGCTGATATGGAAACAACCTTCAAGACACCATTATTACAAGCAAAACATACTGCTTAGAATATGACTACATTTATATGTATAAAAATGGATGTGTGTGTGTATAGATACAAGTACATATGCTGGTGTGTTAATAAGAAAACCATGGAAGGATGTGTAAGAAATTATAAACAGTAGCCACCTTTGGGGAGACAATAGAGAAGGATTTTCATGTTTTGCATAGTCTATGTCTACATTGTAACTTATTCAACTTAAATTAAGTATGCATCTAAATATATATTTATTATAATGATTATGTGTAGCTTGTGAAATTTAAAGTTCTGATGATGCTACATAAATACATAATTAAAACAAATGACACCTTGGCAAATGTCACCATGATGGAGACAACGTAAATGGAGCTAGGTCCCTTGAGGCCTGGAGTCCTGGAGAGATGAGGCCATCAAGGAAGTGACATCAGAGCTGAGCGTCCAGGGTTCAGCCACCACTCTGGCGGAACATCAACCACATGGGACAGGTCACTCTGCTCTTTAGTGAGAATTGTTTACTTACACCTCAGTACACCCAGTCACCATACCGGAGTTTGAAGGTTCTAGTCAATAAACTGGCTTTTAAAATCTACATACCTGCCATAAAGAATGGATGCTAGAAATAGCTGTTAAGACTTTTCTTAGATAAGGAATCTGTAAAAAAAAATTTTTTAAGTTATGAACAAACAAAATTATAAACCTCAACACCAAAAGTCAAGACGTAGAAAGTTGAAAAAGGCATCAGTAAAATTAATCTTTGATGAGACCTGCCAGAGGAAGTTTGCTTACAAATTCATAGTTATCAAAAGAGGCCAGAGAACCTTTCCTTTTTCAGACATATAATTTATGTCTTTTTTTTTTGAGTTGGTATTTTCTCTGATCCAGCACCAAGTCCTTTTAAGTTTGGCCCGAACTCAATGAGAGTGAATGTGTTTTCAGTAAACATCTGGCCAGTTCCCGGGATCAATGCACGATGCACAGGACACGCTGTGTGAAAGTTGGAAACACGCTGTGGCCGAGGGCATCGAGTCTCCCTTACCATGTTGAAGCCAAGTAGCTTCTGCAAAAGCCCATTCCAGAGCTGCAGGTCATAGATGTTGTATTCTAAACAGAGTTCGGCCACCAACCTCACCGCCTGCAGTCAAACAGAAAAACATCACTGCTTCCAGACATCAGTAACTTAAACCCACTTTGAGAATGGGAGAAAAGCTTCAATACCCACTGCCATCGAGCAGATTCTGACTCATAGTGACCCTGCACATCTTTATAGGAGCAGACAGCCTCCTATATCTCACTCAGAGCAGCTGGTGGGTTTCAACTGCTGACCGTGTGGTTAATGGCCCTATGCCTAGTCCACAGCGCCAGCCGGGCTCTTCCTTAATCTGAAGAAGACAGAGAATCTAGGTGTCTCTGCTGCCTAATTTCATTGAAGGCCCCCACCACTCTAACGGAAGTGAAAAAACAAAGGGATTCTTCTTTTCTTATCATCATGGACTCACGATCAGCATCTCAGACACTCCCCCTTTTTCTTCCTTTGATCCATGCATATCATTTTCCCTTTGACCTCACATACCATCCCCACAGAAGGCTACATTATTCCATAGGCAGCTGGGAAGAAAGGAAAAACGCCCTTCTCTACGCAGAATCATCACCGCCACCATCCGTTGCTACGGAAGCAACTCTGACACATTCCACTGGGTTTCCCAAAGGTAATACATCAGAAGCAGATCGCCAGGCCTTCCTTCCAAGGCGCCTCTGTGTGGAGTCAAACTTCAACCTTTCATTGGGTAAGCAGCTTAGTGCTGGACCCTCTGTACTACCCAGAGCCTAGGACGGTCAGTTTCTTCTTCCATCTACAGGAGAGCATGGTGGGCCTGGGAAAGAGCTTATCAAAGTGTTCCCCTGTTCATGAGAATGACTTTGGCCCTTGGGCTTTAAAATAGAGGTAAGGGACCTTCCACGTTGTTTTAACCACCCAAAAGGAAAGAGGAGGAAACTTGTTCAGGGACAGTGGATCTCTCTGGAGTGTCTTTTGGAAATCTGAGAGTCGTGGCGGGTGGGCGGCTGAATGGGCATAACGGTGTCTGTGAAGATGGATTCAGCACGGGATTGCTGGGGTACGTACCAGGGATTCATGGCTGTGGTTTTTCCACAGACCCTTAATCATTCCTTCTTTCGGGCTGTTGCAGAATAATTCATACGTGATGGGAATATTCAAAGTCTCAAATGATGCCAGGAAGGTTATACATTTCAAATATGATCTGGAAAACACAGGCACTTGTAGGTCACACTGACATCGAAGATAAAAGCTACCAGATGGAAATATTAGGTTAAGCCAGTTTGTTCTTAAAAGTCCACTTGGAGTTTTGAAATATTGAGTACTATATTAAAACAGCAACAATATTAAAAATAATTTGAGCAAGATGAAGAAAAACATTCAGTTTCTAAATGTCCATAAGAAATTACAAACACAAGATGTTCTCAGCAGTCTATTTCCCCTCTGCCAAAATATCAGGAATGACAGTCAAGACAGCAAAAGACAGACTCTGCCCTCTGATGAGTTCAGGGGCTTCACAGCTACACTCCCCCCACAGGGTCTGTTTCTTCTGTCTTAAGACAGTGTTATAAAACCTTTCATGAGTTCACAATTTTAGTGTTCACTAACACATACCACAAAGTTATAGTGAGCACTGAATAGGTATCTTCGTACATTTCTAAAATTCTACTTACTTCACTTCTTCAATTGGTTTTTTGAAGAGAGACTCTACAGTCTGCTTGTCAGCCAAATAAAGGAGACACTGAAGAGCCCGTGTTCTGTGGGCAAACGTTAACTGGCGCGATCCCAGAGTCTGTAAAAGCAGAGCGGTTTGGTGAGTTAGTGCCTGCATGCGATGGGTGGGTACACAAGTTTCACCTTAGGCAACATGACAGCATGAAATCTGATGGAAGTCAGTTTCTGTCCTGAAGGAATCCACAGTAGACAACAGTAGCTCTCAAAGTCAGGTCCATGAATCCTTGTTGTGTGGTGGGTATCCCTATGGTCCTTTTTGGGGAGGGGGCAGGTAGTGAAAACTATGTTCATCATTATCATCAAACTACCAGTTGTCCTCAAGTCAATTCCAACTCATGCAACTCCATGTGTGCATCACAGTAGAACTGTGCTCCATGAGGTTTTGAATGGCTAATTTTCAGGAAGTAGATCACCAAGCCTTTCTTCGAAGGCGCCTATGGATAGACTAAAATCTCCCATCTTCTGGTTAGCAGCTGAGAATGTCAACTGCACCCCCCAGGGACTCCTTTCTAGAAGCCTTAAGCTGCACTTTCCCTTTTCACTGCGTTAATATTCGCACAAAAGGAGCAAGAGCAGTGCTGGGTGAGACTGCTGGTACTGGTGCGTGAATCACGGCAGTAGCAACACACTGGAGTGGGAGTCACTGCAGTCTTCAGCACTGCGCACACACTGTACTGCCAGCAAAAGGTAACCTTCACCAAGAATGTCCTTGACTAGGTAGTGAAGGTTGACTTTACTAAGCCTTAAGGTTTATATATATATATATATATATATATATATGGATTCAAATATAACATAATATGGAGTCCTGGTATGGCGCTGTGGGTTAATGCGTCAGACTGCAAAGCCATTTGAACTGCAAGGTAGGCAGTTCAAGCTCACCAGTGGCTCCTCGGAAACCCTATACAGGGTCGCTATGGGTTGGAACAGACTCGACAGCACTTAACAACAACAACAACATATATATACATATATATAGTGTAAAACAATGTAAGTTCACATTTGAATACACATACAGATGCGTGTTTAAGACTGTTGTTAAGTGCCATCAAGTCAGTCCTGATTCATAGCAACCATATATAGCATTTCTGAGGAGCAGCTGGTGGATTGAACAGCCAACACGGTGGATTCCACGTTAAGATGAGTTCACTAAAATTTACATATACTAATAGGGAGTCCTGGTGTGGTGCTGTAGGATAAGCAATGAATTGCAAAGTGGTTCGGGTTGCAAGGTTGGCTCCAGGCGCTCCTTAGAAACCCAAAAACAGGGTTGCTCTGAGTTGAAATCGACTCAAAGCACTTAGCAACAGCCAACAGAGAGTCCTGGTGGTGCAGTGGTAAAGTGCTGAGCTGCTAAGCAGTTTGTCCGTGGGACAAACGTGGCAGTCTGCTTCCCTAGAGTACAAATAGCTTTGGAAACCTCGAGGCAAAACTATAAAACAATGTCATATTTTGACCATGTTTAAGTTTGGAAAAATACAGCTCTTTTCCATATAAATATTAACATGTTATTTTTTAATGGCTTGACAAAGAATTGCTTTTGTTTAACTTTCTATTCTAAAACGGCATGTACTGGAGATAGAACCCCATTCACAAAAGCTCCTAGGGGTCCTCAGTCATGTTTTTAAGGGTGTAAAATGTTCCTGAGAACAATTGCTGGTTTGCAGGTAATCAGAGCTATACAAGTAAACAAGTACCACAATAGCTGAGCTGCTGTTGCTAATTGTCACTAAGATGGTGCCAACTAAGTGACCCTACGTAGGGTTCAAGAGTGCAGCTGGTGGGTGGGTTTGATCTATCAGCCTTGTGACCAGCAGTCCAGTGCTTATCCTAGAGGGCCACACCAGGCTCACAATAATAAAATTGTTAGCTACCTGGGAGGAAGGAGGAAGAGACAGTGTAAGAATTCCAGGCCATGGAAACATGTGTACGTATTCGTAGGGCAAAGAGGCCCTAGGGCCTTGAGAACTCGAAACTAAAGCTTTAGTCTTGCCAGTTTAGAGGGTGGGAACGGTGGCGTGAGAGCAGTGGGTTGGGAATGTTGATTGGCCTAATACCACAGGGAGGTCATACCTGTGAATGCAGATAACCTGTGAGAACTGTCAACAGGTGGCTCATTTCATTTGCTCAGCAGGATGTCATGGGAGCAGCCCAGCATGACAGTGTCCTTGTTTATGAAGGAAGGTATACTCTGAATAAGGCTGTGCACAAACATGGCTATTGTAATGTTCTACTAAAGACCCCAGGCATGGGAGACACACAGGGAAACAAACGAAGGCTGTGACGCAGAGATGAGCATGGACCCTGCTTCCAGAACTTACAACTGTAGATGTTGCAAACACAAACAGCATTCTTGAGCTGTAATCAATTGGTCGAGACAGAAGGAGGTACAAGACTCTGGAAAAAAACAATTAAAAAAATATATCACAGTTATTCTCCTAAGTGTAATGGAAACCCTTCAGGAACGGTTACTGATCAGAGTGTGGTGATAGTGCGGGTGTGCTGTGGGGTTGGTTCCGACTCCTGCAGATGAGAGTATAAGCCGTGTTTAATGCCAGGGAAATATGAAGAGTCTTGAAATGGCAGACATTTTGTGACCTGTGCATTTACTACTACAGCACAAATCATAACAAAAATAAAATTATACTTCTATTTTAATTTAGTGGTAGATTACCAGAACAACAGGCTTGTTTCACCATCCACAGACAAAGTCATTCGACATGCCAATGTAGGCCTAAAGGTTTACAGGTCAATGACAATTTTGCTTTCCCCTGGAAGCTGTCTTTTCTTAGAAGCCACGATAGTGCTACAGTTTTCAAATGCTAAATCACCCAAACTGCTCTGCAAAAGAAATACCCAGAAATGTACTTCCATAAGAATTAGAGCAAGGGCAGTTCTCCTCTGTCACATGAGGCACTGTGAGTCAGAATTGACTTGAAGGCAAGAAACAATTTTTTCTTAAGTTTCTTTGTAGCTTAAGAGGACAATAAACGCAGGCCACATTCTCCATAACTTTTAATGTCTGATTTAAAATTTTTCCTATTTAGGAAAGTAATGCATATCATTACTATAAAGTATATTGAATTCTACACATGGGGAATTTGGCATTTGAGTACCCAGCACTTTGTGGTTAGTGGCCCATTTCACCCTCCTGCCTCAGGACTGGCTGCCTATCCCCAGAGGTATGCAGGCAGGGCAGGCACACAGGAGACACTGTAGGTGAGCCTGCAGAGGGAAAAGGCAGGAAGGGAGGAAATGGGCATGAAGTTGGTTTTGGGGATTTCCTTGATGGAATTTTTTTTCTTCTTTGAACTGCTTCTGAGAAATTCTATGTAGCTGGTTCAGTTCTACATTCCCGGAACTCCCTCTTGCTTGGACAAAGGTGCCCTACCCAAGCAGGACACAATGGGCCTCCAGAGGAACGGAAGGTACAGAGTGAGTGGCTTGGCGAGGCTGCCAGTGCAGGTAGCTCTGCTCTGAATCAGGAAAAAATGGTTTTCTTGGATTCATCTCTCCACGGCCGTCAAAGCTTGCCACGGCCAAGAACGAGGCTGAAGCCTCTTTGACCACTTGACCTACATTTAGTCTAGGTCAGGAACAGCAAAAAGCTGGCATGTGTGCCCCTACTCCCTAACCCATGCCCATGTCAGGCATCAATAGCGGGTTACCATATTCTCTCTAATTTGGGTCCAGATAGTCTTCTCAGCAGAGCAAGCCTTGACCAATTGGATTTGGCACATTAGATAAAATCACCATGGTCTCAGTCTTAGGTTACAAGAGCACGCGGAATCATGGTGGAGGTGGTGCTTATGTGCCGTGGAGTTGGTTCCAGCTCATAGCGACCCTGTACAGGGTTTCCAAGGCTGCAAATCTTTACGGGAGCAAAAAGCCTCATCTTTCTCCCACGGAACAGCTGGTAGTTTCGAACTGCTGACCCAGAGGTTAGCAGCCCAATTTGTAACATCTACGCTACCAGAGCTCCTTATACGGAATCCTAGTGACCCATATTTGGACCAATCCAGGTCACCACGGAAAGCAACCATTTAGGGGTCTGGGACCAGATTCCGAGCTAATAAAAGTTTTTCTCTGGTTGAGGTATACTCTCTAGAAGTTTTGGTGGGCTCACAAATTCTGGATATTGGCTGTCAGAAGACACGGATATTCATAGCTATACAGCAATAAATCAGTTATTCCCAGGCACTCGGCCCATCACATCAAAAAAGTCATTTAAAAACCACCTTTTGCTAAACACATTATTAACATACCTACTGAACGTCAAGCTATAGACAAACACAAGAAAGAAAGATACCTGCGTAGTGAGTCATCTTCTTTAAGTTCAAATAATTCTGAAGGTGTCTTTGAAAAAAGACAGAAAGAAAAGTCAAAAGCTGAACAAAGTTGGTGACTATAAAAGCTTATGAAAATTTATTTGACGAAAAACCCAAAGTCCAAAAATTAGGTTCATATAGAAGAAATGACAATGTAAGTAATTAATTTATGAAGAAGTTTTTTGTTTCTTAGCTCAAGATGGGTTTAGTCACGTCCATTGACTGAAAAGATATTGACAAACACTGTGTACCAGGCACAATTCTAGGCTGGAGGATTGGCAACGAGAACATAAATCTTCCTGTCCTCATGCAGCTTACCTTTGTCCAACTACTTTTAAAAGGAATGGCTCGATGAATTTGAAATGAGTAATCTACTAATTCAGTATATAGTTATGGAGAGTTACCAAAGCGTTGGGCACATACAGACTAAACCTCAAGGGACTTACAGTTCAGTACTCCACATTTATGTCTAAGTTAAAACATCTATAAATGCTGGTTTCTAAGGACCAGTCAGATATTCCACGTGGCCTACCTATGCTTCTAACTCCGCTGCCTTCATTGAAACACCGTCTTTGCTGTTTAGTAAATATGAAAACCCCCGGCAGAACTGAATGCCAGGTACTCATTACAAGACTTAAGGTCGTGTTAGTAGTATCATTTTTTTCCCCTAAGGTTTTATTGTGGATTAAGTGAAAGCTTACAGGGCAGATCATCAGTTTTACATTCAACAAATCATACACCTTGTTTCATTACAATAATTATAATCCCCTCCACATACCATCAGTTAACAGTATTTCTCTTTACTCATTTTAGCTCTTTTTAGAAAAAAAACAACAACACTCAGGCATATATAATAATTTACACCACACCAAAGGGCACATTCTGCAAGTCTGCTTCCTGGCCACCAGCTCTTAGTCCCTGTCTTCACATGAATCTAGAGTCCTCAGCTGCTCCCTCTTCCCATGTCCCCATCTCTGTGTACATTTCTGGTGTCACTGGTTCTCTGGATAGGGTCCCACATTCCACTCGTGCACTTCTCCCTTAATGGTCCTAGGGTCCTCTGTTCCTGGTCTGTAAGATTAACTACCCCCCCGTTTTTGTTATAAAACATCTACCTTTAGAGTTGTGACAATCGTAATTAGTCATGATAACAATTACTCACTATTGAATCATAAGAATCTTATCCCCATCTCTTTTAACTAGACAAGATGAAAACTATTCAGTGGGGACTCTATCTTCCCTCACACACTCTTAAACTAAACTTGTCCTTGAAACCTTGTAAGCCAGTCAGTCACTGCATACCTTTATCGTCCCCTCATTTTAGGTAGCCAGTGTCTAAGTTTCCCGTCCCTATCTACCCTGTGTACAGAGGGAAATATGATTTCTTTTCAAACAGTTTTTTTGAAGATATCTGTCAAGGTGGATGCAAGAATTTTAAAAGTTACCTACTAGGCTCTACATGAAAACATGGAAGAAACAGTACAGAAAATGTTATATCTATATCTTTGAATCTTATCCTAAGTTTTTTATGCTAATGAAGTATTCAAAAGAACTGACATTATGTTCTTCCTGGTGTGATGTTCTGAAAAGAGCACATCATCTATGTAGTATTCTTGCAAAAATAAATAAGAGGGCTTCAAGAAGTCTGTGAAAAAATTCCATTATCTTTTCATTCCCTTTTTACCTAACTTTCTGAAGCCCCCAGATATTACCTGAGTCTAATCAAGGAAACACCAGCAAAGCCAACATTTTACAAATCCACTGGCCTGACTCCTTTGTCCCAAAACAATTAAAGAGATTCAAGGGATTATCCAACTGACGCCAAACAGGAAAGAGAAGGGGGATTTGTAGAGGACTAGGATATGAACCCTTGAACAATTATGAAAGGAAAGACATTAAGTGTGGAGTAGAGAAACAGACACTAAACCATCCATGTGGGTATCGCCCTTACAAGCAAGTAATCATGCACCTCCACACGTCATAACTGATGGCACAGTACCGCTTATAGTGAACTCTAGTCCAAAACAAACACTTTAATTGAATCTTCTCACAAGGAACTACCACCATCTGAACACTTTAATTGAATCTTCTCACGAGGAACTACCGCCATGTGTCACACTGTTGCACTATGGTAGCTTGTGTGCTGCTGTAGTTCTGGAAGTTATGTCATTAGTACTTTACATACCAGACAGGTCACCCAAGGTGGACAGGTTTTCAGTGGAGCTTCCAGACGAAGAGAGACTAGGAAGGAGAGGCAGACCGCTTTTGAAAGGTTAGTCACTGAAAACCTTACGGAGAGCAGCAGAACACTGTCAGGTAGTCCCAGAAGATCAAACCCTCAGGATGGAAGGCAATCAAATAAGAATGAGGACGAGATGCCTCCTCAAAGGAGACTTGACCTTAATGCTGTGGATGGAACAAAGCATTTATCGATGGCACAAAACTCAAAATGAGAAACAGCTGCAAACATCCAGTAATAATATGAAGGTAGAAGGTATGAATATGAATCCAGGAAAAGTGGAAGTTGTAAAAACTGAAATGGAATGCATAAAGATTGGTATCTTAGGCATTAGTAAGCTGAACTGAATTGGTATTGGCCATTCTGAACTGGATAATCATATGGTTTACTCAGCTGGAAAGGACAAATTGGAGAGGAATGATGATGTCACATTCATTGTCAAAATCTATCTTGAAATACAGTGCTGTCTGTGATAGGATAACGTGCATATGCCTATAAAGAAAACTAGCTAGTACCTCTATTATTCAAATTTATGTACCAACCACTAAAGTCAGTGATGACGAAACTGAAGAATTCTCGATGGCACTTAACAACAATAACCAACTTGTTTACTATGAAACTGATCAAATATATGCATTAATTATTACTGATGATTGGAATGTGAAAGTTGGAAACAAACAGGAAGGATCAACAGTTGGAAAACAGGGCCTTGGTGACAGAAACAATGGTAGAGATTGCGTGATAGAATTTTGCTGGTTAACAACATAAATAGTAACAAAACACATGTACCTCACCAGAAGGAATACACAGGAATCAAACTGACTACGTTTGTGCAGAGATGACAAAGAAGCTCAAAAGCATCAGTCAAACTAAGGCCAGGGGCCAAGTGAGGAACAGGCCATCAACTGCTCATATGCAAGTTCAGGCTGAAGCAGAAGAAAATTAAAACAAGTCCCCAAGAGTCAAAAATATGACCTTGCAAAATATACCCCACCTGAATTTAGAGACCATGTCAACAACAGAATCAATTCATTGGAGAAAAACAAGGCTCCTGGAATTGGTGGAATACAAACTGAAAAGTTTCAACAAACTGATGCAGGGTTGACGGTGCTCATTCGTTTATACCCAGAAATGTGAAAGACCTAGACAACTGATTGGAAGAGATATATATTTGTGCCCATTCCAAAGAAAGGTGGTACAACAAAACGTGGAAATCAATGAATAATATCATTAATATCACATGCAAGTAAAATTTTGCTGAAGGTCATTTTACACATGGTGGTAGCAGTACATTAACAGGGAGCTGCCAGAAATGCAAGTCAGATTCAGAGGAGGGTGTGGAATGAGGGATATCATTGCTGATGTCAGATAAATTTTGGCTGAAAGTAGAGATCATTAGAAAGATGTTTAATTGTGCTTTTTGACTATAAAAGCCATTTGACTGTATGGACTGTAACAAGCTAAGTATGGAACACACTGAGAAGAATGGAAAGTCCAGAACACTTACTGCATCTATAAGGGACCTGAACATAGAGCAAAAGGGGACAATGAATGGTTTAAAATCAGCAAAGTTTGTTTGCTAGGGTTGTACTCTTTCACCACACTTATTCAATCTGTATGATGAGCAAATAATTCAAGAAGATGGATTATACGAAAAATGTGACATCAGGGTTGGAGGAAGACTCATTAACAACCTGTGATATGCAGGTGACCCATCTTCTTTGCTGGAAAGTGAAGACAATTTGAAGTACTAACTGTATGTAAAGAAAATGAAAAACCTCACAACTGGATCAATAAATAACATCATGATAAATGGAAAAAATACTGAAGTGTTTCAGACAGAACTGTCAAAGATCTCATTTTACTTGGACCCACAACCAACAATCAAATGACAAAATGCATTAGGTAAACATGCTGCAAAAGATCTAGTTAAAAGTGTTAAAAGAAGAAAATGTAACTTTGAGAACTAAGGTGAGCCTGATTCAAGCCATGGAATGCCAGAAGAATGAACATATTTGTTTTAGAAGTACAGAGAGATTACTGCTAAGAAGGTCAATGACGAGATTTCATCTCTCGTACTTTGGACAAGTTGTCAGGCGGGACTGGACCCTGGGGAAAGAAATCGGGCTTGGTAAAGTACAGGGGTGGTGAAAAAGAGAAAGACCCCCAACAAGATGAACTGGCACACTGGTAGCAACAATGGACTCAGGAGTGACAACAATTGTGAGGTTGGCACAGGACTGGGCAGTACTGCCTGTCGTACATATGGTCACTAAGAGTCAGAACCACCTTGATAGCACCAAACACCAACGTTATAAGGAAACATTGTTGTTATTAAGTGCCATCGAGTCAGTTCCGACCCATAAAGACCCTGTAAAGGGTTTCCGAGGAGTGGCTGGTGAGCATGAACCACCGACCTTGAGGTTCAAACCGACTTTGCAGTCCAGCACATTAACTCACAGTGCCACACCTAGGTAAACCCAAATTGTGGAACTGTTTATAAAATAACTGACCTGTGCTTTTAGAAGTCATGAAAAGACTGGAAAAGCTGAAGAACTTCTAGACGAAATATGAGACATGTGGCAAGTCAATGCAATGTTTAATCCTGGACTAAAGCCTGGAGGCAGGTGAAAAAAAACTGCTATGAAATTCATTATTGGGACAATTAATGACACTAACATAGACGACAGACTCAAGTATTGAATTAATATTAAATTTCCTGATGTTGATAATTATTCTATGGTTAAGAGAAAGTCATTGTTCGTCCAAGTGGTCAACAAACGTGAAAAGACGTTCATATCATTAGCCATTGTTGTTGTTAAGTGCTGTGGAGTCAGTGGAGAGATAGATACACACCATAAAAAACAATGAGTCATTGAATCTTTATAAACATAAGGACCTAGAGAGCATAACGCTGAGAGAAATAAGTCAAGCCTTGTTGCTACTGTCATTGAGTTGATTCTGACTCATAGTAATCCTGTTTAGGGTTTCTGAGGCTATAATCTTTGCCAAGCAAAAAGGCAGTTGGTAGGCTAGAACTACCCACCTTGTGGTTCATATTCCAGTGCTTATCCTACAGAGCCACCACACTTCCCATAAGTCAAGCATATAAGGACAAATATCACATGAAACTTTTTCTATAAGACAAGAGTAGATAAACTACAGAGACAGCAATGCTCATTGGCGGTTACCAAGAAAAGGTGAATGGGATGGGAATGTACACTTCATATCATATGTTGCGGTGTTACATGTCATCAAGTCGGTTCTGACACACAGTGACCCAGTAGAAAGTTTTTGAGGAGCAGCTGTGGGTTTGAACCGCCAACCAGTGTTGACCCTATTGTGCCACACCAGGACTCCAATTTATACCATGTTGTTAAGTGCTGTGGAGTTGGTTCTGACTCACAGTGACCCTGTATAGGGTTTCTGAGGATCAGCTTGTGACTCTGAACCACTGACATGCGGCACAGTGCATTAACCCACAGCACCACACCAGGACTTCAAATTTATGCCACAGAGACTGGTTCATTTTGGTGACGGGAAAGCGGCACTACATGTGGATATAGTGATCACAACCAAAGAAAAACAAGTATTTGAACACACAGGGATGAGTACAGGCAGAATGGTATTGGTTTATGGTACAGGTGTGGGCCTAGGTGAGAGTAGACAGAAGTGTCTACAGACAGAATATATGGTTCAGGCACATATATTCATTAAAGACACAAATATGGACACTCCAAAGACATTACCAAGCACCTTCCAACAATGGGCTTCTGGATTTGAAGGCTTAGGCCTACAATCTCATGGGACAACTGAGTCAATTGGCAGAACAGAACTCACAAATTTCATGGTCTGCATCCTAGTGAAGTGAGTAGTGTCTGGGGTCCTAAAAGATTCTGAGCAGTCATCTAAAACGCAACTATGGGTCTCAACTCGCCAGGAGCAAGACAGTAAGAAGGTAATTAAAGCACACAGAAGCAACAAGTCTCCATAAGCCATGCATGACCTCATCAGAGGAACTAGATGGTGACCAGCTAAGACCACTGACCATTCTGACCACGGTTACATTAGTTGGTCCCAGACAGAATGAGAGAAACAGCTGGAGCAAAACACAAAACCTCATTTAAAGAGACAAGCAAAAGGCCAGGCGGACAGAGGATTGTCTGAAACTGTCACCAGGGACATTCATTAAACCTAGAACCTAGCCTATTCCTGGATCACCTTTTAGCGCAAACAGCACTCGATATAAATTACCCGAAATGACATTACCTGAAATATCAGTGTTCTACTTAAAACTTATCAGTAGGATATCAAAACATAACAATTACCAAAAAGCAAAGATGAGAGGATAAAGGTGAAACGTAACAAACTGAACACAATTAAAGAGAACGTAGAGACACGGATCAATTTCACTAACGTCACTGAACAATGTGTGTGGAATCCTAACTTGTAGTGTATAAGTGTACACAATAAAATGTTGAAGAAAAAGGAAAGAAAAGAACAGAGAGGAAGTGAGATAAATGATGATACATGGATGGGATTGTAATCATTGAGATGAAACCAAGTGTATGGTTTGTTGAATGTAAAACTGATGATCTGTTCTGCAAACCTTCACTCAATCCACACAAAAAAAGGTTCCAGACACGCAAAAAGCGGAGAAAGCCCTTGTTCTTAGGAAATGTACACTTAAATATTAAGGGGAATAAGGGAATGACGTATGCAATTTGCTTCCAAATGGTCCATGAAAAAAGTTGGTGGTGGTGGTCATGTGCTGTGGAGTCGGTTCTGACTCATAGTGACCCTGTATAGGGTTTCCAAGGCTGTAAATCTTTACGGGAGCAGAATGTCTCAAATTTCTCCCGAGGAAAAAAATTAAGACTACATTATCTACAGGTAGTTTACAACATCCACATTTAGGTTATGGTAAACCATACTTAAGACCCATTGTGTCAATTTGTATTTTTTGTACATCTTATCATACAGTACGTACTACTTGCAGTGTTGCAGCACGCGTTTGCTGCTATCATTCTCATACCAACTTCCACAGAAAAATAAAGACTGAATTTAGAAAGATACGGATAATAAAAGGCAGTAATATTGAATACATAGCAAAAAGATTAGGTATTCAATTTTTGTCATAACCAACTGAGAACAATCTCATTAGAATGGAACCCCACTATGTGTCGGGTAACTCCATGTATATAAAGTGACACAGTAAGTATGGCAAACGGTACATAGGGGTTCTTTAATATGACCCCAGCAACAATATGGGAAGTTAATGAAAACTCTTCAGCTAATAGAGGCATTAAAATGAATCAACACCTTCCTTTAAGATTCTGTGCTGCAAATTCCAAGGGTGACTTTAACCTCGAGCAGGGCAACAGCTCACACTCAGCAGACACCCTCAGGCAGTAGGAACTTACTTCACCAGGTTTAGCTGTCGGGCACAACCATTTCTCCAATAGCATGTCCCAGACTTTTTCCAAGTTCAGTTCATTGACTTCTGCTATTTCTTTAGCTGCTGCATGAATGTCTAAGATATTCAAAATACAGAATTAGTAGAAGAAAACTGCAAGTTTCCACATATGACTGGGAACCCAAACAATAAAATAAGGTTTGTCCTCACCGGGGTAATTTCTGCTGGATGAGTACTGGATCCTCGGGCTTATGCTGGGATGCTCGTACAAACTGACAATGAGGTGGGCTGGCTTCCCAATGACACGCAAGTACTCAGGGGTATTCAGTTTGTGGGCGATCAGCACAGCTTCAGTGCCCGATCTCCGGTACTGAACATGAAGCTTCTTCAGCAAAGCCTCGGCCTTGTCACGTGTCTCATCCTTTTAAAAAATTCCAGCCAAAAGAAAATCTTATTTTTGGAGTATCAGCAGAGGCTAAGAATCCATGTTAATAAATGAAAATCCCTTCTTACGTCTTCAACACCAAGCCTCAGTTTTCACCAGGCACCAAACAAAACAAAACAAAACAAAATCCACTGCCACTGAGCTCATTCCTACTCATAGCAACCCAATAGGATAAAGTAAACTGCTCCACAGGGTTTCTGAGTCTAAAAGCTTTGAGGGAGCAGATAGCGTCATCTTTCTCCTACAGAGTGGTAGGGGCTTGAACTACTGACCCTTCATGCCTCCAGACATGCAGCCACTGAAAAGCACCTGTCACCAGGACAGAACAAAAAGGTATGTGAAGCAAGCACAGTTTTAAGAAAAAGCCAGAGGAAAGGTAAGACTCTTCCAGCCCAGACATACCTGAGATGGGATGTTTTGTAGCCATCTCTCGGCTAAATAAAGGCAGAACTTCAAACTTGACATTTTGAAGGCACCTACAATAAATAAACCAAAGATTCATAATCACACTTCTGATCCTAGCCATACCAGTGAGAGTGCACGGGTATTATTGTAGTTTTGATTCTGTGCATAGCCCTAACCCACCCGGGATAATACCACACTTGGAGTTGTATAATTCACTGTTCTCACTTTCAATATTTCTTAGATCTCTTTCAAAATCACCTACACAGTATTCTAGTGTATGAATAGGTCCTATTTTCTCAAATTTGTTCCTGACTGAGAAACAGTTTTTTAAATACCGTACTTTCCATGTATAATGCAAGTAACAAACACACACACACACAGATAATATTCATAGAGTGGCTAGGAAACTATGAGCAAGGGGTTGTACACTTGGCAAAGTATAAAATATAGCTCGAGTATTGTTTTGTGTAAAAGCGATCATTGTTTTCAACTTTTATTAACACCAAAAATATTGCACCAAGAACTGCATTTATGTACTTGTTTAATTATGTGAGAATATCTAAGAATTCATTATTCAAAGTGTCATGAGTGGCTATGAAAAAATACACCTCCATTTGTGTTCCCACTGACAACCTGCATCTGAGGCACAAATACGGTGGGGTGGGCATGGTGGAAACCTTCCTTAGTTCACAAGTGAACAGAGGGCAAATGCATTTAATATTATACTGCTTCTCCTTAAATATACAGCATTCAGGTGCCACTGAGTGGGCTTTGACTGATGGTGATCCCAATGTGTATCAGAGTAGAACTGTGCTCCACGGGCTTTTCAGAGGCTCGTATTTTGGAAAGAGATCACCAGATCTTTTTTCTAAGTCCCTTTGGGTCTCCTTAAACCGCCAAAACAAAACAAACCACCACATGAGACCCATTAAAGGAAGACTCCAAACCTTCTGGGATGTCCTGGGCAATACTGATGGCAATGGCGACAGCCCACTCAGGATTAACTATAGACAGTAAGTAGGACTCGATGGTTTGTGTGATCTTAGTGATCTCCTTGGTCATCAGAGTTGAGGATTTAGCTTGTGATAACTTCAGGAGCTTTGGCTTCAGTTTTTTCTCAAAGACATGTTTGGCCGTTGATACGTACAGAGTGTCCAAAGAAAACTTTATAGAGAAGAAAAGCTAGCTGATTTATATGTTCACCTTTGGGCTTTACATAAAAGCAGCACAAAGTTTTTCTGTACAGGTTCAGAATTAATTATAAATCAAAGATAGATCATACCAAGTTTTAAGCTTACATTACCTTCATTAATTTAGAAATTAAGAGTAATGTTGGAAAAGATTCTTCACTGAGTTCTGTAGCTAGAAAAGAAATGAGAGTATGATTTGCTTACCAAAAAAACAAAAACAAAAACACACAATTCAATAAAATATATAAAAAGGAAATGAACATACAGAGAATTTTCCAGAAGTTCTGGGCTGTGCCAAAGAATATTAAGTGAAAAGGCAGTCTGTTTTGGGCAGCTGATGGCAGAGTTATGACATGCTCCAACATATATTGATATTCTAGGTCGACTGGAGGAGAAATTCTTGTGTAAGACTGCAAATGTTTCAGAAGACTCAAGGCCTGTGTAAAAATAAAAGGTACTATGTGACATGAACCCACATTGTGACTGTTATAAAACTCTAACTCGATACCATCGAAGATTGCCATTCCTTAGAGAGTCTGGTTTCCATAAACATGATCAGAACCTTTTCTAGTTCTTCCTTTAATCTTATTACTTTAAATAAATCATAATTTATACAATTAAAAAAAATCAGCCTGGGAGAAACCAATCAATGGTGTCCTATTGTAGATGGGATATTTTATAAAAAGTCTGGTAGTTTTCCTTGTTGTCTTAAAAACGGTTAAGATCTACCTCAAGAGGACTTGATTTCATCCTAAATACATGGGCAGTAGATCCAAAATTAAACCTCTAGAACACTTCATTCTCTTGTGCTTTTATTTTATACTTGGGGGCTTGTCTACTATTTTAGGATCAATTTTCTTCTCATAGTTTTTGTCTTTAAATATTTTGTGTTTTTCACAATCAACTTTTTCCCCTCTTAATTTGCATTTTTGGTGAAAGTTTACACAGCAAATTAGATTCGCACATGACATTGTTTCCATTTTCCATTATTGTGTCAATGGCCACCTTAGTTCCATTCTGCGGGGCAGTCATTAATCAAACTCTCCTACTCACCCAACAAGCATCCATTTTCATCTCTGTTTTAGGGTAAATGTTGACTCTTTAGCGTCACAGAGATTTTTGGGTTTGTTTTTTTTTTCTCTCTTTTAAGGCGCACAGGACTCACGGGTAACTGTTCATTTTATGAGCTGAGACATTATTTTCCCAGAAAGGTGACAATCAGAAGTTGTTTCAGTCCACTGATGAAAGTGTATCTCAGAGCAATAGTTTCAAGGGTTCCTCTAGCCTCTACTGGACTAATAATAGTCTGGCATCTAGCTAACAATTTTAATTTTGTTCTACAATTTTTTCCTATTCTACCTGGGACCATCTACTGTGTCAGAACTGCTGGTAACGGTAGCTGGGTAATTAGTCTTATAAACTAGCTTCTTCTTTGGGTCTTTGGTTTTTTTCTCTTTTGCTTTATATGAGTAAAGACCAATAGCTGTATCTTAAATGGCTTCTCACAAGCTTTTAAGACCCCAGATGCTACTTACCAAACTAGAATGTTGGATTGGTTGAGTGCAAAACCAATGTTCTCCCATGTAAACTGTCACTCAAAACACAATAAAAACTTTTTTTAAAAAAGAAAAGGCTAAAAGAGCTACTCTGACCAAAATTCAAATATGACTGAGAAGTTAATAAAACTACTGAGACAGAATCAAGTGCATCTGGGACCTTCCCATTAGTATACAAGGGGGCTCAAAAAGCTAGTGGAAAAATTGAATGAGGAGATAACAGAATTTTCCCACAAACTTTCAGAAGCTGCCTCATACAAAGCAGAATCAAACTCTGTTCTCCACTTTTATTTTTCCCTCCCACTAACAAACAAGTTTGTGTTAATTTCTCTCAATCAGTTCTTTACTGATAGTCTACAAATTTAAATCACATCAATACAGCAAATTGGAATAACAATAAATGATAAAACATGGGTATCTTTTAACTTGTGCATCCCTTTTAAAGAAAAAGGATTGGGAATAATGGGTAGAGTTTGAAGACAGCACAAAGAATAGTACAGAAAGACACTGGATAATTGCAGTTTTTATGATCCACATAAGAGAATCAAGGTGTTTTTTTAAAATACCTGATTAATATTAATGTTGGTTATCTTCTCATCAGCTCTTTCTATAACTTTCAGGACAACTTCAATCATCTCATAATCATAGGGATCCAACTGTATAAAAACAAAAATATTTTTCAGAACTTGAGAAAAGATACTTCCATGCCAGTGGATGGTTTTATTCTCTTCACGAGTACAGATTACAAATAGAAGGTCTCAATGTACTGTCACATAGTACATTAATTTATTTTTGAAAAATGAATTAACATTTTCTCACTTCTAAAATTAGGTCTATCAGGATCAACAAATATGCCTAAAATTTTCTCAAAGAGAATTTAAAAAAACCTGTATGAGGTACTATTGTTTTACTATAGAAAGATGCTCTTAGGGAACTTGCTGTGTGTCGTCAAGTCGATTCTGACTCATAGAGATGCACCATAGGGCAGTGGAGAAATGACCCACAGAGTTTCCAAGACTGTGATCTTTATGGGAACAGATTACAAGGACTTTTCTCCCTCAAAATCGCTGGTGGGTTTGACCACTGACCTTCTGGCTAGCAGCCAAGTGTTTAACCACAGTACCACCAGGGATCCTTTTCAAGGTATTACAAGCTTGTAAATAAACAGGGTCAAAATTTAAAAATAAGATTCTTTTTAAAGTCCTGTTTTCCATTACAATGCGGAAATCTGAAAATGAGGGAACTGATCATTCCTTGAAACTGGGATAGATAAAACTGTGGGCATCTAAGCAGAAATTCCTCAGTGGTCTTTATTCTAGCTCTAACCGAATGTTATGATACAAGTAGCCTTCAAAAGTTCTTGGGAAAATTCCATTACCTCTAAATTCCAAGTTTTCATGTACTTTTTGAGGAGCCCTTGTACAAGTAATCGGATGGTATTTATATGTATTTATAAAAAGAACAGAAGCAGTCACTTTGTTCTACACTGCTGCCCACATATTACCCTTTCCTACTTTGGTGTCCCATCAAAGATACAGGAATAAAAACACTAAACAAAATGGGAAAATGCTCTATAGTACCTACAAATTCTGAGCAAGTTTATGATTTATGGCTGAATGACAGGCAAAATATAAAAACCACAGTATTTCTTATAGTCTTATAATCGTACTTGCAGTAACCATCTATAATATTTAAACACTGGAAATGATCATCTATCCATAAGGAGCTTGATAAACAGATGATTCTTACACAGGACTCATCACAGAGTCAATAAACACGAGGAAAATCTCTGTGCACAAACCATGTAATCTTCTGCCTACTCCTATTACACCAACTACCCTTTATTCTAAAAATTCTAATTCTCAGAGGTTCTCTTAAGAAATAAGATAAAAATCAGTGTAAGAAAGTGCATACAAAGATGTTCATTCAAAAAAGTTTGTAATAATAAGGTATACATACACATAACAAATAACTTGCTGGAGTTTTGACGTGCAATTGCAGGTTAATGTACTTGGTTTGAACCACAATGTTGGTGGTTCAAGCTCACCAGCCATTCCTAGGAAACCCTATACAGGGTTGCTACAAGGTGGAACCAACTCATTGGCACTTAACAACAACAAATAACTTAAGTGTTCATCCATTAAGGGTCATATACTGTACTTTTCAGGCATATAATAGCACAAATATGCATCTGTTAAATGTAAGACAGATGCACCCATCTGACCAAGCCTCGATGGCTTGATAATCAGAACTCGACTAGAGGAAGATTAAAAAAAACAAAAACAAAAAACAATTTTTGATAAAGGAAACAATGTAAATTGCTACAATTTGATGAACTTGACCTACACTCATGGAGGTAGTAGCTCTAAATACTAACAGAGAAGGAACCAACATCAAGTATCAATGCTATCCCAACTGTACACAAGGTAGATAGGGATGGGTAACTTAGACACTGACTACCTAAAATGAGGGGGCGATAAAGGCACGAAGTGACTGGCTTACAAGGTTTTAAGAGGGAGTTTAATTAAGAGTGTTGGGGAGGGGGTATAGATTCCCCATTGAACAGTTTTTATCTTGTCTACATGGGTCTGGTAGAAAGAGATGGGAAGCTCTCCTCTCGGTGGAGTCTTCAGACAGCTGATGCAGTCGCCCCAGGATCACCCATTGTCCTCAACCGGGGCCTGTTGTCTAGTTGCCAGCAACCTGAATCTCAAACCCAGGGAGTCTCCGAGTGCAGGGCGAAGTGGCCCACGATGCCAAGAGCTTTGTGCTGAACCTGAGCAAAGGCAGCAACAACCTTTGTCTGCGCTTCAACCCCCAGGGGGACATCAACACCATCGTGTGTAACAGCAAGGACGGTGGGGCCTGAGCTGCTTTCAGGCTGAAAGAAGACTTTCCCCTTTCAGCCTGGCAATGTCTCAGAGGTGTGTATCACCTTAGACCAGACTGATTTGAGCATCAAGCTGACAGATGGCTACACGTTCAAGTTCCCCAACCGCCTCAACCTGGAGACCATCAATTTCCTGGAGGTCAATGGCAACTTCAAGGTCAAGTGTATGGCCTTTGACTGAAGTCAGCTGTATGCCCTTGGACCCAGCCTTCAATAAAGGCAGCTGCCTCTCATCCCCCACCCAAAAAAAGAGAGATGGGGCTAAGATTCTTATGATTCAATACTGAGTAACTGTTACCATGACTAATTGCGACTGTCACAACTGTAAAGGTAGAAGTTTTGTAACAAAAAGGGGGGAGTAGTTAATCCAGAAACAGAGGACCCTAGGACCATCAAGGGAGAAGAGCACGAGCGGAATGCGGGATCTTATCCAGAGAAGCAGCGACAGCAGAGATGGAGGCAGATGGGGACATGGAGAGAGGGAGCAGCTGAGGACTCTAGACTCATAGAAAGAGAGGGACTGAGAGCTGGCAACCAGGAGGCAGACTTGCAGAATGTGCCCTTTGGTGGCGTAAATTATTATGTATGCGTGAGTGTTTGAAAAAAAAAAAAAGCTAAAATGAATAGAGAGAAATACTATTAATTGATGGTACATGGTAAGGATTATACTCATTTTAATGAAACAAAGTATATGATTTGTTGAATGTAAAACTGATGATCTTCCCTGTACACTGTCACTTAATTCACAGTAAAAAAAAAAAAAAAAAAGACAGATGTATATGCATTGAATGATGCAGAAAACATCAAATGAAGTTGGAAAGAATATACAGAGTCACTGTACCGAAAAAAAAAAAGGTTGATGTTCAACCGTTTCAAGAGGCAGCATATGATTAAGAGCCATTGATACTGAGGGAAGAAGTCTAAGGTGCATTCAAGGAATTGGCAAAGAACAAGGCACCAGGAATTCATGGAATGAAAATTGAAATCTTTCAAGAAAGTGAGGTGGCACGGGAGGCACTTACTCATCTCTGCCAAGAAATTTGGAAGGTACTTACCTGACTAACTGACTAGAAGAGATCAGTGTTTGTGCCCATTCCAAAGAGAGGTGACCCATCGGAATGCGGAAATCCTCGGCAGATATCTTTGCTATCCAATGGAGTAAAGTTTTACTAAAGGCAATACAGAAATGGCTGCAAGCATACATTGACAGAGAACTTCCAGAGGTTCAAGCCGGATTCAGAAGAGGACGGACGTGAAATGAGGGGTATCACTGCTGATGTCCCATAGATCTTGGTTGAAAGCAGAGAATACCAGAAAGATGTTTGCCTGTGCTTTATTGACTACGCAAAGGCTTTCGATTGTGTGGATCATGACAAGCTATGGACCACATTGTGAAGTATGAATATTCCTGAACACTTAATTGTGCTCATGAGGAATCTGTACATGGACCAAGAGGCAGTTCAAACAGAACATAGGAACACTGAATGATTTAAAATTAAGAAAGGTGTGTGACAGTTGTATTCTTTCACCACACTTATTCAACCTGTATGCTGAGCAGATAATTCAAGAAGCTGGGTTATATGAAGAAAAATGTGGCATCAGGATTGGAGGAAGACTCATTAACCTGCAATATGCAGATGATAACAACCTTGCTTGCTGACAGTGAAGAGGACTTAAAATATTTATTGATGAAGATCAAAGACCACAGCCTTCAGTATGGAGTGCATCTGAATGTAAAGAAAACAAAAATGCTCACCACTGGACCAATAAACAACATTCTTATCAATGGAGAAAAATCAAAGTTGTCAAGGACTTCATTCTTCTTGGATCAACTATCAACACTCATGGAAGTAGCAGTCAAGAAATCAAACGACATACTGCATTAGGCAAATCTGCTGCACAAGACCTTTTTAAAGTGCTGAAGAGCAAAGATGTCAGCTTGAGGACTAAGGTGCGCCTGACCCAAGCCATGATTTTTCAATTACCTCATATGCATGCAAAAGCTAGACAGTGATTAAGGAAGACTGTAGAAGAATTGATGCTTTTGAGTTATGGTGTTGGAGAATATTGAAAGTGCCACAGGCTGCCAAGAGAAACAACAGATCTGTTTTGGAAGAAGTGCAGCCAGAGTGCTCCTTGGAGGCCAGGATGGCCAAACTTCGTCTCTCATACTTTGGACATATTGTCAGGAGGGAACAGTCGCTGGAGAAGGATATCATGTTTGGTAAGGTGGAGGGTCAGAGAAAAAGAGGAAGACACCCAGAGAGATGGATTGGCAAAGTGGCAGCATCAATGGGCTCAAGTGTGGCAACAATAGTGAGGTTGGCCCAGGATCTGGCAGTGTTTCATTCTGTTGTACACAGGGTTGCTATGAATTGGTACCGATTTCATGGCACCTAACAACAATATGTATTAACATGTACTAAGAACCATAAAAAAGCATACTGAGTCTAGGATCTTCACCAATTACTGACTTATCTATGTAGAGGGAATTTTTACATTTTGATTGATAAATTTCTCTCTATTCAAAGAATAGGTGCTATTACACAAAATCCAAAAATAAAAAGGGCTATTTTTATTTTTAGCGGGGAGACACAAAGCAAGGTGAGAAAACAGTTGCATTAAAAGTATAGAAATAAAAAATTACTTCAAAATGTAAGTTTGTAGGCAGTTGCAATCGTGTCTTCTGAGTTCCTAGTTCTCTTAGGGCGCTGACCGAATGGCATCCCAGAACCGCAACCCAGCCGCAGTCAGGGTCGTCACTGCCCGGAAAAGGGATGAGCCCAGCGGGGGCACTGCCCGGGGCTCCATGGGCAAGAAGTTACAGCAGGAGCTGATGACCCTCATGATGTCTGGTGACAAAGTCATTTCTGCCTTCCCTGAATCAGACAAGCTTTTCCAGTGGGTGGGGACCATCCTTGGAGCAGCTGGCACAGTATACGAAGACCTGAGGTACAAACTTTCCCTCAAGTTCCCCAGTGGCTACCCTTACAACGCACCCACTGTGAAGTTCCTCACACCCTGCTACCACCCCAACGTGGACACTCAGGATAACATCTGTCTAGACATCCTGAAGGATAAGTGGTCCGCCCTCTACGACGTCAGGACCATTCTCCTCTCAATCCAGAGCCTGCTAGGAGAACCCAATATTGATAGTCCTTTGAACACACATGCTGCCCAACTCTGGAAAAACCCCACAGTCTTTAAGAAATACCTGCAGGAAACCTATCCAAAGCAAGTCTCCAGCCAAGAGCCCTAACCCCATCTGTCCAGACCCTCCCTGTATTGGCTATTTTTTCCTTAGATGGTCTACCCGTTCCTTGATTTCTGTACAGGACTCTTACCTTAAACTGCGCCGTCACTTTTGTTTGTTTTTAAATTAACTCTCCTTTTGAGCCTTGATGATGAATATATTAAATAAATACATTTTGGGTTTGCAAAAAAAAAGTAAGTTTGTAGAATAGGACTACGGTGTTCAGTATATTAGTAAAGGAATATGACTGGGTGTGGGACGGATGTTTACAATGCCCAGTGCATTTGCTTCCATTTACCTACCTTGTGCAGGATTCCGCTCAGGCTGATGACCAAATCTTTGGTGCTTGTCAGTAAAGGGACCATCTCAGTGGCTTTGGCCAGGAGTTTGGAGTGCTGCTGCTTGGTCAGCTCCACAGTCGCATCTCCCTGGCCTTGGGTGGCACTAGTGTGGTGCAGCAGTGTCTCGATGAACAGCTGCAGAACTGCGTCACAGTCCAACTGGAAGGTACTACAGGCAGGATCCAGTCACACCAGGCCCCCGTGGGCGCGCTCCCACTGAAAGCCCCTTGTCCACTCTCATAACCTGCTTACCATCCGAGCCGACTATGACCTTTTATGGAGTCCTGGTGGCATTGTAGGATAAACACTAGACTCCTGGCCACAAAGTCGACAGTTCAAACCCACCAGTCACTCCTCAGAAATCCTATACAGGGTCACTATGAGTTGGAAGCAACTCGTCAGCCCTTAACAACAACAATATGACCTTTTAAAACCCAGCCATTATTCTTGATAGACATGTAAACTGGCACACTAGAAGGCTTCAAAAAGTTTGTAGAAAAATTCCATTCTCTTTCAATCCCATTTTCCCAAAAGGATTTTCAAGTCTTCTCATATTTGGAGGAAAACTGGCACTAATGTAATAAATATCTGTATCCTTTGGGATATAGCATTTTCAGGAACTTCACAAACCTAGACAAAGACACACTGATGCTCACTGCAGCAATCATTTGTGATATGAAGAAAATCTTTATGGACAAGAATTTTAAAGCCATTCTAAAGGCCATACCAAGGAATTGCAAAAGAAGGGACAGAAGTGTGTTATTTTTACACAACAGAGTGCCCTCAGTGGTGATGATACTCAGGCAAGTTTGAGATACAGTAAACAGTAAATAACAACAACAAAAACTAACACCTTCCATTCAATTCCGATTATTGTAACCCTGTACAGGGTGTCTGCAGTCCTGGTGTGCCGCTGTGGGTTCATGTGTCAGACTGAAAAGCCATTTGAACTGCAAGGTTGGCAGTTCAAGCTCACCAGCTGCTCCTTGGAAGCCCTATACAGGGTCACTATGGGTCAGAACCGACTCGATGGCAGTTCACAACAACAACAGGGTGTCTAAGTCTATAAATCTTTAATAAAGTAGAAAGCTTCAACCTCCTGCTGTGAAGTAGCTGGTGGATTTGAACTGCTGACATTGTCATTAGCAATCCAGTGTTTATCCTACAGTGCCAGCAGGGTTCAAACAGTAAATAAAGAATATTAATTTTTAAAGGTGATATCATTAGCACTAAAAGAAACGCTCTTTCATGGTTACCAGCAATGGGGAGGAAGGGAAGTAATTTACTGGCTAGAAGGTAAGACACATGTTAACTCAAGTGACAGGAAGGGCAATATACAAAAAGGGGGAGGGCAATAAATAAGAGGGATGTTGGCAGAAGAATGATGAATATAGGTGAAGACAGAGGGATACAAGGGATACAAGGGATGGAGGGAAATACTGATATATACATAACCATGGAACAATAATGTTCT
>NW_006408596.1:2424044-2436152 GCF_000296735.1 Chrysochloris asiatica
GAGAGAGAGACAGAGACAGAGAGACAGAATTGTTGTTAAGTGTTGTCAAGTCACTGTTCCAAGGAACAGCTGCTGTGTTTGAGCTGCTGACCTTGTGGTTCAAACCGACCTTGTGGTCTAGTGCTTTATCCTACAGCAATAGTCCTGGTGTGATACTGTAGAATCTATACTGGACTTTGAATCACAAAGCTCAGCAGCTCAAACCTTAGAAACTCTATACGGGGTCACTATGAGTCAGAACCTACTTGATGGCACTTAACAACATACACATATATATGTATATATATTCATTGTGGTGACTGGGTACCACTGAGTCAGTTATATAAGTTTGAAAGAGAAAGATACTTGTCATGGGTAACAACAGGGAGGAAGCGGGACACCTGTTGCTGCATGGAGGGAACTGCAATCACTGAGATGAAATAATGTGTGTGATCTGTTGAATGTAAAACTGAAGAGCTTGTCTATAAACCTTCATTCAATTCACAATTTTAAAAACAGGTGGTATCATTTAAGAGTTAACAGGGCTTTGATTTAGTTAGTTTGGAGATGAGCCAAATACAAAATCAGAAGCCTGTGGGCCACCTGTAATAATCATTTTTTTCCTATGGTATTCTTGCTGTAAGGATTACTAGTTTATTAAGCTTCTAATAAAAAATGTCACTAAAGTTTCAAGAGTTACCTGCAATACTCCAGTATGAGGCTTGTGTCCATATCGATATTCTCCACAAGAGCTTTAATGAGGTCTTTCTTGGTGACAAAATGTTGCCTGAAAGCTGGTTGAAAAGAAATCTAAAAATAGAAAAAGCAAAAATAAAATAAAGTTAAAATTCCATAAATATCCTATGAAAATGAAATACATGAGAATAAAGTCAGACCACTGTGAATGGTCTTTTAAACACAGTTGTATACTGAACAACCTGGGTTTGAACTGTGCTTGTCTACTTAATGCAAAGCATCTCCAATGCTGTAAAAAGTTAAAGGTTTTGCTGATACAGGAAGCAATCTATGATAGTTATGGGGCCAGGAGGGAAAATTATTAATGGGCTAGAGGGTAGACACATAATGGGCTAGAGGGTAACACGGGTGACAGGGCAGGCAATATACAACAAGATGGAGATTAGCAGAGGAAAGAGGAAGGTAGAGGGCAACAGAGCAGAATGCAACAAAGTGAATAGAGACAAATGCCGTTAACTGTTAGTACGTGGAGGAGATTGCAACCATGCAGTGAAGCAAGGTGTATGGTTTGTTGAATGTAAAACCAATTATTTGCTCTGTAAACCTCCAATAAATATACAATTTTTTAAAAAAAGGAAAAAAGAGAATGATTTCAATATGTATTCCATCAATCCCCAGATTCTTGTTCTTTGCCAGTCTGTGCCCTTACACTTCTTCCTCCTGTGCCACTGGCTCTTCATCATTTACTACCTCTTGAAATGGTTCAACACTGACATTTCTTTTTGGTAGTGACACTGTGTATTCATTCCATCTTCGCTGAATGCTTTCCGCATCATTCAATATTTTCCTCATAGAACGCTTCAGTATTTCAAGTCGAGGCTTGAATTTTTTCTTTAGTTCTTTCAGCTTGAGAAATGTTGAGTGTATTCTTGCCTTATGGTTTTCTAACTCCAGGTCTTTGCACACTTCTTTGTTTCCTTGAGTTGCCCTTTGAAATTTCCTATTCAGCTCTTTTACCGCCTCATTTCTTCCATTAGCTTTAGCATCTTTATGCTTGAGAACAAGATTCAGAGTCTTCATTAACATCCATTCTGGTCTTTTCCTTCTATCTTGTCTTCTTAATGACCTTTTGCTATATTCCTATAAAATGTTCTTGATGCCATCGAACAACTCTTCTGGTCTTCGGTCATTAGTTTGTTGCACTAATGCATTAAAGCTATTCTTAGATGACCTCTAAATGTAGGAGGGATATGTTCAAGGTCATACTTTGGCTCTAGTGGACTTTAAAAAATTATCTTCAGCTACTTGTATATGAACATTAGTGGTCTGTTTCACAGTCTGCCCCTGGACTTGTTCTGGTTGATAATATGGAGCTTTTCCAATGTCTCTTTCCACAGATGCAGTCAATTTGATTTCTGTGTGTTCTATCTGGTGAGGTCCATGTTTAAAGTTGCCTTTTATGTTGTTTAAAAAAGGTATTTGCAATGGATAAGCTATTGGTCTTGCAAAATTCTCGCATGTGGTCACCAACATAGTTTATACCACCAAAGCCATGTTTCCCAACTACTAATCCTTGCTCTTTGTTTCCAACCATTGCATACCAATCACCAGTATTTATCAATACGTCTTGTTACATGTTTGTTCGATTTCAGACAGAAGGTGGTAGAATTCTGTAATTTCACCATCACTGTCTTTAGTGGTTGGGGCATAAATCTGAATAATAGTGGTATTAACTGGTCTTCCTTGTTGTTGTTAAGTGCCGTCAAGTCAGTTCCAACCCATAGCGACCCTGTATAGGGTTTCTGAGGAGCAGCTGGTGAACCTGAACTGCCGAACTTGAAGTTCAAACGGCTTTGCAGGCTGGCACATTAACCCACACCGCCACACCAGGACTCCGGTCTTCCTTGGAGACAAACGGATATCTCTTATTACAGACAGCATTATACTTACACATAGATTTTGAAATGCCATTTATGATGAGTAATGCGGCACCATTCCTCTTTAATTTGTCATTCCCAGCATAGCAAACCAAAAGCTTGCCAGATTCAGAATGGCCAATACCAGTCCATTTCAGCTCACTAATGCCTAGGCTATCTATCAATCTTTAGGTATCCATTTCATTTCTGTCAACTTCCAATTGTCCTAGATCCGTACTCTGCAATTCCATGTTCTAATTATTAGTGGGGAGTCCTGGTGTTGCACTGTGGGATAATGTGCCAGACTGCAAAGCCGTTAGAACTGCAAGGTAGGCAGTTCAAGCTCACCAGGCGCTCCTCAGAAACCCTATACAGGACCGCTATGGGATGGAATTGACTTGACGGCACTTAACAACAACAACAAGTTATTAATGGAGATCTTCAGCTGTATCTTCTCATTTTGAGTTGTTCCCCACCAGCAAATGACGGCCATGACTGCTTTACTCCATTCACAACATCACGGTCAATTCTACTTTGAGGAGAAAGCCTTTGCTTCCTCGTATTTTGAGTGCCTTCCAACCTAAGGAGCACATCTTCCCGCAGACATGTGACAATATTCTGGGGCTATTCATCATCTTCGAACATTCAATATTCCGGTGCTGACGGTGTTCAAGTGCTCGTCACAGGTTTTCAATGGCTAAACATTCAGCAGTAGCCTCTTCTCCTTCTTCCTGCATTGTTACATTCCTGTTAAGCCAACTTTTATATTTACAGTAAGAAGAGCTAACACAAGAAAACAGAGGGAGTTTTTTGCAAAGCGGAAAATAAGAACAACTCACTTTTTCATAACAAGCATTTACAAAGCTTGGAATATCTGTCTAAATATTTCAATATTATCTTTAACTCATAACAGCAGCAGAAAACAAAAATATGAGGCAAAGACTAGGTGTAAAATATTATCTAAGTGCTAATCAGCACTCTGTATATTTATGTATTCACAAGCCATCTGCCAGTTTGTCATAGTATGGTAACTTGAGTGTTGCCATAATGCTGGAAACGTATGCCGGCAGAATTTTACATACTTGCAGGGTCACCCATGGTATAAACAAAACAAAGCAAAACGATGAATGACACAGGCCCAACTTATTCAAACAGGTAGGAGTGTCTAAATTAAGACTAGGAAAATGAGGAGATTTGCTATTGAAAAGCCTACGAATCACAAAAGAGCATGATCCAATACAGATGAGGCCCTAAAAATGGAAAGTACTCAAAACACACAGTGGCCTCAGCGTGCCAACAGCCACAGAGATGGCAACAGTTCTATCTGCTGCACGTGGGGTTGCCTTCGGTTAGTGTCAACTCTTAGCAACACAGGTATATATGTATATGTACATGTATTGCATATATGACAAAGTTAACATATACATGCATGCACGTATACGTTTATGTATATGGGAAATGTAACCCATATGTATGCACATGCATGTCATTGGTCTTGCAAAATTATATCATGTGGTCTCTCCAACATCGTTTATATCACCAAAGCCATATTTTCCATAAGAAAGCTAACATGTATGTATGCATATGTATGTTTATGTGAATGTGTATATGAAAAAGCTAATATACAGTTTTTTGTTGTTGTTAGGTGCCAACTCACATCAAGCTTATGCACAATAGAATGAAACACTGTCCACTTCTGCACCACAAGCATGGCTACACTTGAGCACACTGATGCTGCCATTGTGCCAATCCATCTCATTGGAGGTCTTCCTCTTTTTTCACCGACCCTCCACTTGACCAAGTGTCCTTCTCCAGGGACTGGTCCCTCCTGATAATCTGTCTGAAGTATGAGATGCGAAGTCTAACCATCCTGACTTCCAAGGAGCACTCCGGCTATACTACTTCCAACACAGATTGGTTTATTCTTTTGGCAGCCCATGGTACTATTAATATTCTCCTTCAACACCAAAACTCAAATGCATGAATTCTTCTACAGTCTTCTTTGTTCACTGTCCAGTTTCACATGCATATGAGGTTACTGAAAATACCATGGCTTGGGTCAAGTGCACCTTAGTCTGCAAACTGACATCTTTGCTTTTCAACACTTTAAAGAGGTCTTGTGCTGCAGAGTTGTCAAATGAAAAATGCCACTTGATTTCTTGACTGCTACTTCCATAAGTGTTGATGGTTGATCCAAGCCAAATGAAATCTTTATCAATTTCAGTCTTTCATCCATTTAGATGGATGTTATTTACTTGTCCAATAGTGAGTATTTTTGTTTTTTTACATTGAAGTGAAAACCATAAAGAAGGCTGGGGCCTTTGATCTTCATCAGAAAATATTTTAAGTCCTTTTCATTTTCAGCAAGCGAGGTTGTTACTGAGTCTTCCTCCAATCCTGATGCCACATATTTCTTCATACATATGAAGAAATATGAATAAAAAACAAATGTATGCACACATGTATGTCTCTATATGTATGAGAAAGCTAACATGTGTCTATATGCAAATGTATGAGAAGGCCAACATATGTGTGTTAGTGTATGAAAAAGCTAACGTTATGTATGGGAGCATATATATGTGTGTCTACATGAGAAAGCTAAGCAGATGAAAATGTCAAGTCTCTTTTTATTCCTTTAATAATACAGAAAAGGGAAATGAGGCAAAGGATCCTTACTTCTGTGAAAGAGGCACGTGTGTATTTTATAGTTACAATTTATGAGTCAGTATAACACTTAACAACAACATATATGTACATATTCTCTCTCAAAAGTAAAAGAAAATGAGATCTTTGTTTGAACTTTTCCTACAGGGTAGTTATTGGAGTAGTTGAAACCTCGTAGAATGATGACGATTACTCACACCAAGTTTGCTGAGACGGACACCCCACTGGGCATCGGTACTGAGTTCGCAAAACTTAAGCTCCATTTCTCTTTCCTGATAGAGCATGGCCAGCTGAGAGCCTACCAGAGCGATTGCCTACAAATTATAAATAGAATAAAAATTCAACAGAAAGTAGAATAAGTTCTTTAAATGAAACCCAATGATAAAAACCAAAACCCTTATAGTGATAAAAGTAAGCACTGTTACACATTGCTTTGTACAGTCATTACTTCTTACATAATGTGGAAGTAATTCAGCTTTTCATATGTCAAAACTATAACCTAGCTTTCGATCACAAGCAAAGGATACGTTCTAATTATCTTACAAAAGGCAAAATTCACAACAAACAATACCCTAAACAATTTTAACTTGTTCTGCAAAAAAAACTAGCTCATGGTCCTGAAATTCTAAAAACATCAAGTGTCATGATTGCACATTCCAGTTATAAACCAGAAAAAGCTTCAGGAATTCTTTGGGGTAAGCAAAACTTATGGCATTCATGTGTATTCACCAGAATGTAACTAGTCAGGGAAACGCTGGTAGAAATCATGAGAGTTACAGAAACATCTTCCCTCTAATTCTTTAAAACCTTACTGGCAAACCTAGCTTCATCTCTACCCTCATATCATTCACATTCTATGTTTAGGAATCAAAGGTGTGTTTCCTTCGGTCATACCAAAATTTTGTCGTAATTCTGCCATGCTTTGTCCACGAGCTTCCAGAGGTTTTCAAATACTTCTTTTTTGGGTAAGAGAGTGCAGTAACCCAATGCCAAGTCCAGGTCCACCGAGCGACAATTGAATACCTGCACAGGTAAAGCAGTTAGAGAAACAAATTCTTCACAGTCAAAACAGAATGAAGTAACAGCAATGCGATACCATCTCACACCAACAATAACAGCAAAGATGAAAAATGGAGAGGACAATCAATGCTGGCAGGGATGTGGAGAGACTGGACACTCCTGCATTGCTGGTTGTTGTTGTTGTTGTTGTTAAGTGCCGTCGAGTCGGTTCCGACCCATAGCGACAAAATGGTCCAACCTCTCTGGAAAGCAATATGGTGGTTCCTCAGAAGGTTGAAAATAGAAATACCTTATGATCCAGCAATTCCTCTACTCGGTATTTACCCACAAGAAATACAAGCCATAAGACGAGTAGCTATATGCACACTAATGTTCATAGCAGCACTATTTACAATAACAAAAAGATGGAGACAGCCAAAGTGCCCATCAACTGAAGAATGGATAAACAAACTGTGGTACATACACACAATGGAATATCTATGCTACCTTGAAGAACAACAAGCAAGCCACTACATAACATGGATGAACCTTCAGGACATTATGCTGAATGAAACTAGTAAGTCACAAAAGGAGAAATACTGCTTAGGGCCATTATTGTAAAAGAGTAAGAAAAAGAACCCTCACTAAAGGGGAGAAAAAAATTATATATATATATGCTGATCACCAGGATGTGTGGGATGAGAGGAGGGGAGGGAGGGAGGGGAAGATAGAGCACAGGGTAGGGAATAGACACAGGATAGCTTGGGTGTGAGGGGGGCGGGGGGGCCAATACACAAGAAGGGAGAGGGGAATGGGAGAACAGTTAGGCAGGTTCGCATGGGCTAAGTGGGACAGAGGTAAATGATGAGGTATGCACAACCTTGGAACAACAGGGCCCCGGGATACAGGGATTGAGGCACGGTTTGAAGGGATAAACAGGGGTAACAATGTTCAGATGCTTGGCTGTCTTATGAATCTTGGTTTCCCTGGCCTACCATTGTAAAATAGACACTTGATAGGGGGAGAAAGGAATAGCCAGAAACATCACTACAGAAAGCTTGTTAGTCCATCTTCAGCCTATAACTGATTGGAATACCTTAAAGGGGGCTAGAAGTTGCCCAGTGAAAAGAGGCTTCCTGTGGAGCCTTTACATTGCACAAGACCATAGGTGGAATCCAGAACCCCATCAGAACCGAATGAGCTAGGAAATTTCCACTGGAAAGGATGAGAAGACCAGCCTGGAACAGCTAGAACAGAAGATACTTGATGAAAGAAAGACTGGCAGGAAAAATCCGAAACAATAATGGCAGTCTGATTGACTACTACAAGAAAAAGTAAGCTGTTCACCCAGGAGCCATCAAGGCACGTGGTCAGGACCACTCAGAGCAAACCGGCTTCCAAGACTGAGACTCAAGGGGAATACATGAGCAGTCATATGGTCTGGCTGGTGACCACACTGGTCATCGATAAGGGGAAGAGGGGGAAAAAACAGCAATGAAGCTGTGAGCTAAGCCTGACCACATTCAATAAACCCCTGTGAACCTGGGTGGAGAACTGGATGGCCAGCAATATGGCAAGACCCGGTGACTCCTGGGCCCAGAGGCAGTGACATGGCCACAGAGGACTACAGTGGAGAGTGAAGCGTCCAGCTGATATGGAGTGAGGGGAGATGCAGATAGTATTCATACTTGCAGATAGTACCCACTTGACCTGGCTTTGATGGCTGGATGATCAGAACTCGACTAGAAGAAGAAAGAGGGGAAAAAAGAGTAACCTGCTACAATTTGATGAGCTTTACACATACTCATGGATGTAGTAGCTCAAAAAAGGGAACAAATCTTTACAGCAAGGATCACTCCCACCCCCTTGGTACACAGGGTTGACAGGGATGGACAACTTAGACATTGGCTACCCAAAATGGGGAGGCCTATAAAGGCAAGAGGAGTCCTGGTGTAGCGCTGTGGGTTAACGCGTCAGACTGCAAAGTCGATTGAACTGCAAGGTCGGCGGTTCAAGCTCATCAGCTGCTCCTTGGAAACCCTACACAGGGTCATATTGGGTCGGAAACGACTCAATGGCACTTAGCAACAACAACAATAAAGGCAAGAAGTGACTGGTTTACAAGTTTTCAAGAGGGAGCCTAGTTCCAGACGGGGTAGGGGCAGGTAAAATCACCACTGAATGATTTCCAATCCGTCAGGACCAGGCTGGCGAAAGAAAATGGGGATAAGACTTTTGTGGTACAATAGTGAATAACTGCCATCAGGACTGACTGTGAGGGTAGGAAATAAAGAAGTAGATGTTTTTTGACAAAAGAAGAGTGATTGATTTTGTAACCTAGGAGTGGAGGTCCCTGGAACCATCAAGTGAGAAGAATGGAAGGCAGTACCCTACCCAGAGAGGCAGTGACGCCAGGGATGGAGACAGAGAGGATTACATGGACAGATGGAGTGGCTGGGGACTCAGGGAGGGAGAAGGGCTGTGTGCTGGCGGCCGGGGGTGGGTCTGTGTGGTATACCTTTTGATTATTTGATGATTCACGGAGGGGATGGTAATCATTGCAATGAAACGAAATAGAATAGGATGAGTGTAAAGCTGATGTTCTCCCATGTAAGCCTCACAATAAAAACTTTTTTAAAAAAAAGCCAGAATGAAGTATCTAAAAGACTATATGTTATTAAATTTCATTGCAGATCTGTTATGGATTGAACTGTGTGCCTCAAAAATGTGGTACAATCTTAAACTCTTATATCAGCACCTGTGATTTGAATGGCATCCTGGTGTGGCGCTTTAGGATAATGTACTGGATTGCAAGGTCAGTTTGAACCACAAGGTCAGCAGTTCAAACTCACCAGCCGCTCCTCAGAAACTCTATACAGGGTCGCTATGAGTTGGACCCGACTCCAAGGCACCTGTAGCTCCACAAGCAACTCTAACAAGTTCTAAGGCTCAGAATCCTTACCTTCTCAGCAGCATTACAACTTTACCCTTTTTCTTCACATCTGCAATACCTCCTCCTTCTCACCTCCTTACATCACTGAGAAATCAACCAGAAGAGAGTGCCCTCCTCCTCCCATTGCCACATCACTAGTCCTCCTGCACCTGAACCCAAACATTCTGTCTTCCCTTTTGCCACAATCAACTGTTCTTGTCCACCCAAGACCAACCCTCCCACTTGCTCACTGAATCCCTTGCTCTCTCATCTACTTAAGGATACAGCTCCTGAAAAGTTTTTTTCTTGGTAATTTCCCCCTTTCTCTGAGAGTCTATTAAGGTCCCTTGGTGAAGCAGATGGTTTGTGCTCAACTATTATCTGAACTGATGCCTTTGGATTATGGTGTTAGAATACTGAAACAGCACACACTGCCAGAAGAACAAACATATCTGTCTTGGAAGAAGTACAGCCAGAGTGCTACTTAGAAGCAAAGATGGCACGATTTTGTCACATGTACTTTTGACAGGTTATCAGAAGGGACCAGTCCCTGGAGGACATTATACTTGGTAAAGCAAGGGGGTCAGTGAAAAAGAGGAAAGATGGACTGACAGAGTGACTGCAACAATGGACTCGGGCAAAGGAAAAGATTGAGAACTACGCAGGACGAGCAAGGTTTCCTTTTATTGTCACTTTGAGTCGGAGTTATTTGATGGCACCTGACAACTAACCAAAAGGTTGTCGGTTCAAACCTGTAAGACAGAGCCCGGGCAATATGCTTTTGTAAAGATCTTAGCTCTCCTTTGTAACACTTGGGGTTGCCATGTGCTGGAAGTGACAGCAATGGGTTTGGGTGTTTTGTTTACTTTTTTCTGGTTTCATGGTGTAATATTGGTATCTCTTATCTTTCCAATAAAATCTCTTAACATCTTTTGCTACTAGCCAATTTCTCTGCTCCCCTTCAAAGCAAACTACTGCAAAAGACTCTTCTGCAGTGTTTCTTGGCCTCAGCTCAAATAGATCTCCCACCCACCAGTCTGCCCAAACTGTTCTTGCAAAGGTCACGGATGAGTTCCATGACCCAACTCAATGGTCACTTCTCTGTCCTCGCCATACTGGAACCAGAAGTATTTGTGGCATTAGGTGACTGCTTCCTTTGATAAACACTCTGCAATAAACTTCAAAGACACCAGAGTGCCCCTGGTATTCCATTTCATTGGCTGTTTCTTCCAAGTCTCCTCTGTTGGGCTCTTTCCCGCTACATGACGGCTAAGACTCAGGGATCTTCTATCAGTTAGGCTTAATGACACAAAAATGCTGATATTTGAGTGTTTAACCCACAAAAACAATTCTGTACACTTCACCTTAATATCAGCTACTGATGATTTCCATCTCATATCTACAACACAGATCATGAACTCAGTATTTATGACTCATGGCCGGAGAGAGCCGACAAAAGACTTAGCACATCCAAAATGGAATTCCCTCTTGATTTTCCCCAAGTATGGTTCTCTACCAACTCGCACATCAGGAGTGGCAGCACATCCTAATTACAAGCCTAATTACTCAGGCTGAAAACCTAACAGTCCATCTCACATCTCTTAATTTCTTATTTCATATTTGTTACAGATTGAATTGTGGCCCCCCAAAAATATTGTTGTAAATCCTAATCCCTGTGGTTATGAATACAATTTGGAAATGGTTTTCTTTCTTATGTTAAGGGGGCAGGATTAATGTGAACCCAACCCAACCTACTGCCGCTGAGTAGACTGGCCCCACAGTGCAGGGTTACTGAGTCGACACTGAATCTTAGTCACCGTGTATACAGCTTTTCTCCCACGGATTGGCTGATGTGTCTCAATTGCCAACCTTGTGGTTGCCAGTTCAGAACTTATCCTACAGAACCACCAGAGCAGATTAGGCAAGTGAGTAAGCACAGACAGAAGAAGCGTATCTTCAAGGTACCAGGAAACCAAAGATGAATAGATACAAGGACCATCCACCAGAGCAAGCAAAAAGAAAGCCATTCCTTGGATCCAGAGCCCTGAAGTCAGCCTCCTAGGAGAAAATGAATGTTTCTCATAACCACCCATTTGTGGTGTTTTTGTTATAGCAGAACTAGATCACGCAAGTCAACATTATAATTGAGGTTAGATTGTGGACTGTATACATTTGGGACAAACAAGCCTTCTGCCATCGATGTGACTCTGACTGTTCATGACAATTCTACAGAACAAAGGAGACCTGTCTCACTGGGTGTCTCAGGCTGTCAGTCTTTACGGGAGCACCCTCCTCATTCTCCCACGTAGCAGCCGATGGGTTCAAACTGTCAACCTCTTGGTTAGCAGTCAATGCTACACTGGGGTTATGTAAAAGAATATTCTTATTCTTAGGAGGCAAACACTGAAGCACTTGGGGTCAAGATTCAAAACATATGCCACAATCTCCTATAGGGTCAGAAAAAAACTATATAGTATTTAAAATGATGTGTGAGAAAGACACAGTCATATCAGCAAATGATACAACTGCAGGTGAAAGGCAGTAAGTGGGTACAGGGGTTCTTTGTACTAGTCTTACAAATTCTCTGAAAATTTAAGAAGTAGAAAGAAAAAAAAAAAGCCATCTGACAAAGGAAAACTAAAAGGCCATGTAATCAAAAGTCTACTGTTGTTGCTGTGTGTCACTGCGTCAAAAAGAGCTCAGATAAGAGAGTGTGAGTGCCCATAGTTTTCTTGGATGGCACTTGATGGAAGAAGGTCACCAGGTTTTTCTCCCACATAGTCAGTCACTGGGTAAGTCTGAACTACCAACCTTTCCGTTAGCAGCAGAGCGCTCAACCGGTGTACTACAAGAGTTCATTAAGGGTCGGAGAACAAACAAGATGGTAGATCGGGTGGAAGTGCAGTGAAGGAGCTCCGCCAA
>NW_006408596.1:2439547-2452862 GCF_000296735.1 Chrysochloris asiatica
CCACAGTGACCTTGTATAGGGTTTCCGAGGCTATAAATCTTTGCAGGAGTAGAAAGCCTCTCGCAGAGCAGAAAAATAAAATACAATTTCTGGATTCGAAATCTTGGAATATAAATCAATGACAGTTAGTCATTGGAATACTTTGTTTGTTCATGATGTGCATGGAGTCGGTTCCAACTCATAGCGACCCTGTACAGGGGTTTCCAACGCTATAAATCTTTACAGAAGTAGAAAGCTTGATCTTTCTCCCGCGGGAACAGCTGGTAGTTTTGAACTGTTTACCTTAAGGTTCGCTGCCCAATTCATAACCACTACACTACCAGAGCTCCTTTAGTTGATAAAATAAATAACTAAAATCAAAGGATGGAAGAGGAAAAGGTTGATTAGCCTTTTAGTAATTGCTAAACAGAATGTCAACGACCATAATAAAAGAACACAAACAATATTAACCATCATGCAGGTTCCTGAAGTTCTTCAAAACAATAGCACTGTATTGAATTACAAGATGCATTGCTCAAGAGGAACAAATACTCACTTTGTGTAAGAGTGTTGTAGCGTTTTCCTTGATAAACTTAATGGCCTTTCCTTTTAGTTCCGTAACAACATTCCTTGATTTAACTGATGTGGTTTCTCCAAACAACTTTTTAAAAAGAGAACAAATGCATTTTAGGTCCAATCATAGAAAGCAGGGACCTACAGAAATTGACTGGGGGGTCGGGGGGGTTGTCAAGTACCTCTATCTCGATTGTGGTGAGTACACATAACAAACAATCATTTTATATTTGAAAGTTATACTTACCAACAAGGTTGATTTTAAAAAAACAAATTTAATAAATATCAATGAGTTATAGAAACAAAGGCAATTCTCCTTGCAACCCAGATCCTTACGCAAGTTATCAACAATTAGTTCCCTTCTAAACTCTTATTTTCGTAATTTAGTTTTGTTGTTGTGGAAAATACACACAGCATAACATAAACCGATTCATAATTTCTACATGTACCACCCAGGTCCCCCGGTGCCATTCTTTGACTTGTGCAACCATTGTCTCCCCACTTGTCTGAGTTGTTCCTCATCATTAACATAAACTCACCGCCCACCCCCACCCCCACGCTAATCTTTCTAAGTGCTGCTGCCAGTTTGACCCCATATAGATAGATCCTTTATCCCCCTTATTTTTTACCGAGAATTGAGAGAAGATGTACCAACGACAAGATCATCAGTTTTACTTTCAACATAGCATACGCTGTTTCTTTTCAATGACTGCAATCTCCCCCACGCAACAACAGTTATCCCACTTCCTCGCTATGGTTCCTAGTTCTATTCCAGCAACATTCCCAACCCTTCTCAACTTTTTCCTTAGGTAAAAGTTGTCCTTTTGACTTTGAATCACATTGTTGTTGTTGTTAAGTGCTGTCGAGTCAGTTCCAACCCATAGCAACCCTGAACAGGGTTTCTGAGGCTGTAAATCTTTACGGGAACAGAAAGCCTCATCTTTCTTCTGTGAAACAGCTGGTAATTTCGAACTGCTGACCTTGCGGTTCACAGCTCAATTCGTAACCACTACACTTTAATCACCTAGGCAGATCTTAAAAGTGCACACTGCTCAAGACAGACATTGTTTACAAGTTAAGCTAAACTACTGTCTGGTTTTAAGATGACTCTGGTGGTTATGTGCCATGGAGTCGGTTCTGACTCATAGTGACCCTGCAGAGTTTCAGAGGCTATAAATCTTTACAGGAGCAGAAAGCCTCATCTTTCTTCTGTGAAACAACTGGTAGTTTCGCACTGCTGACCTTGACGTTAGCAGCCCGACTCGTAATCACTATGCTAGGGGATATTTTTTATTTACTTCTGTTGTTGTTACGTGTTGTTGAGTCGGTTTCGACTCCTAGAGACCATGTATAGGGTCTCTAAGCAACAGCTGTTGGGTTTGAACCTCTGATCTTGCTGTGAGTAGTGCTGTGCATACCATACAGCAACAATCCAGGACCCCTGATTTACTTTTAGGGTCTTTTACATGATGCTGTTAATAAAGAAAATAACTGTAGTACTTTGGGCTTCTGTAAAACAAACAGCAAACACATACTCTTGACCTAATAAGGTAGATTCAAAACTACAATGCACTGGAGGCCAAGGTCTATGTGTCTTTGTTTTTAATAAGGAGATGCTCAGGTGGTTGTACAGGTTTAAAAATAAAAATGTGTGGAAGCACTCTGGACCACATCTGAATCTTAGTAAATGCCCAAAGAAGATTTGTTAAATCTGACAAATGATGGATTTCCTTGTTTTGCAGTCCAGATAAGAAAATGTGGACTTCAAATAACTTAGTGTGACAGTTCTTTTGTATTAGAATTAATCCAAAGCATTTGTTCTCTCAACTGTACCTTTCCACTCAAACTCTCATTCATGAAGTTTGACATCACGTGCTGAAGGCAGGTGCCAAATGAACCGATTACAAACCGAAGAGCCAGCTCCCATTGGCTCGATTCCTGAAGGTTCTGAAGCAGGGCGGAGATGGAACTTATAACAGGTAAAATGAGGCAGTTTCCTGTGAAATAATAAAAGTAAACTGAGGAAACATATCATAATAATATACAACATTATTATATATTAATTATATAATTAATCATTATAATTTTAGATTTTTGCTTTTACACAGAAGAACTTATTATTAGGAAATGTTTTCAGGGACGGCTTACTTCAGTACAGGCAATCCTCACAGGATGCATTCTTACCGTTTGTTAGTAAGAGTTAACATGAGGCTTAAATAAATCACAAAATAGCATGCCTATGAGGAGAACAACAAGACTAGAGATATATATTCCTTAGAAGAATCAACCATTTGAGACCAAAACGGCCAAGTTCAGAAGGGTCAGGAAAGGAAGGGAGATGACAATGCGGAGTAGGGTGAGTCATGTTACTTTACAGGGACGACAATCAACGACTAGAAGCAAAATGTGCAGGAATTGTGGAACAGAAAGTGGGTTTGCTCTGTAAGCCTTCACTAAATTCACAAAAACTGCAAATAAATAAATCACAAAATAACTAAATCCAATAGATAATGAAGTGTTGTCATTGTTGTTAAGTGCCATCGAGTCAATTCGACCCATAGCGACTCGGTATAGGGTTTCCAAGGAGCAGCTGCTGAGCTTGAACCGCCAACCTTGCAGTTCAAACGGCTTTGCAGTCTGGTGCATTAACCCACAGTGCCACACCAGGACTCCAGATATTGAAGTACTGGACTACTAATCACTAGGCTGGTGGTTCAAAAATATCACTTCTCAGAAATCCTATACAGGGGTTGTTATGAATCAGAACTGACCGGAAAGCACTTAACAAAAACAAAACATTAATCGGTGTGTTTAAACCATAATCGTTGTTGTTGTTGTTGTTGTTGTTAGTCACTGTCCAATTGATTCCAAATGTTGGTGATCCATTGTATGCAGAGTGGAACACTTCATGGAGTTTTCAAGTCTGTGACCTTTTGGAAGCAGACAGACAAGAGGCCTGTCCTTCCAAGGAGCCCAGGATGCATTTGAATTGCTTCCTTTTGGTTAGTAGTCAAGCCCTTAATTGGTTGCACCAATCGGGACGCTCTTAAATAACTGGCTAATGAAAACCATTTCTCCAGCTGAACAGCTCAACCCTCACTTATGAACAGGTAACACGATAAGTCACATGACACAGTCTTCTGCCACTCTGGAAGAGTAACAAAGCACTGAATACTACAGTAGGGGCATTACTACAGACTCATATTCAGGATTCCAGGGAATTCCTATGTTTGTTTCTTTACAAAATTTGAATATAATCCTGTCTAGCACACATGTTAAATACCTTCAATGAAGGGACAGTGTGGCAAACTTGCCGAGTCCAAGGGATGTCTCTTGCTTTCTACAAAAGAAATTAAAAAATTACATACAACACTAAATAATTATCTTAGAAAGCATATATGAGGGGGCTTCAAAAATTTTGCACACAAAAGGGAATTAAACAACAATGGAATTTTCCCAGGGACGTTTGGAAGTCCCCTCATTTAAGCAGAACTATTTCAATTCTGCTATTATCAAATAATGTTCTAATGCAAAGTGCTACTTAAAATAACTTTTTTCTCTCTCTCATTTTCACGGGAGCAGCACCCAAGGAGCCCACCGAGGAAAATACACATAAGGAGAAATGCACAGAGAAATGTACAACCTGGGCTAACGTTCACAAGCTGCATGTATCCAACAAGCAGCATCCCAGAAGCCTCTTTCTTGCCCCACCTGTCCTTATCTATCAGCTGTCCACAAGGGTCATCATACCTGCTTTCCACTAACACCACTTAGTTTAGCCTGTTTTTGAAATAAAAGTAAATGGCATCAGCTAAAGGGCATTCTTTTGTCTCATATGTCTTCTGCTCACCTGTATGCCTGTCACCTATAATTACTAAGAACTGCTCTGCTTCCAAATGTTTGTGCAAAAATACAGACAAATAACAAAACAATGAGATTTACCAGTTAGAGGCACCAATGAAGAAATCAACTCATAAATAACAGGCAGAACCATCTGGGTCTCGAGGACAATTCCATCTTCATTGAAGAAGTCGCTATATGACCACTCTTCATATGGATCTTTGTGTGTTCCAAAAGAAGTCTAAATACCAAATCATACAGAGAAAACATTACTAAGGTCAGTGCGAAACAGGCCCCGAACTTTTCACCAAATCCAGCTCGAAGCTGACAGATGAGTGCCAAACACCATTTTGATGGTCAAATTCTTTCCAAAGGAGCCCTAGTGGCAGAATGACTAAGAGCTTGGCTGCTAACCAGAAGGTTGACAGTTTGAGCCCACCAGCTGCTCCAAGGGACAATGATGTGGCAGTCTGTTTCTGCAAAGACTACAGTTCTACTCTGCCCATAGGGTCGCTATGAGACAAAGTCAACTCGACAGCAACAGGTGTGGTGTTTGGATTAGCTGCTTTCTTCTAGGTAAAAGCTTGTAATAAAGGTCTCATAAATTAAACAGTTACTCTAAGTTAGGGACTAGCTGCAGTGAGACCTAGCTTGAAGTTCAAATGTGCTAAACGACAGCTCAAACTGAAGGCATTAAATGTGACAGGAAAAACTAACTACAGAAGAAACCTAACATCGGGAGAGGTCTCTTGCCCATCAGCCATTTTCTAGTTTGGAGTAAGAAATACGAGAGAAGTAAACTCATTGTTTCTGTAGATTTTGTGAATGATTTTAAACTGACACATAGTAGGTTGGCAGGGTTTTTTTGGTGGAAAAAAAATTTTTAAGTGACTTGCTTTTGTTAGAATTCCACAGTCATCCATTTGGCACTGCCTGGAAAGTTCCACGGCTGTTAAAGTATATTTGCATAGTTCTAAAGCATCTAGCAAAAAATCTGAAAGAAAAACGGAAGAAAGAAGAACATTATTACACTAATATGCATATTTTGTAGGTCTACAGTAATACGGAGTTCTGGTGTGGCGCTGTGGGTTAATGTGCCAGACTGCAAAGCCGTTTGAACTACAAGGTCAGCGGTTCAAGCTCACCAGCTGTTCTTCGGAAACCCTACACTGGGTCACTATGGGTCAGAACCGACTCAATGACACTTAACAACAACAGAACCACAAACAACTTTTTAATAACAATGTTCTAATGGCATTTAAAATTTTAAAGGTTTCTGCACGGTTTTGACTCTTTGTTGTTGTTGTTGTTCGGTGCCATCGAGTCGGTACCGACCCCTAGCGACGCCATGCACAGGGGAAAGAAACACTGCCCGATCCTGGGCCAACCTCACTACTGTTGCCATGCTTGAGTCCATCAATGCTGCCAATTGGCCAATCCATCTCATTGGGGGGGTCTTCCTCTTTTTCTCTGACCCTCTACCTTACCAAACATGATATCCTTCTCCAGCGACTGGTCCCTCCTGACAATATGTTGACTCCTGTAGTTGACAACAAAAACTACTCACCAGCATCTAATCAATTCCATCTCACCGCAACCCCACATGGGGTTTCTTTCATCCTTGGAGCAGCTGCTAGGTTTGAACCTGTGACCTTGCAGTACGCATCTCAATATCTAACCCACAGCAAATTTCAACATTTTTCTTAAGCCTGGCTTGAAACTACAATCAGATATAGGGAGACAATGAATTTTACAATCTTATGAAAGTCAACAGGCAGCTAGTAGTTATAACTGTCCTGATGTAAAATGGAGATATAGCTATTCCTTAGCATTTGGAGGGAGGGGCTTGTTCCTTCGGGTATCAAACCTCCTTCGGATATCAAAATGCATGGTTTATCAAGTCCCTTATGTAAAAGGGCACACACAGTATTTGCATATAACCTAGGCCCATCCTCCCATATACTGTAAATCATCTCTACATTACTTACAATGCCTAATACAATATAAATGCTATGTAAATATTGCTTTATGCACCCTCTTAGCTTTGAGGAAGAAACTCTGGCTGCTAACCTCAAGGTCAGCAGTTCAAATCTACCAGGTGTTTCACGGGAGAAAGATGAGGCTTTCTGCTCCTTTAAAGATTTACAGCCTTGGAAACCTTATGTAGGGGAGCTGTGAGTCAGAATCGATTCCACGGCACCCCACCACCACCACCAGCCTTTGAGGGATTGCTTTGCCCATGGCATTGCTTTTAGAAGCCAAGCTTTTTCCTCTCTGAATACTTTCAATTGTGGAACCTGTAGATATGGCCGTCCAATCGTACTAGCTATTCTGAAGTACCCAGGCATGAAATGAACTATGGAATATGAAACTTTGTGGGATAAATCTCATCACCTGGGCTGCAGATGGTAGCAGCTTGGCAGGCTAAGTCATGTATCACTGAAGGAAGATCCATTCCCACAGGTATTACTATCGGGATGTCATTAGCTAGCATATGACAAAGTTTCTGACAGGTCAAAAACAGCAGTTTCCCAGTGTCGGCATTGCAGTGGTACTTAAACAAGTCTCTGTGGGGAAAAGGAAGCGTCAGTAGTTAGTCTGAATACTGGAAGCAAATGCAGTAGGCTTTTTTTTTTTTAATTAACCTATAAGCATCGTCATCAATACTTAATATCTTTACACTTTCACAGCCCCAGGATTCTGAAACCAGAAGTCACCAAATTGTTCTGAAAGGGATTGCAGGAGAAGGCCATAGGTAGAGCAGGAGAAAATGTGGAACACAATTCACGATCACAAAAGAGACCCAGGTTACTTACTGGTCAGACAGAGACTGGGAAAACCCCAAAGACTATGATCCTTAGCCACCCTTCAGGGCAGGAAGTGAGCTCACCCCCTTGGCTCAAATTAAGCCAAACAACAGGTTGGGTCTATAAGGTGGATAACAACATTAGGCAGCTGCCCTTTCTTTAAAATAATCAACCTTTGAGATTAAAAGGGCAGCATTTACCCAAGGACAAATTTCAGATGGATTAGGAAAGAAGCAGGAATGGAAATGGGAAACAAAGGGAAAAAGTGAAAAAGTGGGATATGATCAGAATTAACTCAATGGCACTTAACAACAACAATCAATCAATGAGCTGAAACAAAACGTGATGATCCGCTCTTTAAACCTTTACTCAAGTCACAAGAAAAAGTTTTTAAGAAACTGATTTCATGGTATAGCGTACACACTTTTTTTTTACTTATTTAGAGCACCGTTAAACGTCAAAGTATCCAGAAACCAAAGCTCAATAATCACGCGATTGGCTGAATATGACTGATGGAGTCCAATGATCAGAGCATGCTACTGCTGTGAACTGACTTGTGTTCCTCAAAGCACTTGGTGATGTTCTAATGCCTGTATCTGTACCGAGCTGGAACTCGTTTTCTTTATTATGTTTATGAGACCTTATGGAGTAGGGTGGATCCTAAACTTAATCCCCTCTGAGTATGTGGAATAAAAATACCACGTTGTTGTTGTAAAGTGTTGTCATAATGACCCTATAGAGGTCTTCCAGAGTCCTGGTGTGACACCATGGGATAATGCTCTGGACCACAAGGTTGGGGGTTCAAACCCACCAGCCGCTCCTTGGAAAGGCTATACAGAGTCACTATGGGTCAAACTGACTCAGTGGCACAACAACAACAACAACAAGTGGTTGGTGAATTTCAACGGCCGACTTTGCTGTTCAAATCAACCTTGCATTGTCCTGCCGCACCACACCAGGACTCCTAAAATGGCCCAGAGGTGTCAGTAAAAACAGTAAGACCTGACTACAGGGAACCCCAAAGGTCACTGGCAGATGCCAGAAACTGGCAGAGAAAGCGCTAACATGTTCAAGACCCTGATTAGAAACGCCTTGCCTTCTGAACTGTGAGTAAACAAATTTCTGTGATCCTTTTGTGCTACTGCAGCATTAGGTTATTAAAAGAGAGTTATAAAAAACAGTTACAAAACGATGCTGTATTAGCTACTCGGCTTTCTGTACTACTACGTTTTGATTTAGACTCGCAGGACAAGAAACCACTCTTACTACTAAAGACGTGAAGGAAGTGCACGGTGGACCACAAGTGCTGCGCCACATTGATCGGGAACATCACCTGCATTTTTGCAGCGCTGTTTCCACTTTCCCGTTGTTGAGGGCCCTCAGGGTGAGCTCGGCCTCCAGTTCTTGTTCCGACACCTGCAGCGCCAGGGCCTGTCTATGCAGCTTTGCTTCCACATGCACGCTCTGCATCCCAGAAGACGTGGATTCAGGGCGCCTCCTGGGTTTGTGCCTAGCCTGGGCGACCTCATGAGCTTTAATGTGCTGTTCGTGAAGGTTGGCCACCAGGGAACGGCTGCTATACTCTTCAAATGGAAGGAAGATCTCAAAGTTCTCCTGTAGCAAAGGTAAACAACACAAGATTTCCAGACTCCTCAGTTATCTACTGTAAAAATCACTGTCATCTTCCAGTTCTCTCTGTATTATCTCTCCCCCAAAGACTATTCTCCCGTAAAAATATGAATTTAAGGCCTTTTTCAAGTTATAAAAGTTAAAGAATTAATTAAAAATTTAGAAAATATCCCTTTAGCCCATGGTTTCTCAACGTCAGCACTACTGACATTTGGGGTCTTATCGTTCATATTCTTGGGGGGGGGAGGGGGATAGCCAGTCGTGTGCATGCTATGACATCATTAAGCAGCATCACATCACATATTAAACTTCGCCAATTTTCTTGAGAATTTTCATTCCGTTTTTCATCTGCATTTTAATAGTTACATGCACAATCACATCAAAGATACTGCCTTCTCCACGTAGCATTATGGAGTCCTGGTATAGAGAAGTACAAGAAGCATTGGGCTGCTAAATGCAAGATTAGTGGTTCAAACCCACCAGCCATTTCTCGGAAACCTTACACAGGGTCATTGTGAGTCAGAAATGGCTTGACCACACTTAACAACTACAAAAATAACTTAATGTTATATAATTTTCTTTTTTTACAATTCTTATATAGGCTTCATAAATATTAGTTTCAATGACTACATATACATAATCTATGATGAAATGAATACCTAATCAAAGATAAAAATTTGAAAACAATGCATTTTTTACCTGAAGAACGGTGCATCTTGCAAAAATACCACTTTACAGAAATAAATGCAAGAACTTATAACTGGTAGTTACTATAGCTGCGCTGCTAGAAAATATTTACTAAATCTCACAGAACCCTTTTCATTAGGAGTCAAAAAAGAAATGTCCCTTGTGTTTCACTGTTAGGATAAATATTTTACTGATCACTTTTTATATCACTGGTTCCCTCTTGATACTAATTATTGGACAACTCAGAATTAAAGTGAATCACAAAGTACATAAAACCGTAAAGCAAGAAATAAATCAACCCTGCTAGGAGGGAAACTTAATAGGAATTCAAAGGCAGTCTACTTTGCTTGCTGGTGACCACCTGGATCTCCTTGTGAGTGGAAGTGGGGGAAATGGAGCAATGAAGACATGGGCTGAGTCTGGCCAGGTTCCACTGATACCCACTGACCTTGAGATGAGAGACGAGGAAAGCCTGGATGGAAGACAGTTTAGGGAGAGATGTGAACTCCTGAGCTCATGAGCAATGACCTAGCCCCTGGAAGCTAGGGCTGAGAATGTAATGACCAGGTGGTCTGAAGTACAGGGAGGCGTACATGAACTCCCAAACCTGCAGCTAGTACCTATTTGACTTAGTTTGGATGGCTAGCTGACCAGAATTCGACCAGATGAAGATATTCGATACTGTGAGCAAGTGTGAATTGCTACAATTTGATGAAACAGACTTTTGTTTCTGGATGTAGTTGCTCACAATCCCATGTCCTCAGTGTACTGGCTAGACAGGGGCCAGCAATTTCAACACTGGCTATCAAAAACAAAGGGGCTATAAAAGCTCGAGAATACAAAGTCAAATATTATTTTAAAAATGTACAAAGACCTGTAGTTAGAAAACCAAAAGGGAAGAATATGCTCAGCATTTCTCAAACTGAGGGAAATGAAGAAAAAACTCAAGCCTCAACTTGAAATACTGAAGGACTCGCTGGGCAAAATAGGGGTAGGTAATTGCTCATGAGTTCACACCTCTCCTTGAAGCATCAAAAAAAGATGGACGGAATACACAGAGTCACTAAACCAAAAGGAAATGGTCAGTGTTCAACCAGTTCAAGAGGCAGCACATGATCGAGTGCCAATGATACTGAAGAAAGAAGTCCAAGGTGCATTGAAGGCATTGGCAAAGAACAAGGTGCTGGGAACTGATGGAATACAAATTGAAATCTTTCAACAAAATGAAGCAGTACTCACTCACCTAAGGAGCTCTGGTAGCATAGTGGTTACGAATCGGGCTGCTAACCTTAAGGTCGGCAGTTCGAAACTACCAGTGGTTCCGCAGGAGAAAGATGAGGCTTTCTGCTCCCGTAAAGATCAGAAACCCTGTACAGGGTCGCTATGGGCGGAACCGACTCGATGGCACTTAACAACAACAACACTCACTCATCTATGCCAAGAAATTTGGAAGACAACTTACCTGGCCAACCGACTGGAAGAGAACCATATTTGTGCCATTCCAAAAAAACGTGAACCAACAGAATGTGGAACTCATGGGAAAATATCATTAATATTGCATGCAATTAAAATGTTTCCAAATACAAAAATGACTATGCATTGACAGAGAACTTCCAGAGGTCCAAGCAAGATTCAGAAGAGGATGGAGAACAAGGAATATCATTGCTGACGTCAGATAGATTTTTGCTGAAAGCAGAGAATACCAGAAAGATGTTTACCTGTAATTGAATACTCAAAGGCCTTCAATTGTGTAGATCATGACAAGCTATGGACAACATTGCAGAGAATGAGTATTCTGAACATTGAATTGTGTTCATTGAGGAAACTGTATATAGGCCAAGAGGCAATTGTTCAAACAGAAAAAGGGAACACTGAATGGTTTAAAATTAGGAAAGGTGTGCTCCAGGGTTGTATTCTTTTACCATATATTTATTCAATCTGAATGCTAAGCACATAATCCAAGAAGCTGGATTATATGTAGAAAAGTGTGGCATCAGGATTGGAGGAAGGCTCATTAACAGCATCAGGTATGCAGTTGGTACAACCTTACTTGCTGAAAGCCAAGAGGCCTTAAAATACTGATGAAGATTAAAGTCCACACAAGCCTTTGGTATGGGTTACACCTCAATGTAAAGAAAACAAAAATCCTCACCACTAATCAATAATAAACAACATCCATATAAATGGACAAAGACTGAGAGTTGTCAAAGATTTCTTTTGGCTCAGACCAACCATCAACACTCATGGAAACAGCAGTTAAGAAATCAAACGGAATATTGCATTAGGCAAGTCTGTTGCACAAGATCTCTTTAAACTGTTTAAGCAAAAAGATGTTAGTTTGCAGACTAAGGTATGCCTGACCAAAGCCATGATATTTTCAATAACTTCATATGCATGTAAAAATTGCACAGTAAATAAGGAAGACAGTGTGACAATTGATGCATTTGAGTTATGGTGTTGGAGGAGAATATTGAAAGTACCATGGACTGCCAAAAGAACAAAGCAATCTGTGTTGGAAGAAGTACAGCCAGAATGCTCCTTGGAAGCCAGGATGGCCAGACTTCGTCTCTCATACTTTGGACATATTATCAAGAAGGACCAGTCCCTGGAAAAAGATATCATGTTTGGTAACGTGGAGGATCAGCAAAAGAAAAGAAGACCCCCAACGAGCTGGATGGGCCCAGTGGCAGCAGCAATGGGTTCAAAGGTAGCAAAGCTGGTGCAGGACTGGAAAGTGTTTCGTTCTGTTGTGCATCGGGTTCTTATGAGTCAGTACTAACTCGATGGCACCTAACAACAACAAAAAGGCATGAAGTGGCTGGCTTACAAGTTTTCATCAGTGTGCTTAGTTTCAGAATGAGGGGGTTAAGGCAGAATCCCCACTGAATACTTTTCTTCTTTTCCATATGGACCTGGTGAAAGGGCATGGGGGATGGTGGTGAGACGGTTTTATGTTTTCATTGTGAATAACTGTTAACAGGATTAATTTCGATTGTCACAACTGTAATTGTAGAAGATGTGCAACTTAGAGGGGAGAGTAGTTAATTTTTCATTTCATGAAAGGACCATCAAGAAGGAAGAGCATCAGTAAAACATGAGATCCTACCTAGAAAAGTGGTGACAGCAGAGAGGACCAGCAGAGGCGGTGGCATGTAAAGACGGAGCAGCTGTGGGCTCTAGGCCCAGGGACTGAGTAAGGCTGTGTGCCTACAGGGAACAGGAGGCTGGCTTTCAAAATGTACCCTTTGGACATTTAAAAGAATATATATTTTTTGTTTTGTATATGTACATCAAATTATTTTTGCTTTCTTCATTTGTGAAACATAAGATGCAAATGGGGTTCCGGAAAAAGATGGCGGATCGGGTGGAAGTGTAGTGACGAGCTCTGCCAAGAACAACACAGACTACAGGACCAAGAAGGCTCAGGGAATGGTCCCAGAACTCTGAACCACATAAAAAGGAATATTTACAGCTGGGAAGTTTGTGGCAGAAGCAAGAAATCCATTGCTTCCTGGTTCGGGACGCTCAGCTGCTCCAGGAGTCGCCATTTTGTGTGGGGCCAAGCGAAGAAAGGATGAGAGCAGCCACGGACGCCTGACAGGGCTGCAGAGATAGAGGTGTGGACATTCTTTGTTTTCTTTTTTGGGGGTATCTTTTCATTGGTCCCTTGCTGTCTGCGTACCTCCATTTGGGTGACTACAGGGGTGCCTGATCTGACGGATACTCCAACCCCACCCTCATAGGGTTCTACTACGCATGTGCATAGATCTTCTCGAAATTTAAAGAGACAGTACCCACTT
>NW_006408596.1:2457123-2470197 GCF_000296735.1 Chrysochloris asiatica
AAAAAAAAAAAAAGATGCAAATGGCGCATCACAGGGAGGAAGTAGGATAATTACTGTTGCCGGCAAGGGATTGCAATCATTGAGAAGAAACAAAGTATATCATTTGTTGAACATAAAGCTGATGAACTTGTCTGTAAACCTTCAATCAATTCACAGTAAAAAGCTAAAAAAGCAACAAAAACAACAACGTGGGTATTTCAAAATGCCCCTAAGAACTTTAGCCTGGTTAACAATTAACACTGGGAACATATGCAATCCCTATGACAACTAAGCAAGAAAGATTACAGGGCAGCTTCCCAGAAAGAAAGCTCAGGAGGCAAGAAGGGATAGAAAAGAAGGACTCTACACACGTTCAAACATTCTCATTTGTATCATGAACTCATATAACGTTTTCAAAAATAAACTATGATTAAAGAAATCATTTCTTTGTAAAGGATTAATCACAAAGGAGTGTCTCTTTTCTAATATGTATCTTATCCAAAGTATTGCATTTCTGGGTATAGTCGACACCTTTCATGAATTTCATATAAAAATCTTGTTTTAGCAGTTTAATGTGGGTGAGACAGTATGAAACAGAGCAAAATAATAGGTAAGGGCACTGATGTTAGACCAGGATCTGAAGAGGGCTCCAGTTATCAGCTAAGGGACAAGCTGTAGAAACTGAGCTTCAGTCTCCTCATTCACTGATGGGATGGAGACAGCAGGTCCCTTGCAAAGCTGATGTGAAGACTGCAGACACACACCAGATCTGGCCAGTAAATATTCAATAAATACTGGCTTGAGCAATACATGTGATTTTGCCAAGAACAAACTCATTGCTTAAAAACCCTCTAATTTTCCCTGGACATCTACTGTGGAATCCAGTGGGTCTCAGCCTTTTTGGTTAAAGGATCTATTGTACTCTTAAAAATTACTATGGACCCAAAAAACTTGTGCATGTAACATTATAGCTATGAACATTTACAGTATGAAATGACGTGAAAAAACATTTAAACACAAAACTATGCAGAAGTAGACACTCCACTAGTCTTCAGAGCAATGGCATCACATCACAAAACCTCAGAAAAATTCCACTGTGTAACAGACAAAGAATAGGGACAAAAAAATCAAAAAACAATGCCTCAGTATTGCTACAGAAATATTTCTGACTTCATAAACTTTATGAAAGGGTCTCAAGGTCCCTCAGGAATTCATAGTTTGGAAAACACTGGTCTAATAAACTATAGTAAAGATTTTTATTTCCATCTTTTAAGATAATACAAGTGAAAGTTGTACCTGTCAGTATTCAGTAGAAATTTTCCAGAAATATTTTCAAATCTATCTAATTTTATATCTGACAGAATTTACCACTAACTTTCTTTATAAAACATTTTTGCATTAGCAAGGCACTTGAGTCAATATACAGTAAATTTCAAATCTTAAATTTTGACACTTGATCAATGCAAAGTTGACAAATTTTTAAGAAAAATGTAACTGTCTGTAATGAAGGTACATAGAAAATTCTAAGATATTTTGAAGCAACTGACAATAATTTATTGAGCCAATGTTTATAGACAATTTGGAATACTTCAAGCCCTTATCCGTTATATGCAAGTAGTTTTGTCAGGGTTTCCATCTTGGCTGTACTACTTACTAGGTATGTTGATTATAAACCAGTATCTACTGCAGAGGGCAGGAGTCCCGGTGTGATGCTGTAGCTATGCAATGGACCACAAGGCCAACTGCATCACAAGGCCGGCAGTTCAAACTCACCAGCTACTCACTCCTCATAAACCCTATACAGGGTCACTATGACTTGGAACCTACTTAGTGGCACCTAACAAAACAACAACTGCAAAGGGTTACTATAAATTAAATTAAATATATATGATTCCTTTGGAATATTGCTTTGTATATAGTAAACAATCAAAAAACAGTAGATACTGTTAGTCACAACCCAGGGTCATCTGAATTAGATAAGTCCTGTACTACTAACCCCGAAGTTGGTAGTTCAAACTCACCTGCAGCTCCTTGGAAACCAACTCGACGGCACTTCACAACAACAGTATATAAAGAATGCTTCAGTAAAGGCCAAAATAAAGCATAAACTAGACACAATTTTAAATTAGGGTGGGGAGGGTGAAATCAGGCATATTTAAAGCCCCTGAGAAACTAGTGCAGAACAGTTGAAAAAGGATGATTGATTAGCTATGTCAAAGGTACTGACTAGTTCGTTAATAACTTTCAATACAGCTCACATCTTTACCTGTAAACTAGCAACAGCTTCAAACTGGCTTAAGACCTCTTCACATTCATCCTTCTTCAGTAGATTGTCTGTAATTAAAATTTTTTAAAATTCTTAGCATATATGAAAATTCTTGTACTATCAGAATTATATAATAAGCTACAACTTTAATTATGTTTGGTGTTCTTGTTTGGTCTTTAGCTGTGGATTTCAGAATACGAAATAAGAGAATTTAAGTATGAAAAGAAATCTAATTATTCTTTCTGAATGTAGAAAAAAGAAGTTTGTGGGTTCAAGAGAAAAGGCAATTTTTCTGAAACAAACGACAATTCTTTTCTACGTCCCCAGGAGAGTTCAAAGTTTTAACTGCCTGGTTTTGACTCAGGTTTAAAAGGGTTAGCATTCCTTTACCCTAATCAACTGATGAGTGAGGGAGGCATCAAATAAATCCCATCTAACATTAGGATAAGCACCGGACTGCAAGGTCATTTGAACTGCAAGGTAGACGGTTCAAACTCACCAATCACTCCTCGCAAACCCTATACAGGGTCACTATGAGTCAGAGCCAACTTGATGGCATTAAAATGCTTCATGCAGCATGCGAACAGACACTAATCTGACTTCAGATACTTCTGTGCTTATACTGAAGAGCCCTGTGCTTCTGTACTGGGTTGTTAAATGAGAAGCCACCCGATGTTCTCGGGAGAAAGCTGAGGTCGTCTGCGCCCATAAAGATTTACAGTCTGGAAAACCGTAAGGAGGAGCTCTACTCGGTCCTACAGGATTGCGATGAGTAGGAACTGACTCAGTGGCAGCAGGGTTTTTTGGTTTTGTTCTAATATTAGCGATAAAAAGACTAAGGCAAGGAGGGCTTTTCATGAAGTGAAACGATAACAGTGTGTACAGAAAGGAGCTAGTGGTGATGCTTTCTTCTGAAAAGGATAAACTTTAGAACAAAACTAAGATCAGGAATCAGAAAGAGCAGTTAATTACCTTTTCGAATATCCCACAGTGTTTTAAGAATGTCTACTAACATCTTTGCTACAGACATTCTCCAGGCCTTATCCTAGAAAGAAAAATTCAAAATGAAATCTCTCATTGGCCACTGCACATGGAAGCACACACATTAAAAATCACAAAATCAGAAAAACTGAACAGAAATGCAGACAAAATGAGAAGTCTGTGTTGCAGGTGTTGGACAGCAAAGAAATGAATCATAATCAAACATAAACTAAACATTAAAACACAAGTACAGACCCTCAGATACCTGGTTAACAAATACAATACAATATGCAAATCTTCCAAAAAACTTTCCAAAATACTGTGATTCACAGAAAGTTATTCTTTTTTAACCACTTTATTTACTATTTGAAGAAGCATATAGATAAGTTCTCTGGAAAAAATTAAAAAGTAAACTTATCAGTCCAGTAGTTATGCTACAGTGCCACACTAAGACTCCATGCTACTGATTAATATCAATGAAAAGTATATTATTCACACCTACTCTCATTTATCTGGAGTCCTGGTGTGGAGCTGGTGGGTTAGTGTGCTGGACTGCAAAGTCGTTCGAACCACAAGGTCGGTGGTTCAAGCTCACCAACTGCTCCTTGGAAACCCTATACAGAGTTGCTACGGGTCAGAATCAACTCGATGGCACTTAATAACTCTCGTTTATCACTATTTTGTATCTGACATTCTACATTGACAATAGCAAAAACTCTACCACCTAACTATTTTGTGCATGAATGAGGACTATCTGGCAGTAATAAACACCAAGGAGTGAGACGAGTGTGACATTCACTGTGACTGTTATAGTTCTGTGCTAATTTTGCTTGGGCATGATTCTTGGGTCCTTGAACAAGTAACAATGTAACCTGGCAGTTAGGTAATGATACAATCAGCCTCAATTTTGTGATCATCCATTTTCACAAAATGCCAGTTTTTACGTAACAGCCCTATCTTTGGCATCTAACCACGTCAGTGAGTAGTGGGTATATAGAGAAGTTGTTTTATGCTGTATACTATGCTGTATTATATATTGTATACTATGCCATATTGTAATATTATGCTGTATTGTATAATCTGTGACATGTGCAATAGCATGAGAATTACCCAAATGTGACATAGAGACACAAGATTTAATCAAACTCTCACCTCTTTAGAATTTTCTGGTTCTTCCTGCAATGCCAAGCGTGCCCATATGAGCACCCGCTCCGCAGTTTTCTCAGCTTCTGCAGGAGGCAAAGACCTCAGGAGAAGGAGACATTCTTCACCCTATACACAGTGTTTGGAAAGGAAAAAAAAGAAACAAAACAGTGTAAACATATAGAACAATTTATACTTACCTCTTTCTTTTCCATTCAGAAAATGAAAAGATATAGATGGGAAAATTAGATTATGGTCCAAATTTTATAAGAATCTGGAAATTATGGTTTTGATGTTAGCAAACATTATAATAAAAGTAAGTTACAATCCTCTAGACTTAAGAATAACTTAAATCTTAGGTATACCTGTAGCTAAGTTGTTGTTGTTAAATGCCGTAAAGTCAGTTCCAACTCATTGTGACCCTATGTAGGGTTTCCAGGGAGCAGATGCTGGATTTGAACTGCCATTCCAGCAGTGCTTGTCCTATAGCACCACACAGAAATCCACCCATGACTACTGTTGCTGTTGTTAAGTGCCGTTGAGTCAATTCCAACCAATAGTGACCCTGCATAGGGTTTCTGGAAGTCCTGGTGTGGCACTGTGGGTTAATGCGCTAGACTGCAAAGTCATTTTGAACTGCAAGGTTGATGGTTCAGACTCACCAGTTGCTCCTTGGAAATCCTCTAAGGGATCGCTATGGGTCAGAACTGACTTGACGGCACTTAACAACAACATAGGGTTTCTGAGGAACAGCTGATTTGTTTGAACCACGAACTTTGTGGTTCAATTGACTTTGCAGCCCAGCACATTAACCCACAGCACCACACCAGGACTCCACCTATCTTTATAGATATGGTGGTGGTGGTTATGTGCTATGGAGTCGGTTCCGACTCTTAGCGAACCTGTACAGGGTTTCTGAGGCTGTAAATATTTATGGAAGCAGAAAGCCTGATCTTTCTCCCTCAGAATGGCTGGAAGTTTCGAACTGCTGACATTACAGTTCTCAGGCCAATTTGTAACCACTACACTACTAGAGCTCCTTCTTTTTATATACACATACATATATATATGTATATATGTATGTATGTATATGTAGGAGTCCTGGTGTGGCAGTGTGGGTTAATGCATCACACTGCAGTCATTTGAACTGCAATGTTGGTGGTTCAAGCTCACCAGCTGCTCCTTAGAAACCCTATACAGGGTCGCTATGGGTTGGAATCAACTCGATGGCACTTAACAACAATATATATGTATATATATAATTTTTACATATATATTATTTTTATACAACTTATGGCTGTACTTATATAAAAATAAAGACACTTGAGGATCATTGCTTAGTTGGCAATGAGTTTCTGTTAATGATGGTGGAATGATGTGGAAAAGATTAATTCGTGGAAATCATAAAAAAGATAACTGGTATCATTGAATTATATAAAGACCTACTTGTTACATTGAGCATCACAAATAGTGTGCTTTTGTTGTTTTGTTTTTTTTTTTAACAAATGGAAGATTGATGGCAATCCTGCACTGAGCAAGTCCGTAGGTGTCATCTTTCCAATATCGGGTACAGAATTACCTCTTGGTAATTCTCAGGCAACTGCACACTTCACAGACTATCCAGTACAGTGTAAAAGTAACTTACTTCTATTTGGACTGGGTACCACAAAATTAATGTGACTTGCTGGATTTCAATCTTTGCTTTATTGCAGTGTTCTGGAATAGAACCTGCAATGCCACCAGGGTATGCTATATGTAAAAAGTGTTACACAGGCAAATATTTTGTTATAAGCAAGGGAATTCAAAAAGTATGTGGGAAAATTCTATAATCTTTTAATTTCACTCTTCCATTAACTTTTTGAAGCTCCCTGGATGGACACTGTAGAGTAAGTACTGGACTGCTAACTGGAAGGTTGGCAGTTCAAACCCACCTGCCACTCCTTGGAAACTGTATACAGGGTCACTACAACGTTTAACAATAACAACAGTATATATTTATGCCCATTTAAAATATACATATACATACATATATATATAAAATAGACACTTAAATATAGTTCAATATACAAAGAAATGAAAAACAAAAAATAAGATCCCATATCCTATGCTGGCATCAAAGGATCATACAACACATATAAAACATAAATCTGAGTTTTGTGAACTATCAGTGCATGAAAATCCATTAGCTATACACAAAAATACTTCTAAAATCAACAGACATGAAAAATAAGCTGTCAAGCTAACATTGAATGTTTTCATGTTTGCACGCCATTCTTCCGTGCATCTTGGTTTAGACACTGTCATATGCTTTGAGTGTTTAAGGCTCTGAGAAACAAAGCAATCACACGAAACAACACTGTAAACCTTGCATACCTGTTCTCTATCAATCAGATCAATTATTCGTAGACTGTAGATCTCATCATCAGACAACATATATGCCTGTGCCACCTTCAGAGCATCCTCTAGAGAAGTGGGGACATCCTGTTTGAGAATATACCTGACCACCCTCTGAAACAGAAAGTACATACATTTTATTCTTAAGTTATGATTTCTCACACAGAGAACCCTGGAATAAGCTGTGTATAAGGGCAATGTAGTCCTCAAATGAAACGAAGGGAGTTCAGAAACTAAACTATGAACAAAGAAATCCTGATTTCTACTTTTGCTGTTTAAAATAAATAAATAAATTTGAATTCTCTCTTAACACACTATCCAAAAAAAAGAAATGTGGGAGAGAATCTATCTTTATTAACCTTTTAGAACATAAAACCAACATGAAATTTGACAGATTACATAGAAATGAAAAGAGGGAACAGGTTCTCCAACTGTAATATTTACCATGATTTCCTTGTTTAAGAGATTCAGTTCCCTTATTCCATAGCCCCGTAAAAGTTTCTTCATCTCCATTAGTTTGTAACTTTCCTGCAATAACTTGACTCTAAAAGTAAATTTACCGATATTAACATGGGTTGTCCTTTTTATGAAATACTATGGAACAAAGTAAATGACTTAACATAATAGAAAATGTCATCTAAAAACATGAGGTTTTTACAATACACACACACACAAATTGTTTGACAGACACTCATCTTACTTGGGATGGTCCATTTCTAAATGTTGTTTCACCAACTGCTCAACAGCAGCACTCCAGGGAACCACAGCCGCATACATTATCTTAAGGACAGCATCAAATATGAGCTACAAAGACACACACACACAATGGCCTTAGTCTTACATCTCATAAAAATGATTAACACTACTCATCATCTATAGCAGAGGTTTCATTTGAAAATATGTTATCTTTTGTCTGCAACGGCATATATTTTTTATGGTTTTCACTTATAAAGATTACTTTAATTATTTATTAAGAAAAGCATGCTGACTGCTAAAGGTAAACTCAGTCTTATTACTTTCTACACACTGTGGTGGTGTGATGGTAGTGTGGAGTTGATGTGCCGCCAAGTCAGTTTCAATTCCTAGCAACCTTGTAGTTTCGAGGCTGTAAATCTTGACAAGCAGAAAATGTCATGTTTCTCCTGGGGAATAGCTGATGGATACAAACTGCTAATCTGGTGGGAAGCTGTCCAATACATGACCCAATATGCTACCAGGGTTCCTTCTTCTACACACATTTGTTACTGTTGTTGTTGAATGCCATCAAGTGGGTTCCGAACCATAGCGACCCTGAATAAGGTTTCCAAGGAATGGCTAGTGAGCTTGAACTGCCAACCTTGCGGTTCAAACTGACTTTGCAGTCCAGCACATTAACCCACAGTGCCACATCACAGAAACTACTGAATTGGCATATGCTCTGCTCTGCATTTATCAACAACACAAAACAAATTTTTAAAAAAATAAATTAAAAATAATAAACATTAAGAAAAGATTCAAAGCTCTAAAGAGAATCCTAAACAGTCACGATTTACTTACATCTGTGTCAGATAAACATCCTATTACTGCCATAGCTTTTGCTTCCCATGCCGTTTCAAAGAGCGACGTAGATTTTGAGCTACATCTCTCTAATAAATCCTAAAAAGAGATAAGCACACACACATACATATATAAATTTTTTTCAATTTTTTTATCTCTAACTGAAACAAATATCCACAGAGAAATAGATAATTGAGCAAACAAGTAGATAGGTAACCTTTATGAATGTGTAAGGAACAAAAAAATTTTATTTGACATGAATGTAGAATGAATGGTCAAAGAATACAAACTTGTTAAAATTTTAGCCTTCAGTTTTGCATAGAACAGAAACTTACTGAAGCACTGTTGAAGAAACTATAAATAAGATTATAGCAGCTTAATAATGTCTAAAAAACCTAATAGTTAATATTTGTCGAGCTCATGCTCCTATTATCTCACAATAACCCACTGGAGAAAGTATTAATATGAACTCCATTTTATAGTTGAGGCATTCAAAGGATAAATAACTTGCTCAAGGACACCGTCAGTTGAATGAACATTCTCAGGCAACTCAATCTACTGCATATAAATTTGAATGGTACAGCATAACATTGCTTAAGAAGTTAAACGTCTATCACACTGGAAAAATCAAAGAAATATTACTACAAGGAGAAAAAATTACCTCTATGTACAGTAGGAGAAGTTCCTCCTCTTGCAAGTCATGTTCTCTCATGTAAACTCGTATAAATTTCTCTAAGGTGGAAGGAATAAGTTCTGGCGCCAATACTTTATCAAACATTCGGAAGACTATGGTGGTTGTATTCTCCTGAATGCCAAGAGAAAGATTGTGTGAACGCAAACTCAAATCACAACTATACACAATAAACAAAACAGTTCCTATGATTCTGGGCTTTTACCTTTTCAAAATCAGACAGGGCCAATTTGCAGTTGTATTTCCTGTGCAACGTGATCAGCTCTCGCAAGTTGTTTACCAGTGTCCTTAACTGGCATACTTCCTCTGTGTTTTGACAATCCTTCTAAAACAACAGTGTTAAGAGTAGTTCAACATATGAGACCAAATGGTCAACAGAATCTTGAAAACAAAGACTGGGGAGAACAAACAAAATGGCGGATCGGGTGGAAGTGCATTAAAGCTACGCCAAAAACAACAAAGAATATCCGACCAAGCAGGCTCGGGGGATGGTCCCAGAACTCTGAACCACATATAAAGGAATATTTAGAAGGTTGGAAGGCTTACAGCTAGGGGAATATGTGGCAGAAGCAAGAAATCCATTGCTTTCTAGTCCGGGACGCTCAGGTGCTTGAGGAGCCGCCATCTTGGGTGAGACCAAGCAGGGGAAGGATCGGAGCAGCCACAGATGCCTGGCAGAACCACTGAGATAAAGGTGTGGACATTTCTTTTCTTCTGGTAGCTGTTGATTGGTCCCTTGCTGTCTGAGCACCTCCATTCTGGTGACCATAGGGGTGCCTGAGCTAGTGGGCACCCCAGCCCTACCCTGGGAGGGTTCTACTACGCATGCGCATACATCTCCTCGAAATTTAAAGAGACAGTCTCCAATTAAAACCAATTGGCCACAGCCAGCCCTAAACTGTTTCCAACTAGAAACAAGGCCTGATCAGGGATTGTGGAGTAGGACAAACAGACAAAAGAGGAAATAGGCCAAAAATTAAATCCTAAGTTACGTCAAAACAACCAACAGTGGTATCTTGAAATTTCTCAGGAAGAAGAGTGAAAAGGGAAGCCCATTTCTTGAATCAATCTACCTGGAGGCATTCAGAAAGCATAAAATATACCAAAATATATACCCATCTAAGTATTAAGGCCACAGATAATCACTGAAGATGCCCAAAAAACAGAAGCAGACGACCATATTTTCTGCACATGTCCAGAAACGAGATAAAGTGACTGAGGCAAATGAGCTGGAAGGAGACCTACACTCCATACTGGAAGATGGGCAGGCTTTGGAAATGCCTAAGAAGGAATTCCTAAAAATGATTATAAAATGTATCAAAACACTATACGACACAGCTGAGAAAAATAAGGAAGAAGTCAGGAAGGTGTTACAGGAACAATCAAATAAGATAGAGCTTTGGAAAAAATTCAAAACATACAGAAAGAGGTCCAAACGATTAATAATAGAATATCAGAAATGGACAATACATTCAAAGGGCAAAGGAATAAAATTGAAGAGACAGAAGCTAGAACTAGTGAGCTAGAAGATAAATCTCTCAACACTACTAAGATAGAACAAATACAAAAAAGGATAAAAAAAACTTTCACTCAAGCCACAATATAAACCTTAAATTAAAAAAACAAAAACAAAAAAAAAAACTCTATACAGGGTCAAAAAAAATCGAAACAAAGATTGGGGGGGTGTGGGGGCAGGGAGGCTAGATCAATGGACATGAAACAACCCAAAAGGAAATAATGAGACTGCTCATGAATGGTGAAGAATGTAACCCATGTCACTGACCCTGTGCGGAAACTGTAGAACGAGAACCTCAACTGCTGGGTAAACCCTCACCAAAAACAAAATAATTACTAGAAAGGGTAAACCTGATTGATAATAGAGCTCAAAACCTACTCTTAATGTATTATTAAATCTTGTTTTTTTCAGAGGTATTCTTAAACACTGGTAATGCAGAAAATATCACTTATGACATATTGCTTTTGGTTGCTCAATAGTAAGATACAATGCAGTAAAACAGGCCAAGGCTGTATTAGAAATGTCAGAAAGGAAAAGAAAAAATGTTCTGTTGATTTGGAAAATACACAAAGAAAGGAACAGGAAAACAAAAAAAAGAAATGAATATATTTCCAGAATTTTTTTCTCTATTTACATGTAGAAAATCCTTAAATGTCATTTGAATGTTTTGTTACTAAAAAATTAATATCCATATCATACCAAGGAAATCCAATGCCAAGAGGACACCAATCCCAATGCATCTGGGTTTTCTGCAGTAAAAAATACCTCTGCCAGTTGAAGTCCATTTTCTGGCCAGTTTGCCTTTAAAAAGAATTAGAGATCATAAAAAACAATGCTTTATACTCCTGGGAGCTTTTCAATGCCCACTATGCTGACATTACCTTATCAGTTAATTCAAGGTTTCTGGCTGCTTGCTCCAACCATTTTGCAAGAATATTCTGAAATAGATACAGTACTTTAAAATAAAATACTCAATAAATAATCACTGAAAAACATTTAACAAACTCCAAAATAACCTCTTAAAATAGACCCTTAGAAGGGATTGGAAGCAGTGGGAAGAGTGCTGTTGCCTTTAGGGACTGAACTGAAAAGTGGAAAACCAAGTCGCTATTTCACTCAAGTCACAATTTGTTGTTGTGTTGTCGTTAAGTGCTGTGGAGTTGGTTCCGACTCATAGCGACCCTGCACAGGGTTTCCAAGGCTGTAAATCTTTATGGGAGCAGAAAGCCTCATCTTTCTCCTGCGGAACCACTGGTAGTTTCGAACTGCTGACCTTGCAGTTCACAGCCCGATTCGTAACCACTACGCTACCAGAGCTCCTTCAAGTCACAATAAAATGTTAAAATTAAAAAGACTCCAAAAAGAATTAACTAGTGTTAATGGGACTTTATCTTCAAGGATCTAATGTAAAAATAATAATTAAATCATAAAGAGTGGATATACTCAAAGCGACTCACCTGTCCCTTAGGTACAGTTTTTCGCACAAAGGGAACCACATCATTTTTAAACCATGGACAAAGGTTTTGCAAAGAGACTGGAGTAGCAATGGAGTTGAGTAAATTCTCAAGCATTTTCACATCAAACTTGCTTTCAAAGTTGGCCTATATTATACAGAGTGAGAAATTAAGACTCATCCAACAAATTGAAGCTAAGAGATAACGTGTCAAAAGACCTACTAGGCGATAATTTCAAAAAATAGCTTACTGATTTAATACTGAAATCTAATGTTGACTTACTGATTTAATTTAATACTGAAATCGAATGTTGAGTCCACTAATGAAATCACACCAAGATAGAACTTTTTAGGTCCACCATTAAGTATCAATACCAGCCAAAATCAGGGGGATTTAGCTCAGCAATGTTAAAGGGCACTGCTTTCAGCAATAAGAACACCCTTTCTGCTGATAATGTATCAGAAATCTCAACAATAGATCACTTCATAAAACGTTGCCATTTGAGAAAAGTTTAAGGAGAATCGTCAGTCAATGTGGCCCTTAATAGAGAGTTAAAGTAAAATACTACTGTAGCTTCAGAAAACTCCTTCTGTGTAGTATCATCAAGGGACAATTTTCTCTGGGAGAGGTCATATTTTATCAAGCAATCTGAAGCGAGTCCATTATTCAGTCATGGGTGTTACCATCTGTGGGTCCCAGTACTAAAGCCAATCACCGGCTACAGGAGATATGACATCATTAGGGAAGAAACTGCCAAAAGGATTACCTGATGTCTGAGCCAAAGGTATTGTGCACAAACAAGGTTTCCTTCTCTTAGTTGTAAAATAATATCCTTAAGGTCATCTTCATTTTTCAGAAATTCAATCCAAGAACTACCACTGTGGGGTTTAAAAGAGGAAAAGCATAGTGTTTTAAAAATAAGGGTTACATCCAAAACAAAATAAAAAATCCACAGAGGGATTGGAAGCAAATGCTACTGAATGAGTATGCATGGAGGGGATGGAAATCATGGCAGTGAAACGAAATACAATAAGATGAATGTAAAGCTGATGCTCTTCCATGTAAATTATCAATTCAACTCACAATAAAAAGTTACATTAAAAATATATATATA
>NW_006408596.1:2470297-2528536 GCF_000296735.1 Chrysochloris asiatica
ATATTAAATAAATATATATATAGCCTTACAAGGAATATCGAGATACTTTTTAATTAATTTTTTGTTTTGTGTTTAATTTGGAACCATTATAAAACAAACCCAACAGTTTCAAAGAGGGTCAAGTAAAAATTAAGAGTCTTTCTCATCCATAGGACCTATCCTTATCCAGTAAGGAGCCCTGATAGCATAGAGGGGAAGTGTCTGAAAGGTTAGCGGCTTGAACACACTAGCCACTCCAAAGGAGAAAGATGTTTCTGTAAAACTTAACAGCCTTAGAAACCCCATGGGCAGTTCTACTAGTGGCCCTATAGGGTCCCTAAAAGCAATAATGAGTGCAGAGGACAAGTTGGGACTCCTACTGTCCTCCACAGAGGCTGTATCTCTTCTCAAATGTCCTTTCTAAGCTAAACAGTACAGACCAAGGGGTTTCAAAAGAGTCACAGAAAAATCAGATGATCTTTCTTTCCATTTGCCACAAAATTTTTGAAGCTCATATACAAACAACCAATTTTTAATGAATGAGTTTTCATATATACTGGTCTATACTTTTATAAAATTTCCTTTTTCTTCTCTTGAAACTTGTGCAGCTCAGCACATACAAACATCATTGTTTTTAGGGAATTGTAGGAGTCCTGGTGTGGTGCTGTGGGTTAATGCGCCAGACTGCAAAGCCATTTGAACTGCAAGGTCAGCGGTTCAAGATCTCCAGCTGCTCCTCGGAAACCCTATACAGGGTCGCTATGGGTCAGAACTGCCTCAACGGCACTTAACAACAACAACATCCAATGTGGAAGAAGCTCTGTAGCGTAGTGGTTACGAATCGGGCTGCTAACCTCAAGGTCGATAGTTCGAAACTACCAGCTGTTTTGCAGGAGAAAGATGAGGCTTTCTGCTCCTGTAAAGATTTATAGCCTCAAAAACCCTGTTCAGGGTCACTATGAGTTGGAACCGACTCCACGGTACTTAACAACAACAATCCTATGTGGATCATATTTCACAACCTAGATCTGCTACAATTTGTTTAACTAGTCTTCCAAATGTCATTTCCAGTTTTTTCCTATAACCAACAAGACTGCAGGAACCATTCAGATTAGAGTTCAGAAATTGATGTGGACTTCCTTAATATGATCTAAAAACAAAACAAAAATCTGTGTCATGATGAAATGACAAAACAAAAAATATTTCTGATATTTATTGTACATGCAAAAAGTACCAATAACAAAATCTAAAGACAAATGTCAAGCTGGGGGAAAATTTCAAAATACTGACAAAAGGGCTTATTTAAATCAAAAAAGGAAAAAAAGACACACTCAAACTCTCAAGAGAAATATAGTCTTTTTACACAAATAACACGCACTTTCTATATTTGGCAACTGTTTCCACCCAACCCCAGATATTTTGCTTTTTTTTTTAACAGCAACAGGTAAAGAACAAATTGGCACAGTAGCACTCAGGAAAAGACTTCCTAAAAATTTTCCATGAAGGAGAAAACAGTGGACAAACATAAGTAGAAGATGTGCACTATTTGTGTAAAAATACAGGCACGGATCAAGGATATAAAAAGAACGGGCTTTTATTCTCAAGTATAAATATCTCAATCAAAATAAAGTATCAAAATTCAAAGCAATGAGGTTCTTGTTATTATATTAGCTTTTTCACATGAGTCAGAACCGACTATCTGTCACTTAAGGGCAACAACATTACAATTATGGTTGTTGTTGTTATGTGCCATGGAGTCAGTTCCAATTCATAGCGACCCTGTACAGGGTTTCCGAGGCTGTAAATCTTTACGGGAGCAGAAAGCCTCATCTTTCTCCCGCGGAACAGCTGGTAGTTTCGAACTGCTGACTGTGAGGTTAGCAGCCCAGTTCGTAACCACTACACTCGCTACCAGAGCTCCTTACAATGACGGTTAGAGAGTGAGGAAACAGGCACTCTCCTACACTGTCTATGGGAATGGATATATTTGGAGGACAAATGTAAATACATGTATCTTCTTATCTTAGAAATTTTACTTCCAGAAATTGATCCTACAAGCTAGATTCATAAACGTACAAAAACAATCATTTGTAATGTTCCATTATAAATATGTAACATAATTATCTTAAAGATAAGACAAGTCTATTTCTCAGGATGAATTAACAGTGAAGGAAAGTGAACCATGAGAAAGCATCGAGGGAGGAGCACTATGAACACAGGTGCACAGATTTTTGTAATACAAATGACAACCACCTGACCTAGCCAGTCATTTGCCACAAAAGGTGTTTTCCATTATTCAACACCTCCAGAAACACAAATCCAATGAAAGGAATCCTCTGTCCTTTTTATCTTTTGAAATTTAAAGCTAATTCATCATCTAATAATTAAAATGAAAAACATACATACCTGAATTTTTCTGGTCCAAATGCTCCATAAAAAGTAGTCAATTTCGCATGAGCCTTTAGTACCTAGAAAGGAAATAAACAGTTATAACCTGAATATTCTGGGCAAACACAGCAAAATAATTTTTTTTTAAAACTCACACATTCTGTCTCAGAAGTCTTACAGAAAATCTCATTTTATCTTATTCAGTTTAAATCCCCAAAATATGACAGTCTTTAGTTAGCAAGAAACATAATAATAATAATAAAGCACAATAATAAAAGTATTCCCAGTCACATTCAATATCATCGTACTCCAAAAGAAGAAGGCATTTGCACACCCTATAAAGATGTCCTTCAAAACTAAAATCAATCCTCACCGACTCATAAATGTCCTTCTGGCAAACTTAGCTAGGTTACCCCATTTACTTAGAGATAAGAATTAAAAACACATCCATGCACATGAGCACACACACACATGTATTTCTGACATCATCAAGGTCGTCATAACAGTTTTGAAGCAGGACAGGTGCCAAGTACTATGCGAAACAGTTCGTGGGAGTTGTTTTATTTGACCTTAAAATAACCCTATAAGTACTATTATTATTTGCAGTTTACAGATAAGAAAAGGTAAGTATTAAGATGGTAACTTGCTCTTGGAAAAAATACAGCTCTATCTTAAATAATAATAGCAAAATAAAAAAATACTGTGAAGGTACCAAAAAACAAATCCCAATACCGATGAGTTAACTACAACTTATAGAGAGCCTGCTGGACAACTGAACTGCCCCCCAGAATTTCCACAGCAGTGTATCTTGATAGAAGTAGATTTCCACAGCTGTTTCTCGTGGAGTACCTGATCGGTTTGAACTGTTGACCTCTAAGTTATCAGCTGAGCATTTAACCGCTGTGCCACCAGGGGTCCCTTGTGAAGGATCACTCACTGATGTTTAGTTGATCCTGACTCAAAATAAGACCACGGGTCAGAGCAGGATTGCTTCATACCATTTCCAAGGCTATAAATCTTTATGGAAGCAGAATGCCTCATTTTTCTTCCAGAGAAGCTGGCAGATTCGAAGCATCAACTATTTGGTTAGAAGGCCAATGCTTAACTCACTGCACCACCAGACCTCCTTTGTGGCCCCAAATTAACCTATAAATATAATGCAATTACCTCTTTTAAGCCATCAGAATAGGCAGAAACAGTTTTATCTTCTTTCTTCAAAAGCTAAGATTAGAAATAAAATATAATTAAAGTGCATTGCATAAAACAAGATAGATTTTCTGTGAATTTTCCTTTATAAAAACAAAGTATATATTTAAACAGGAAGTCACATTTAAGTCAGAAATCAGCAATGAATAATAAAGACATGGTATCTATTTTTTCTTAATGCACTTCATGTAAAACATAAAGCCCGTTCTGGCTGTGACTTGATTTTCAGGATTCGAACTAACGATGGCACTCCTAGGTCAACCTAGGGGAAAAGTGGAAAGCATAAATAGCCTTATTCACACAACTATGTAAAACAAGGTCTCTGACGGAAAAAGAACTTCTTTTTTTTGGAAAATGATCATGTTGGTATTAAAACAAACTAACACTTACAAGCGTTTAAAAACTTACCCTGGTTTTGGCATAATTTAGCATTTCCTGGGTTGTTTCATAGGTTATCCACTGGGCCTTCAGGCAGTAATTCACCACAAATTCATCATCCTGTTTGACAAGTGTCAGACATGGTAAAGGACTTCAATGTTGGTGCTCCACCCCTCGGAATACTCTACTGACTACAATCAGGAAAACATACCTGGATCTTATGTAGGTTTTCCTTAGCTTCACCTACAAGTGTCTGCCATTCAGTCTGCTCCCCAGTGTCCAGAGAACTCAGAGCTAGTTTCTCCAATATATCATTCGACTTTACCTTGTAAACTAGCTGTAATAGAAATGTGACAAATTAAGCAGCTGTAAGGACAATGGAATCTGAGGATGACTTCTTAGTTTCAGAGCAAATTGCATGAAAGAGATTATTATAAAAAGGTATGAATTCTCGTGTGGTCCAGGAATAAGTTTTTAAAATGCAAGGCTTAGAAATATGAAACAAAACACAGATGATTGAGTTGCAGACACCACTGCTACTGAGTTAAGGGATATATTGAAAGTTTTATATGACTTAATAAAGAAATCACCATTTACACTCCACCCCATCAGAATCCTGTGGTAGGTACTAAAACCCCCATTTGACAAATAAGAAAATGGCCACTCCAGGGATGTGAAGTTGTAGTTGTTGTCATTGTTATGTGCCATCCACAGCAAACCTGCATAGGGTTTCCGAGGAGCAGCTGGTGAGCTTGAAGTAGCTAAGTCTGAAATTACACCGTTCAAAAGTGATAGAACTGGTTTTTAAAAGGTGAGTATACAATTCACGTTTCATGCCTGATTTCCTAAAGCTACCAGATTCTTCAAAAACTGAAACCAAACCTGCGGAAATCGAGTTGCTTCGATTCACAGGAACCGTACAGCCCCAAGCTAGAGCGGCCTACATGGTTTCCAAGGCTGTAAATCTTTATGAACGCAGACATCTTGCTGCTGCTTCTTTCTCCCTGCCAACTTTCTGGTTAGCACTTAACCACTGTGCCACTAGGGCTTCTGAAAGGTCCTTTAGTGACTAGAAATAGCAGGAGTTAGAAAATATCTAAAGTTTCAAATTCCTCTTTCAGTGGGTAACCGACCAACTTGGATAGGGGCCTTCTGGTTCTGAAAACTGAAAATTGTTAAGAATCATTTTTCTCTACTTCGATGTCTCCACTCCCTGTCATCTTTCATAAGACTTCTGGGTTTTTTTCTTCTAGTCACTAATTTTAAATATTAATTATGAAAAATCATATAATAAATTCTCATGTACACATCCATCATCAAAGAAATAAACCCAATTACCACTACAGTTTCCTCCCCCTTTACCTGCTTCTCAACATATCACCCTCCACTTACCAATAGAAGCCCTGGGGCAGGCTGGGTTAAGCATTCAGCAGCTAACTATAAAGTCAGTAGTTCAAACCTACGTGCTGCTTCTCAGGAGACAGATGAGGTGGTCTGCTCCCCTAAGGATTTCATCTCAAAAACCCTATGGGGAAGTTCTGCTCTATCCTACAGGGTCACTGAGTTAACATTGGCTGGAAGGTAGTACGCTTGGTTTGGTTTTTTGGGTTTGCTGTTGTTGTTTTTCTAACCAATCAGTGGTATCCTTTAGTCCAATTTAATGCTTATCATTCCATTTGTTTATTCCTTTACTCATATATTTCTAAATATATAAAATTATTTAACATATCTCAAAACTTTATATTTTTAAAACAACAAATTGGTATCCACCACCCATTTAGGATCTGTTATTGCTGTTGTTAAGCATCGTCAAGTCAGTTCCAACTCAGAGCAAGCCTGCCTAGGGTTTCCGAGGCCTTTCTAAATCTTTGCAGGAGCAGAAAGCCTATCTCACACAGAACGGCTGGCGAGCTCAAACCGTGGACCTTGTGGTTCGCAATCTGGTGCTTTCCATATGGAGCCACTGCGCCATTCAGGATAGAATCGTTCTTTCATCAACAACAAGTCAGGCTTTCCGCGTATCACACCCAGGAACCTGACTTTCTCAGGCTATCAATGACCTCCTTATTACCAAACCAACAGACAGTTGATCCTGTCAAAGATATTTCAAACTGTTGACCGCCCCCCACTCTCCTTCCTAAGCTTCTATAATTGCACAAGCCTGTGGGTTTTCTCCTGTTTCTCCCCTGATACAGTGCTATGGGCTCATCCTCTGTCTGCGGGCATCCCCTAGAACCTGTTCTTGCTTCACTTCACATTCTGCACCTTAGCCCTGCCTGGTCTCACCCATTCCCTGGATCTCATCTCTCTCTAAATTCGACTCAAAAGGAGCCCTGATGGTGTACAACTCTTAACTGAAAGGGTGATGTTTGGAATCCACCCCGTGGCTCTGTGTGATAAAGACTTGAGGATCTGCCGAGAAATTCTGCGGCAGTTCTACTCTGTCACAGGGAGTTCCTGTCAATTGACTTGACTCAGCAGCACCAGACAACGTAGATACAGTTCAGGTCTCTCCCCAACTTGCTCCCAGACAGCCTTCACGTCGCGTTTTCATAAAGGAGAACTCATTAGCTTTCCCTCCTGGCCTGCTTTTCCATACATATGTCTCATTTTAGGTAATGCCATCATCATCCAACTGGTCAAGTTCTCCGTTACCCAGGGACATCTGATCAGTGAACCCCACTGATAATACCTTCTGCATCCCATTCTTATCAAACCTTCTCTTGCACCGCTCCACTTTACTGTACTAGCTGAGGTCTCCCGTGAAAAGGTACTTTCCAAATGGTCTTCACACCTCTAGCCTTGGCTCTTTTCCAAACAACTCTCCATCTTTCTAAAATGACAATGCAGCCAAAGTACCCTCCTGCTAAAAGTTTCCAGTTGTTGTTCAGTACCGACTCATAGTGACCCTGCACAGGGTTTCCGAGGCTATAAAGGCTTTATGGGAGCAGAAAGCTTCATCTTTCTCCCGCGAAACAGCTGGTAGTAGCCTAATTCGTAACCACTAAGCTAAATGGCAGAAGAAAATCTGCATCCAGTGTGACTGGGAGACAAAGAACTTGGTTTGATCCTTTAACTCTGGTTTCTGAAAATAAGTGAAAACAATTAGGATGCTTTTGTTTTCCACAGTAGCCAAGAAAGGAGGCGCAAAGTAACTTCAGGAAGCAGGCTTATTTACTGATTGATCAATCGTTTACTATGCATTAAGCCCAAGTCATGCATATTCATTCAGGCACCATAACTAGGGGAACCAAGAGAGGGAGCAGCATGCTGGCACAAAGGAGGTCCCAAGCCAAAACCTGTCCCAGATTTTGGCCCGAATCCCTTCTGGTTATATAATAAACAGGTAACTTTAAGCCAAAGTCTTAGTCAGTGTCGTCAATGTGAATTTTGTGAGCCCTTACAGAGAATTAGCAAACCCAAAGGGGCAATGGGCCAGCAGAGGCTAAGAGTACAGAAATGGTAAACCCAGCTCTGGCGGGCTGAGTGACAGACTGCACATGCAGTGGATGAAGATGGATCAAGCCCTCCTAACTTGTGACGTAGTCCCAGCAGGCTACAGAGAAAAAAAGAAAGAGGCCAGCTGGTCTGAAGTGTGGGGATTTGTGCAGACTCCTGAGTCTACTGCTGCTCCCCGGTGACCTGGCCTCAGGTGGCCAGGGCTGTTTTGACCTGGCTCAGGATAGCCGAGGATGCGGTCTGATCTGACTGGGTGGTTAGGTCAGAGAAAGGAGCTGAGATGGAAATGGCTGAGGACAAGGTATGGAGACGAAGGAAGGTAAGGCCTGAATCCAGTTCCAGCTGGGAACAGCACCCTCCTCATACTTACTGATGAGGATGGGATAAAGGTAGGGTTTGTGCCATTTCATAATGTAGTTTACAGAACTGTCCACAGTACGATACATAGAAGACCTGGCCCCTGCTTCTCCATGATCACCTCCTTCTGCTCCTTAGCGTATGTAACCTACACAGCAGTCTTTAACTTCTTATTACGCGTTTCTGTCCTCGCACTTGACTTCCTGGAGCCAAGCTCTCTGACTAGTCCTTATACCTAGAACTCATCTCCCCAGAATATTTACATCTTTGAGACCTGAAAAAAAAGTTTCCTTCCTAATGAAGTCTTCTTCCCTTCTCACTCCTGTGTATAAATACAATACAATCTATCTACACTCCTAAACTTTGCATATGGTATGCCTACATACTTTGGGCAAATATTACTTACAGGCCCTATTACACTAAATTCCAAGAACATTATATGTGGCTGTCTCCCCAGCCCCCCGTACATAAAGGAAAAATGAAGGAATAAATGCACAAACAATTACCTCAACATCTAGTCCAAACTGAATGGCAAAATTCTCAGCTTCAGCAAATCTCTGTTTGTGGAGTAACCGACTCAATCTGAGAGCAGAAAAAACATTTCAAGGAATGTTTAGAAATTAGGGTAGAGACTTAAAAGAAAAGCAGATGTTACCTGTTTTCTGGTAAAGCTTCTGTAAGACATCGAAGCACTAAGACAGAGGCTGAATCTTCAGGAAGTCTGAAAAAACACATTTCACTGTGAAAGCACCTGTCACTGCATATTAGTTAAACAATCAACATTGAGTATCTAACGCCTCATCTAAAGGAGCTCTGGTAGCATAGTGGTTACGAATCAGATTGCTACCTCAGGGTCCACAGTTTAAAACTACCAGCTGTTTCGCAGGAGAAAGATGAGGCTTTCTGCTCCCATAAAGATTTACAGCCTCATAAACCCTGTACAGGGTCGCTATGAGTCAGAACTGACTCCACAGCACATAACTACCACTAATGCCTTATCCAGAATCCTACTGTGGCGCTATAGGATAAGCACTGGACTGTTAGCCAAAGGTCAGGGGTTCAAATTGACCAGCTGTTCCTCGGAAACCCTACAGAGGATTGCTATGAGTTGGAACCAACTCAACAGCACTTAACAAACATGTCTTATCTGATAAAACAAAGCATGACCTACTTAGGATCATCGTGGCCAATTCCCTCCAGAAGGTATATGGTATCCTACAACAAGAACAAAAACATGATTAACATTAAATTATAAAAGCAGCACAGTTGATAATTATTACAGTGACAACTGATTAAGGGAAGAGCAATCAATCAAATGATTCTAAACAACTGGGGAAAAAAACAATGAAAAGGATTCTCCACATAGTTTCCAAACATCACCACATAGGTGAAAACGTGTAATTGTAATAAAGAAATCTGGCAGAATTGCCTTAATTAAGTGATCAGGTTATATATCACCAGCAGTAGGACAAACGACCACCATTATCCCCCTCATGTGATGCATTTAGGATGTAGGACATGTATGCAGTTTTCCTTTCAAGAAAGCTTACCATGAATCTAACTAGATTCAGTCCACGTGAGAGGGACATGTCACAAAACTGGCTCAAACTCTTCAAAAATGTCATTGTCTTCAAATACTCACAAATAAAGACCGACTGTTCTGGGTTAATATGGGCAACAGTGACAGGAAGGCCCTCTGAGGGCACCATGGTTAAATGCTCTACTGCTAACTCAGCAGCTCTGTGGGGGACAAGATGTGGAGATCGGCTCCCATAAAGATTACAGCCTAAGAACCCTCCAGAACAGTTCAACTGTGATGAAGTGAAATTGACCAGACACCTAGCAACAGTAACATAACAAACAAATGCAATGATCCTTGATTGGATCCTGAATCAGGGCAAAAACATCTTTAAAGCCAGTCATGGGCGTGGAGAGATAGAGTGACTGGGGACTCTAACTCAGAGAGGGAGAGGGGCTGTGTGCTGACAACCGATGGGCAGGCTTGCAGGGTATAGCCTTTGGTTGGTTGATGATGCATGGAGGGAATTGTAACCATGGCAATGAAACGATGTACAATAGGATGAATGTAAAGCTAATGTTCTCCCATGTAAACTATCACATAATTCACAATAAAACATTAAAAAAAAAAAAAAAGTGGGTTAAATAGAGAGGGTGTAGTAGAGTGGGTTCCGACTCATAGCAACCCTGTACAGGGTCTCCAAGGCTGTACATCTCTATGGGAGCAGAAACCCTCATCTTTTTCCCGTGGAACAGCTGGTAGTTTCAAACTGCTGACCCTGAGGTTAACAGCCTGATTCACAACCACTATGTAGTAGTAGCTCAAAACACCAACTGAGAAGGAAAGAGTCTTCACATCAAGGATCCAACCTATCCTAGGGGTGGGCAACTTAGACAACTGGCTACCTAAAATTGTGACAGGGGGAAGGGGAGGTGCTATAAAAGCACAAGAAGTCCTATTGTAGCGCTGCAGGCTAATGCGCTGGACTGCAAAGTCGTTTGAACTACAAGGTAGGGGGTTCAAGCTCACCAGAGTTGCTATGGGTCGGAATCAACTTGATGGCACTTAACAACAATAACATAAAGGTACGAAATGGTTGGCTTACAAGTTTTCAAGAGGGAGTTTAGTTTCAGAGTGTGCAGGGAAGGTAGAATCCCCACTGAATAGTTTTCATTTTGTCTAGAGGGGTCTGGTGAAATGAGATGGGGATAGGATTCATTTGATTCAATAGTGAGTAACTGTTATCATGACTAAATGTAATTGTCACAACGGTAAAGGTAGAAGTTTTGTAACATAAAGTGGGATTTATGTTACCTTACAATCCAGGAACAGAGGCCCCTAGGACCATAAAGGGAGAAGAGCATGAGCAGAATGTGGAACCCTAACCAGGGAACCAGCGATAACAGAGATGGAGGCAGAGATGAGGACATGGAGAGAGAGCGCAGCTGAAGACTCTAGACTCATGGAAAGAGAAAGTCTGTGCGCTGGCAGCCAGAAGGCGGGTTTGCAGAATATGCCCTTTGGTTGTTTAAACGATTATACTTTATTATTTTGTGTTTATGTACACAAAAACACACAGCATTATTCCTGTTGTTTAAATTATTATACTTTATTATTTTTTGTGTATAAAAAAACAGAGGGAATAGAAACAAATACTGATAAGCGATGATGCCTGGAGGGGATTATAATCATTGCAATGAAACAAAACATGGCAGGTTGAGTGCAGAACTGATGTTTTCCCATGTAAACTATCAGTCAACTCACAAAAAAAGCTTTAAAAAAAAATTTTTTTAAACTTTATAGAAAGAGAAAAAAAAAAAGGAGATGTAGTAAAACATTCTTTTTGTTTTTTAACAGCAGAGTTAAAATATAAAGCAATGCCACCAAGTTAATCTTTAATCATAGTTACAATACAGACACAAGGAAGTTGAATAAACAGATGACTAAAGCTTCATGTAATTAATTTCCTTTCCCTTTTCTTTCAATATGAAGACTAACCATTGTAAGTTTATTTAAAGGACTTTCTGGAGATGAGAAATACATTAAAAAATCTGAACTCTATACAGGTATTCCACTAGGTTCCATTCATGCTTAGCTTAATTACAAATTTTTATCATAATGTGTTTTTTAAACATGGATACACTTACTGTGCTAATTCCGGTTTGGACCAGTGAAGAAACACCAGATACTTCCAAAGAATACAGTATTTCCATTGTAGGTAATGTATAAACTGTGAGATTTTTCATCTAAAAGAGACAACTGAGCCGTTAATTTAATACATCAATATAAAAACTCTTACTAAATCTACAGAAGCACAAAACTACACGTAAAGCAAAGTTAAATGCAAAAAATCATTTTATAATTCTATTACTGTGTGACTTAAATGTTAACAGATAAAATGATGTTTATCCCACCACCAAACACAGTTGAAAGGAAAAGGATCTACCCAAAGCCCACTGTATAATTTATACTTAAGGGGAATGTTAATTCCATGTGCCAAAATTCTATAAAGACTCATAAATATACTTTTATGAGATGTCCTAAAATGAGGAGCAGAGCATAGAGACCCATGTTTATTGTTGGTAACCAGGATAGGTGGGAGGGAATAATGGAAAGCTGCTGCTTCAGGGATACTGAGTTTCTTTGAAAAGCGAGGAAATAATTTGGAAGCAAATAGTGTTTGCATAAGGAACCCTAGTGGCACAATGGTTAAGCACTCTGCTAAATGAAATATCCAGTTTGAATCCACTAACTGCCCCAGGGGAGAAAGGTGTGGCCATCTGCAGTTTTACTCTGTCCTGTCAGCTCACTATGAGTTGGAATTGACTCAGTGGCAATGGGTTTAGTGGTAGGTTTGGATGTTTACAGAATATAGTGAATGTAATTAAAGTCACTGAATTAAATATATGGAAAGGACTAAAACAGCAAATACTTTCTTATGTATACTCTGCAACAATAAAGTTTAAAACAAAAAAATTATTTTATTTAAAAAGTTCCATTTGGAGATGAGAATAAGACTCTTATGATTCAACCATGAGTAACGGTTACCATGACTGATTGTGATTGTCACAACTGCTAAGGTAGAGGTTTTGTAGCAAAAAGGGGGCAATGGTTGATCTTATAGTCCAGGAGTAGAGGACCCTGGAACCATCAAGGGAGAAGAGTATAGGACCCTATTCAGAGAAGGAGCGACACCGGAGATGAAGGCAGAGGCGATGATGTGGAGAGTTGGAGCAGCTGGAGACTCTAGACACATGGAGGGAGAGGGGCTGTGTGCTGGCGGCAGGGGGCAGGCTTACAGGGTATGCCCTTTGGTTGTTTGAATGACTGTATATTTCTGAATGTTTGGGTGTACGTCCAAAAATAAAAAGGGAATAGAAGCAAATATTGTTGAATGATGATGCATGGAGGGAATTGCAATCATTGCAATGAAACAAAATAAGATAGGATGAGTATAAAACTGATGTTCTCCCATGTAAACTATCACTGAATTCATAAGAAAAACTTTAACGAAAAGTTTCTTTCAATGTAGAGCCAATATTTATATTCATTTATTTAAAAAGAAGAAAAAATAGGTCTACTGTATGTTTTCTCACTTGTCAAGCAAGAAATTGCTACCGTGCCAAAAGCATTATTTAATATCTACTTCTGAATTACCTACTGTTAGTCTCTAAAACATAACATGAATACACTTAATGTACAATCTGCCAGTACCTTCTTAGTACTAGTAGACGTGAGGGCTACTAGTTTGAGATTTGTGATCCCTTGCCTAAAAGAAAGAAATAAAAAAAAGTTTTAAGAAAATCAAGTTTTGCCAATTGCTAGATATCAGTTACATCAATGTGATATTTTGCATAAAAGTTAAAATTGATTTACAAGAAGACATTATATTGTATGTTATACATTTAGGACCCAGAATGAAACTCCATTTCTAACACAATTATTTGAAAGTTCACCCTGCCAAATTCTCAATGAACTTGGTCAATGATTATTCATTCACTCTTGACTATCTTGACTGCCAGAGCATTCATAGCGTTATTTAAAATTCATTACATAACAAATGATCTGGACAGAACCAGACAGGTAACATGGCTACAACAGACATTTTGACTAGGGTCATAACGCACCACGTGACTGATGAAGGGGAATCTGCTTCTGTCGTAAGAAGAAACTCCTCGATGTAGAGAGCCGGCCAGTTCCACACAGGAGTTAGAGTGTGAATGTCCCACAAACTCAGCACATTCTACAATGGAGACACACATGTCATTCACAGATCTTCTAAATGATTAAACACCTGACATTTCAAGATAGACTTTTTTAGATGTACACTGAAACAAAACACAATACTTAAAACAATAATCCACCCGCCTCTCCCTAAGTCCTTGTCTTTGTAAATCGGGCCACATTGTCTTTGTGAAACATAATAATCAAATGAAACATCAAAGGAAAATTACACGCACATACTTGTGTATCAAGAACAAAAAGTAGATTGTCTATGAGCTGGAACTTCTTTGCACCTGAAAAAGACAAAGCAAGATGTCCAAGGATTGTATTTCTGGGTTACACACTGTTGTTGTGTAGCTTAGTACTGCCGAATCAGTTCCGACTCATACAGTTTTCAAGGAGTGACTGGTGGATTTGAAGCGCCGACCTTGCAGTTAAAACCAATCTGTGGTCCAGTGCTTATCCTACAGCACCACAGCTGTATTGCACATTTGTGTTTGTTGTTGTCAAATGCCTTCAAGTCAGTTCTGACTCTTAGCAACCCTGTATAGGATTTATGAGGAGCAGCTGGAGAGATTGAACTGCCAATCTTGTGATCCAGGGCATTATAGCTGTCTTTAACTATTCAACTGACAAAATTTATGGGGGGAAAAAAAAAAAACTACATTTAAACATAAAGTTCTTATTCTCAAAAAAAAAAAGGTGATTCTTATTTATTTGCATAACCTGTTATTTTTATATGCAAAATCACACCCACCCCATGTAAATTATCACTCAATTCACAATAAAAACTTTAAATAAAATAAAAAATCAAAGCCAACCCAATGCCACTAAGCACACCCTGACTCAGAGGCAGCCTAGAGACAGAGAAGAAGCGCCGTAGGGTTTCCAAGGCTGTAATCCAGAAGAGTGCAGTAGCAGCTGGGGAACCACATGGACTTTCAGTTAGCTGTTCACTGCTTTCACCGCTGTGCAAACAAGGCTCCTACTAAATGAAGAGTAACACCTGCAACATGTCAAGACTGATCACCAATGTGAACAATTATCAATCTAATCTGGCAGTTTCAGAGTGATACAGCAAAATGGATCATAGGAGGGGTCTTCAAACAATTCAGAGGAAAATTAAATCATCTTTTAATCCCATTTTTCAACAAACTTTTTGAAGTCCATTCATATACCAAACGCTAGTAGAGTGACATAAAAGTTAAAACTAACTAGTAATAATCAAAGTTGTTTCATTATTTTTTATGATATAAAAATTATACACATGAAAGTAATTCAGGAATGCTTAAGTGCTCAACTGCTAACTAAAAGGTCAATGGTTGAAATGTTTGAAGCAGTCACTTTATTAGAGAAATCTGTGGCTGTCTACTTAAATATCGTTGTTGTTGTTGTTGTTATGTGCTGTGAAATTGGTTCCGACTTACAGCAACTCTGAACAGGGTTCCCGAGGCTGTAAATCTTTATGGGAGCAGAAAGCCTCATCTTTCCACCGTGGAACTGCTGGTAGTTTCGAACTGCTGACCTTAAGGTTCACGGCCCGATTCGTAACCACTATGCTACCAGAACTCCTTTAAATAAAGATTACAGCCTTGGAAACCCTATGGGGGCAGTTCTACTCTATGCTTCGTCGCTGTAAGTCAGAATCAATTCAATGGCACCGTGTTATATACAATGTTATGTAAATGTGCAATAAAGCTTATATGAAATAAAGTCTTTACCTTTAATAATCTCAGAGTCGATAAGATTCTTAACAACCAATCCTTTCTTGGAAGAATCAAGTTCCCATTTGGTGAATGCACAATTACCAGTTCCCTAGAAAAAGGAAGAGTATATCAATTCCAAATTCAGCCGTAGATCTCACCATTCCCCAAAGTAAAAACACCATCCATATACATTATTTATTAATTTAAAAATACAATCATATATTCAAGTCCAACTAGCTTTTATGTCTCAGTTCCTCTCTTAGTTTGTTTTCAACAGAAAAGAATGCAAAGAACAATGAACTGCTGTTATTGGTAACAACATGAATATTTTTTCTTTAAATTTTCTTTTATTGTTGTTGAGAATATACACAGCAAAACATACATCAATTCAACAGTTTCTATAAGCACAAGTGCGTGATACTGACTACCCTATTCAAGTTATACCACCTTTCTCAGCCTTCTTTTCAGAATTGTTCTTCCCTTATTAACATAAATTCACTGCCTTCTAAGGTTACCATCTAATTTTATCAGGTAATGTGGTCAGTATGATGGGTGCTGAAGGATCAGCACTGTTCTGGGAACTACAAAGTCAGCAGTTCAAACCCACCAGCTGCTCCTCGGAAACCCTATACAGGGTCGCTCAAAGTTGGAACCGACTCAACGGCAACTGACAACAACAATAGATAGTTCTCAAAAGAACGTAATGCTCAACACAGACCTATTTTACTAGTTGAGCTAAACTATTGCTATTGTTTTCATTAGACTTCAATAAATACTGTTTACAGTTTGCAATTATCCCAAGGGTTCATCAACTTTCCATGGCTCCAGAAGGTCTAGATATTATTTGTTAAGTGCCTGAACTCAACTAACCCTATGTACAACAGAACAATACACCTTCTGCTCCGGTACCACCCTCGCAATGGTTGCTGTTTGAGCCCACTGTTGTTGTCACGGTCAGTCCATCACATTGGGAGTTTTCCTCTTTTCTAATGACCCTCCACTTTGCCAAACATAATATCCTTCTATGGGGACTGGTCCCTCCTAAGAATATGTGCAAAGTACAGTAGATGAAACCTCCTCATCCTTGCTCCCATGGAACATTCTGGCTGTCTGACAGTCAAAGGTACTTTCAATATTTTTTGCCAACACCATAATTCAAATGCATTAATTCTTCTCCGGTCTTCCTTACTTCCTGCCCAACATTCACATTCACCTTAGGTGACTGAAAATACCATGGCTTTGATCAGGCCCACCACCTTAGTCCTCAAAAGTGACATCTTTGCTCTTTAACACTTAAAAGTTTGCAGTTGTTGCTAATTACTGTCGAGTTGATGCCGACTCATGTTAACCCTGTAAAGGCTGGTGAATATAAACTGCTGACCCTGTGATGCAAACCAACCTTGAGGTACAGTGTTTATCCAACAGCGCCACACCAGGATTCAAATGTATAGTACATATGCATAACGCAAAACGTAGCTTGACTTCTTGACTGCTGCTTCCATGAGTGTTGGTTGTAGATCTAAGCAAAATGAAGTCTTTGAAAAATCCAATCTTTTTTCTATGAAACTAATGACATCAAGTTGGTTCTGATCCTGTATAGGGTTTCTGAAGCGGGTTTCAACTACCTAACTTGTGGTTAGTAGTCCAGTGCGTATCCTCCAGAGCCACGAGTTAACAACTGTAACAGGTGGGTCTTGTTAGGTGCTTTCGCGTGGGCTTCAAGTCATAGCAACCCCATATACAACAGAACGAAACATTGCCAGGTCCTGTGCCATCTCACAATTAGGACGTTCAAGCCCATTTTTACTACCCTTGTGTTGATCCACCTTAATTATGTAGAATCACTTGAAGGCAGGAATTAAAGAAATGACTTTGGATCATTATAGAAATTTTTTTTTTTTTTTGGAGACAAGAGGTTGAATTTACTGGTGGGCACAGGTCAGGTGGGGCAGTGCTATCAAGGTCTTCAAGAATGCAGTGTCTTCCACTAATTCAATGGGCCACGACTGAGGATGTATTTGCCTTCACCGTCATCAGGGATAAAGCACTTCTTAGCCAACATTATCTTCAAACTCAGCAACATTGAACTTGGTGAAGGCACACTTCTTGGAGACGTGGATCTTCTGGTGCCCAGGGAACCTGAACTTGAACAAGGGTCCCCAGTCACATGCTCCTTGATTTGAAGCTTTGTGTAGACGGACATGATAACTTGGCCAGTGTGCACCCTGGGGTTTTCCAAAGGCCCCTCACATCCCTGTCTAGAACCTGTCAGCCCAAGCACAGGATGACATCTTAATGCAGATGACCTGGAAGGGATTGAGTTGCATTAGGATGTGAAAGCCATCTTTGCAACAACTTTTCATCATGCGCTTGTTGGCATAAATATGGGCAGCCTCTGGGACTGCTCATACTTATCTGACACCATGTGGCCTCTTTTGCCTTCTTCCGTCACACGTCAAAGATGCAAATCTTGGCATTAGGGAGACCTCAGCAGAAACAGGACTTGAGGCAGGGCTTGTTCTTACAATACTGGTAACTCTAGGTTGGGTGCTGGCCCGTAGTGACACCAGGATATTTATGGCACATTGAAAGAAAAGAGATAATCTACAAATTCTTAACCTGGTTTAACTAGAGAATTCAAGGAATCTGTGTACTTGGATAGGAAAATATTACATACCAATTGCTATCTTATACCATGGCTTGGGTCAGGCGCACCTTAGTCCTTAAGCTGACATCTTTGCTCTTCAACAAAAAGGTCTTGCACAGATATGCCTAATGCAATACATCATTTGATTTCTTGACTGCTGCTTCCGTAACTGTTGATAGTAGATCCAAGAAGAATGAAGTCCTTGACAATGTCAATCTTTTCTTCATTGATGAGAATGTTGTTTATTGGTCCAGTGGTAAGGATTTTTGTTTTCTTGACATTGAGATGTAATCCATACCGAAGGCTGTGCTCTTTGATGTTCATCAATAAATGTTTTAAGTCCTCTTCACTTTCAGCAAGCAAGGCTGTATCATGTACATATCGCAGGTTTGTTGATGAGTCTTCCTCCAATCCTGATGCCAAGTTTTTCTTCATATAACCCAGGTTCTCAGATTATTTGCTCAGCATACAGGTTGAATAAGTATGGTGAAAGAATACAACCCTTGTCGCATACCTTTCTTAATATTAAACCATTCGGTCTTCCCACGTTCTGTTCAAACAACTGCCTCTTGGTCCAGGTACAGATTCTTCATGAGCATAATTAAGTGTTCCGGAATACTCATACTTTGCAATGTTGTCCATAGCCTGTCATGATCCACACAATCAAAAGGCTTTGCGAAGTCAGTAAAGCACAGGTAAACATCTTTCTGATATTCTCTGCTTTCAGCCAAGATCCACCAGACATCAGCAATGATATCCTTCGTTCCACGGCCTCTTCTGAATCCAGCTTGAACCTCTGGAAGTTCTCTGTCAAAGTATGATTGTAGCAGTTTCTATATTACCTTTAGTAAAACTTTACTCACATGGGATATCAAAGAGATTGTCCGATGATTTCCACATTCCATTGGATCACCTCTCTTTAGAATGGGCACACATATGGATTTCTCCCAATCAGTTGGCCAGATAGTGATCTTCCAAATTTCTTGGCAGAGATGAGTGAGTGCCTCCTGTGCCGCCTCACTTTCTTGAAATATTTCTATGTTTTTTCCACCAATTCCTGGTGCCTTGTTTTTTGCCAATTCCTTCAATGCACCTTGGACTTCCTCCTTCATTATCATTAGCTCTTGATCATATGCTACCTCTTGAAATGGCTGAACATTAACCATTTCCTTTTGGTACAGTGATTCTGTACATTCTTTCCATCTTCTCTTGATGCTTTCCGTATCATTCCATAATTTGCCCAGAGAATCTTTCAATAACGAAAGTCAAGGCTTGAATTTTTTCTTCAGTTCCCCCAGCTTGAGAAATGTTGAGCATGTTCTTCCTTTTTGGTTTTCTGATTCCAGATCTTTGCACATTTTGTTATAATATTTGGCTTTATCTTCTTGAGCTGATCTTTGAAATTTTTTGTTCAGCTCTTGGACCTCATTTCTTTCATTTTCAGCGAATAAGGAAGACGTAGAAGAATTGATGCTTTTGAGTTACGGTGTTGGAGGAGAATATTGAAAGTGCCGTGGGCTGCCAAAAGAACCAATAGATCCATTTTGGAAAGTGCAGCCAGAGCACTCTTTGGAGGCCAAGACAGCCAAACTTCGTCTCTCATACTTCAGACATATTGTCAGGAGGGACCAGTCGCTGGAGATGGATATCATGTTTGGTAAGGTAGAGGGTCAGAGAAAAAGAGGAAGACTCCCAACGAGATGGACTGGCCAAGTGGCAGCGTCTATGGACTCAAGCGTGGCAATAGTAGTGAGGTTGGCCCAGGATCAGGCAGTGTTTCATTCTGCTGTGCATAAGGTCACTATAGGTCGGTACCGACTCGATGGTACCTAACAACAACACAACAATTGCTATCTGAAATTTACCAACCCTTTCAATTATGGAGATAGGCTACAAAAACAAACAAAAAAATCCCACCAGATTTAATAAGACTTACGATTTTATAACTATGTTTGTTTCAACTAGTGAGGAACATAAATGGTATTTCAAGGCAGCTGCAAAAATCTGACATTTTAAATAAATCTGTAATTTCTAATGCTGACAAAACCACAGGCACTGATTATACTGTTAGATTTTTTATTTCTTTTTATACTGATAAGTATCATTTAAAGAAATGCTAAATTTTAGATTGTGCTTATATAAAACAACATCTTTTTATTTTTCCAAAATAGATGCTTTGTTGTTGTTAAATGCTGTTGAGTTGGTTCCGACTCATAAAGACCCTGTATAGGGTTTCTGATGAGAGACTGGTGAGCTTGAACCACCAACCTAGCAGTTCAAACTGACCTTGTAGTTCAGCACACTTACCCACAGCACCACACCAGGCTTACTTATTAAATTACTTATATATGAGCTTTTTTTTTTTTTTTTCTTGATTTTGTGCCATGTTACAAATTAATTCATAGCTTAATGTAAACTATTATTGTTTTGCTACAAAAAGCTACTGCAACAAAGAAAAAAAAGGAGCTCTGGTAGCGTAGTGGTTATGAATCGGGCTGCAAACCTCAAGGTCAGCACTTGGAAACTACCAGTTGTTCCGTGAGAGAAAGATGAGGTTTTCTGCTCCTGTAAAGATTTATAGCCTTGGAAACCCTGTAGAGGGTCACTATGAGTCAGATCCGACTCCACGGCACATAATCACCACCACCACTACCAAAAGAAAAAAAAATCAACATTTTTAAAAAGCATTACCCCAATGATCACAGGGATTTCACTTCCTAAATCTCCGATGACAAAATTAAGACAGCCAAGAGTATGATAATTTTCAGTTGATATAAAACTGGACTTGATTTGTCCTTGTAACTGCAAAATTTAAAAAAAGACAAGAGGGTTATGCACATAAGTTCTATGCTCTATGGGTCAAATAAGCTCACAAGAATGACAAAAGTCAAGATTTATCAATCAGTTACAGATGGAGTTTTAAACAGAAATGTCACTAAAAAGTTCTATCATGGTAACTCAAGAATGAACCAGGCGGCCAATGATACTCAGAAACACTTTCCTAAGTTTACATTAAAGTAAGTTTAAAGATAGCAATGTGGTTTTATTTTCTTACCTTTTTGGCTGTATTGAAGTCTACAGTCTCAATTGCTGCATTTAAAAAAAAAAAAAGCAAGCTAAATTCAGAGGGTTCATCTATAAAATACGAGAGGGCTTCAAAAAGTCCGCAGAAAATGGAATGAAAAGATAATGGAATTTTCCCACACAATTGTTGGTGCCCCTTTGTACATGCCAATCAGCCTTTTGGTATAGAGAAGGTAAGAGTATACCTGATCTACTGGAAAGAACATTGGATAATCTAGACAGGAAGTGCTGACTGTGAAGTTTTGCTCTGCTCAACGATATAAACTGTGACTGCATTTCCTATATGAGGTGCCACTCAAGATTGCTGATGATCCTGAGTATCTCTCAGTATCATCCCTCAGCACCATGCTTCCTGCTATGAGAGTCTTCTCCCTACTGCCCATACCCCCGACCCCTCTGCCAACTACCTGGGTCTTCTTCCTGCTTCCCGTCCCCCAGTTCCTGTTTTAGCTCTAAAGTCCTTTTTTGTAAAATCTTCAGCTTCAGAATAGCTCCTGTATTTGTATAGCTCCGTCACTGAATTATGGAGGACAATGTAGCTTATAAAGGATCCCTGTTGGCACAGTGGCTAAACATGTAACTGCTATCCAAAAGATGCATGGTCCCAACTCACCAAGTACTCCAAGGAAGATGGATGAGGCAATCTGCGTCCATAAAGACTGACAGCCTTGAAAACCTTATGTGGCAATTCTACTCTGTCCTACAGTCACAAAGGCTCAGGATCCACTTCACAGTAACAAGATTTTTGGTTTATTTGTTGGAATGTAACTAAGGAGTTTGTGGACAGTAGAAACAGTTTAACACGCTTAGCTAGGAACCAAAAGGTTGGAAGTTCAGTGTACCCCTAGGTGCCTTAGGAAGAAGGCCTGTGAATCTGCTTTCTAGAAATCAGTTGCTTTATCTCTCGTGGCACAGTTGTACTCTGATGTGTGTTGTTGTCATGAGTTAGAGTCTTTTTTTAATGTCTTAACACTTGCCATGGAAGTCCTGGTGTGGCATTGTGCATTAATGCGCTGCACTGCAAACTTGTTTTGAGCTGGAAGGTCGGTGGTTCAAGCACACCAGCTGCTCCTCGGAAACCCTACACAGGATCACTGTGGTTTGGAACAGACTCAACAGCACTTCACAACAACAAATCCTTGTCATATCCCTGGAATGCAGCACGGGCTTGGCATATGTTGTTGCTGTTAAGTGCCGTTGAGTCGGTTTCAAATCAGTGACACTGTATAGGGTTTCCGAGGAGTGGCTGGTGGGTTTGAACCACCAGTTTCATGGTTAACAGTCAAGCGCATGTCCTACAGCACCACACCAAGACTCCTTGGCATATAGTTGTTATTGTTAAGTGCTGTTGAGTGAGTTCTGATTCACAGTGACCCTGTATAGGATTTCCAAGAAGTGGTGGGTAGGTATGAAAAGCTAGCTGACCTTGAGGTTAGCAGTCCAGTGCTTATCATAAAGCGTCACATCAAGACTCCTTGGCATAGGGTAGAAGCTTTAAAAATGTTTGTTGAACATATGCTGTGGATCTGGTAGCGTAGTGGTTATGAAGCGGGCTGCTAACCTCAAGGTCAGCAGTTTGAAACTGCCAGCAGTTCCGTGGGAAAAAGATGAGGCTTTCTGCTCCCGTAAAGATTTACAGCCTCGGAGACCCTATACAGGGTTGCTATGGGTGGGAACCGACCCGACAGCACGTAACAACAACCTTGTATTTACTTGATATGGATTTTCTATTCAAAGTCTTAATTCCCACCAAGTGATTGGGTTGTTGTTGTTGCTGTTGTTAAATGCCATAAAGTTGGTTCCAACCCATAGCGACCCTGTGTAGGGTTTCAAGAAGCAGCTGGTGGGTTTGAAACACCAACCTTCCAGCTCAAATGGACCTTGTGGTCCAGAGCATTATTCTACAGTGTCACACCAGAACCCCAAGTGATTGGGTAGGACCAGGCAAATAAGAGATACAGAACTCTAAGGCTGGGATTGGTGAGTTTTGCCGTGGCTAGGTTTAAAAGGAGCCATCTCAAAAGCAGACAAGGAAGACCCTAGGACCACCAAAAAGGAAGAGCATGAGCGAAGCATGAACCAGTGACGGCAGAGGCAACAGCACAGGTGGTGACATGGAGAGGCAGAGCAGCTTCTGGGACGGAGTCGGGCTGAGGGCGGACGGGCAGGAGACTCTTGAAGAATGTGCCCTTTGGGCATTCACAGACTGGCTAAAAGAACTGTAACACTTGCCGGGCAGGGCAGAGGCTAAGGGATCACAAGGCTGAGAGGCGGAAGACAAGAGTAAGGCTTGCCTGCCGTATGGTGCACAAGCAGCGTTCCTCAACGGAGAACTGCTGCATCCTGAGTTGCCTTTGATCCTGAATTGTAATCTGTTCACTTACCAAATAAACCCCATAAGAGTGAATAATGTTCTGTGTTCTGTGTGGCCATTGCAATGGATTATTGAACCCAGATGTGAAGCACAGAATGCTGTGGAAGGAATGGATGGTGTCGGAACAGGTAAATAAAGTTTTAGGTGGAAGCATGTCTGACCTCCACTTCATAGGAATCAGCCTGGGGATGATTTTGAGTTTGCTTCTCTTCCCCTTTACAAAGTCAGAGGATGTCAGCCATGGCTCCCACATGGTCTTTGCATAGGCTCTGAACCAATTGCTCAGACAATAATCAATCTCTCAGCTCAGAGGGATGTATACTATCCAAACTAGTCACTCAGCACAAAACGAAGATTCTGACTCTGCATAATTAACACTTAGTCACTTCAACTTTCCGGTTCATTCATTTAGTATTGTGCTAGTGTATAGCCTTGTGCTAGCGTATAGCCTTGACGGCTATAACCCCAATCCTGTCGCTGTCACGTTCCTTCTGACTCACACCGTGCCTATGGAACAGAGTATAGCTGCCCCCCAGAGTTTCCGAGGCTGGGAATCTTTACAGAAGCAGGCTGCCACTGACACAGCTTTCTGGCTCGGAGCAGCGGTTAAGTTCACACTGCTGACCTTATGGTTGACAGTGAGGTCCTTAACCACCGTTATTACCAGGACTCTCTTGATGACTATAAACACATTCTGTTTCCTCAGATTCTGTTACAGCCCCAGCAGTGGAAATTAGTATACTCTGAGGACTCAAAAGCCCACTCAGTATAGCAGAATATACTTAAATGGAAATAATACCTGTAAAGAAAACATTTGACATTTTTCCTTGGAAACACAGTAGGGCAGAGTGCTACAAATCAGTAATTAGAAAATAATGTAGTATTTACCTTGCTGAATTTTTGCAAGTTGAAGATTTGTAACACAAAAAAAACCATTGTTTGTAAGAAGCAGCATATAATAGGCACCTATTAAAACAAAATGAGTATCAATGTCTCAAAAAAAAGTCACCTATGGACCTAAAATTTAAACCAGTATCTTGAACTATCCTAAAATATACCTATTAATTCATTTAAATTTTAATCACCAAATAATCATTATACAGATAAAGCACATTTACCAAGGATATGGCAAGCTATTTTTCAAAAATAATGCCACCTTTTATGAAACTTTTATAAAAAAGTGAATTTAACTTGCCAAGAAAAAAAACACACAAAGCCAGATATTAATCAAACAAAGAAAACTGCAGTCCTTATCTGTTGACATCAATACAAAATTAATATACTGAAACCTATAAAACCAGCTTAACAGAATAAAATGCCTCCTTGGTAATTTAAAGAACTTTCCAGACTGCAAAAATTATTTTATCATACTATTCTACTTGACATTGTTGTCACTGAGGTAGTTAAGTGCCAGCGAGTCCATTCCAACGCAGAGTGAACCCGACAGCATGGTGGGGAGCGCCTGGCCCGCAGGCCACGTAAGCCCCACGGAATCACCTGATCTGGCCCTTCCAGCACAACTGCAGTGCCAGCCATCCTAATACAGCAGACTAACCTCTAAAGTGACCATTTTGTTTGGCCCATGAAGGATGTTATAAATATCTAGACTGCCCTTTGCAGAAAAAGGGACCCCACCGCTGCCTGTATTGGGTTTCCAAAGAGCAGCTAGTAAGTTTGAACTGCCGGCCTGGAGGTTCAAACAGACATTTCAGTCTAGTGCTTATCCTACAGCACCACAGCAGTACTCCATATTTGAAACGGTACATACCAATGCTTGTGAAAAAAGCTAAAACTAAAAAGTTGTTATGTACCATAGTATTTATTACATCTATAGGACATTTTAGTATCTAAAGATAACATTATAATGTATAATATATTGTGAATCATATTTTGAGTGTAAGTAATAAAATGCTCCTGAAAAGTCAAGACGGTGAGATGTCGCCTCTCATACTTTGTACATATTACCAGGAGTGACCAGTCCTTGGAGAAGGACATCCATCATGCTAAGCACAGTGGAGGGTCAGCAAAAAAGAGCAAGACTCTCAAGGAGATGATCAAGGCGATGAACCGGCACAGTGGCAACAGCAATGGCTTCAAACGTTATCAATTGTGAGGCTGGCGCCGGGTCGAGCAATGTTTCATTCGGTCATGTACAGGGTTGCTGTGAGTTGGAACTGACTCGACAGCACCTAACACCAACAAACCGTTTACACAAAAACAGAAATTTAAGAAAACTCACCTGTATTTCCGCCATCTTTCTCGATAACAAGATCCCGGTAAGTACGCTCATTTTCATCATTAGCCTTCTGAACAAAAGCCTAATTGCAAATTAATTTCAAAGGATAAGGTCAAACCCAGAAAAATATAATCAAGGATTACATTCTTTCATTGCTGGAGCTGACAGTTACCATTAGCAATAACTCTGCCTGTATAACAAGCATATTAGGGTTCAAATAGAAAAATATTTGTAAAAGGCACTCAGAATACTTCAAAGCTTACTGGTAAATTTTCTATTTTGCATCCATTTTGTAAATGTTTCTGAGATGTCACTTCCAATTCTATGCAAAGAATCATTATTCTTGTTTATGCTATGGCTTGCTACACTTTTGGATTTATAGATTATTTAGAACTTAAAAATCCACTACTATGGGGTCTATTCCAACTCACAGAGATCCTATAGGACAGAACAAAACTGGCTGCACAGGGTTTCCAAAACTGTAGATTCTGAGATTAGACAGCTTCATCTCTCTCCTGCAGAGCGGCTGGCGGGTTTGAACCACCAATCTTACAATTAGCAGCTCAACAGAGATAATGAAAATGAAAAAGAAAACCAAGTCTTACAGTTGTGAGCAATGTTTGCTTTGATGTAACGTGGATGAGATGCAAGTTGCCATTTCTCTCACCAACCAAGAGGAACTTTCCTTCTTGACAAAGGCCAGCCACATCTACCACAGTATCTGAAAATTGCAAACCAAAGTTACAGGCTTCCTTCAAAACTGTTTTCGGATACTATCCAAAGAATCAAATATGGCCTTTAAAAGTCACCCTTTCAAGCTTCAGAATATTTCCAAAACATCATGATAAAGGTCACAAAAGAATACTAGTTTCTTTACTGAGCACTTAGTATCTACCAAGGCTTCTAGGCTTTAGGGTTACGTCTCAAAATAACAAGATTCCCACCCTTGTGGGGCGAAAATTCGGAGGCAGAAAAAGATGATGAACAATGTGCATCATGTGTGAGTAAATGATATGAGGTGTAAAAAGGGGATGTTATTGGGGGGGGGGGGGGGAGGCAGAAAAAGAAGAGCAAGGTAAGGGACCAGATGAGCCAGGCAGGATCCGTTATAAAGGGTGATCAGGATAGGTCTCATGGCGAAGGTAAGATGTAAAAGAAGACTGGATGGAAGAAGGAAGTTACACAACAGACACTGGAGAAAGAGCAAGGAACCGGATGCACAGCATGTCTGGTGTGTTTCCAGAAGAGCAAGAAGCCCGTCACAAACCCAGAAACCACGTGCCATCAATCCGTTCTAACTCATGGCAACCCCACATGGGTCAGAGCACAACTGTGCTCCATGGGGGTTAAAATGCCTGTGATCCTTCAGACCATTTGCTCCCCCCAAGGACTCAGCAAGGTCAGAGGGGCTGATAGGCTGCAGCGAAGCGAGGAAGGGTAGGTTAACACAGCCCACTATTTCACTGGTCAAACGGTGAATCTTGTGGACCAATCAGACTAAATACATTTAAATTTGACAAAATATTAGTTTCTAGCACCCAAACTGCAATCAAATTCATGCTTTCAAACGTACGCCTTCAGATTCCTTTTTGATCGTCTAAATTCAAACGTACGCCTTCAGATTCCTTTTGATGGTCTAAATGGGGTTTTCACAGGGACAGATAACTGGGTCTTTTCTCCCAGCGACCCTTTGACTAGTAGCCAACCACTGAAGAACCACTGCACCAGAGCTCTTCAGTTGTTGCTGGTAGTTGTTGCCCAGTTCATTCTGACGCCTGCCAGCCCCATGGGAATAGAGCCAAACTGCTCCATGGGGTTTTCAAGGCTGTGACCTTTCAGAAGCTGACTGCCAAGCCTGTTTCCCAAGATGCCTCTGGGTGGGTTCAAACCACCAATCTTACAGTTAGGACTCCAGTGTTTAAATGTTTGCACCACCTGCAGATGGTAAATACTTTAAAAGTTATTTCAGTATCTGCTGATAATGCCGAAATTATGTATAATATTCAGGTATTTGAATACAACTGTTTTCTACAGCGTTCTAACACTAACGTTAAATAATGCAAGAAAACTAAATTGTTGCTTTACATGCACTGGGGGGATATGGAGGGGCGGGTTGTTCAAGAAGGTTGTGGAAAAATGAAATTGAAAGCCACTGGCATTTGTCCACAGCCTTTTTGAGCTCTTCTCACCAGACCTGTTTAGGGTTAGAATTACTGAAAGACGGTTATCTTCCCAGGATCAAGATGAATTTCTTGAAATCAGTCCAATTTTGATTCTTAGAAATAATGGAGTAAAGAAAAGGGAATGAGGTAAACTCTGATGGTTCATCTGCAAAACATATTAGATTTCTGATTTATGTGATGTCATTACACTGGACTTACCAAACACAAGATGTAGCTGAAGCGATTTGCAGATGCTGTCAAACAGAATCACTGATTGGTCGGCTACAATAATAAACCCATCATTCAAGCTGCGAGCGTGTATCTTTGGGCTTAATGAGGCCTGTGGCAGGGGAGAGCAATGACTAACAATTAGAACATTTGTATACAAATTCAACGGTATCTTCACAGTTCCAAGCAGTCAAGTTTAAAACTGCATTCAATTTGGCATGCATTTGCTTCTCTAACCCATGTATCTACTTAGTCGTTAAGTTTTGCTGTATATGCTATATCTTGAAATCAAGGTCTTAAATGGGGAAATAGTTCAGGATGGCTAAGAAAGGGCAAATGCTTCCTTGTGTTTTTCCTAAGAGTTATCTATACCTGTAGGGGTCAGACATTAAAATAAATGAAGGGAACAGACTAGGACAGCGTTTCAGTGTCTTCAGTGTAACGGCGAGGGCCAGCGCTGAATTGCAAACAGGAGGTTATATAAACTAAAGCAGTATCTACTGAACACCAGCCAGGTGAAAGCCTAATGGAAATGTAACTCTGACATGGTCACTTGGTCCCAGTTATCAAGAAAAGTTGGATCTTTCTGTGAAACGTTCTGATTTTTCAATACTGGCAACTAAATCAACATTTTTTGGAAAAGACTATGCAAGCCAAAGACTTTTCAAAAACTTCATTTTACTTGGATCCACAATCAACATCCGAATGCAGTCAGAAATTTAAGACAATTGCATTCATCAAATCTGCTGCAAAAGACCTCTCCCAAGTGTTCAGAAGCAAAGCTGTCATTTATAAAACTAAGATGCACCTGGCTCAAGTATTTGCAGTTGCCATGAGGCATGCTAAAACTAGACAATGAATAAGGAAGACCAAGGAAAAAAATGATATATCTGAGTTATGGTGCTGGTAAAAATATAAAATATACCATGGCCTGTCACAGAACGAACAACTCTGTCATCTTCTGTACTTTGGAGAAGTCATTAGGAGGGACCAGACCCTGGAGAAAGACACCATGCTTGGTAAAGTAGGTCAGTGAAAAAAAGGAAGCCCCTCAACCAAACAGGTTGACAAAGGAGCTAAAATAATGAACTCAAACACAGGAATGCTTGTGAGGGCATTTTTGTTGTTATGTGCCATGGAATCATAGTGACCCTGTAAAGGGCTTCCAAGGCGCCGCTGGTGGGTTTGAATCACCAACCTTCTAGTTTAGCAGCCCAGTGCTTATGCAACAGTGCCACACCAGAACTTTGAGTATGGCAAAGTAATATTTCATTGTCTGTTTCATCGTATCTTTCTAAATACATACATGTGAAGGAGAACATGGCATCAAGATTGGAGAAAGACTCATCAGTAATATACAATAAGCAACTAACACAATCTTCCTTGCTGCAAGGGAAAAGGACTTGAAGCACTTACTGATGAAAATCAAAGACCACAGCTTTTAGTATGGATTGCACCTCAATGTAAAGAAAACAAATATTCTCACAACTGGATCAATAAATAACATCATGATAAAATAAGAAAAATTTGAAATTGTCAAGGATTTCATTTTACTTGGAGCCACAATCAACACTCATAGACACATCACTCAAAAAAACCAAATGACGTATTACATTAGGCAAATCTCCCGCAAAAAGACGTCTGTACAGTGTTGAAAAGCAAACGTGTCACTTTGAGGACTAAGGTGTGCTTGACCCAAGTCATGTCATTATCCATCATCTCATCTGCAAGCAAAAGCTAAACAATGAATATACAACATACTATAGAGTTCCAGAAGAAGGAACAGATCTGTTTTGGAAGTCCAGTCAGATTGCTCCTCGGGAGTGAAGATGGTGAGACTTCATCTCTCACACTTTGGACAGGTGTCAGGAGAGACCAGTCCCTGGAGAAGAACATCAGGCTTGGTTTATCAGCTTCGATTGAGCCTGGATTCTCAGTGGTTTGGCACTGAAGAGGTAGTAATCCCTCATGCGAGCGCTAACATATGGCGTCATTCCCCAGATGTGATCAGCTCTGATCCCAGTTAATCATCCTATGTGTTGTATAACCTCACTTCTATGATGTCAGTGAGTGAGGCTGGGTGCAATCTACATGATTAGGAAGTACCTTGAGTCAATGTCTCTTGAGATGTGGTAGTGGTGGTGGTGGTGGTGGTTATGGGCTATGGAGTCGGTTCCGACACATAGAGATCCTGTACAGGGTTTCCGAGGCTGTAAATCTTTACGGAAGCAGAAAGCCTCATCTTTCTCCTGTGAAACAGCTGTTCATTTCGAACTGCTGACCTTGCGGTTCGCAGCCCAATTTGTAACCACTATGCTACCGGAGCTCCTTTGAGATGTAAAAGAGGCTAAACAGACCAGCAAAGGAATCAGGCTGCTAACCTCAAGGTCAGCAGTTCAAAACTACCAGCTGTTCCGCGGGAGAAAGATGAGGCTTTCCGTTCACGTAAAGATTTACAGCCTCAGAAACCCTATATAGGATGTCTCTATGGGTCGGAACCGAATCCACAGTGCACTACCACCATCACCACCACCACCAAACAGACAAGCAGAGCTACAAGGGACCTACTACCACCAAGAAAAAAATCAGGAGTGGAGTACATCCTTTAGACCTACACTCCCAGATCCAGAGGAAGATTAAAGGTAAGATACCTGGAGAAAACCATGAAATGCTGGGTCTACAGGTGCTGAAAGACACAAGACACTTTCTCCAGAGCCAATGCTCTGAATGCAGACTCCTAGCCTCCTTAACTACGAAAGAATACATTTCTACATCCATTTGTGGTGTTTCTGTTATAGACAGCAAGAGGAAACTAGACACTTGGTAAAGAAGAAGATCAGTGAAAAAAGAGGAAAAAACCCTCAACATGATGGAGGGACACAATCACAACACGATGGGCTCAAATGTAACAAGCATTGTGAGAATGGTGTAGGATCGGGGAGTGTTTTGTTCTGTTGTAACATACGGTGGCTTTAAGTCCAAATTGACAAGATGGCATTGAATAAGCATATCCTACATGTCTCAAGGAAAGCTATGAAGAGTTCAGTTTTAGAAATAATGAAACTAAGATGAAGCAGAAAGAGTTCATAGGAAAATTTCCAGCAACCTGGCACTAACTCTTAATCCCTGCTAAAGTGCTATTTGTTATTAGTGCCGTCGAGTCGGTTCCGACCCACAGTGACCCTGAACAGGGTTTCTGAGGCTGTAAATCTTTACAGGAGCAGAAAGCCTCACCTTTCTCCCGCGGAGCAGCTGGAAGTTTCGAACTGCTGACCTTGTGGTTCACAGCCCAATTCGTAACCACTACACTACCAGAGCTCCTGCTAAAGTGCTATATTCATTCGCAAAACAGTGATTATGAGGCAGAGAGGCAGGCAGAGGCCTCAGTCCAACTCTATGAGTGAAAACAGCCGGAGTCAGAATCGTTACCTTCTCGGAGGAGATCTTCACCAGCAAATCCACTTGATACAAAGCAGTTCCATGTTCTTTTCTTGAGCCGACACTTAAGAACCCACTTCCTGTGTCATCACTTGTTAACAGCTCAATATCATTCCACATGTCTCTGGGACTGTCTTCCCCAGTCAGGAACAACTGCTTTTTCCCTGTGACAACATGAAAATTCAGAAAGCAAATTATCTTGTTGTCCAACGTCCATTTCCTAGGGAAGTAAAAACCCACACATACACACACAGAGAGCTAATAAAAGCATGCTCAACAAAGAATTCTTTATCTTTGTGCTCTCTGTGGCACTACAAACTTTGGGCCAATAAGATTAATCAAAGTACAGCTATGATTATCATCAGAGAACATTTTTGCTTGGCCATGCAAGTAAATTATTCTGACTGCACCAATGTACCCCAGGACTTCTAGCACTTTGCCTGACATGACATTTTACCAAATTTTTGTTTACATAAAATCTTTAATCAGCAGAGCAATAAAGAATACAGGCTCCACCTTAAGATGGTTTGAGACATCTCAGGGTTGTAAATCTCAGATTAAATTTTTTTTTTTTAATTTAATATTTCTACAGTATTGTCATACAACAGTGAGAAGGAAAAAAAAAATCCATTAGTTTCTAACTAGCCAAATAGTTAGTATAGACACCTGTAACTTGAGGAAAGTTACTTAAACATTAAGAAGCTCTGAGAGCGTAGTGGTTACTAGTCAGGCTACGAATTTCAGTCAGCAGTCCCGCCAGAAGGATGAGGCTTTCTGTTCCAGTTTAACATTTACAGTCTCAGAAACTCCATGCAGGGTCATTATCAGTGGGAACTGACTCCACAGCACGTAACCACCACTACCACTTAAACATTTAATCAGTAAAGATTTACATATTTCGCATTATCTGTTCTTTGGATGGAAATACAATACTAAGATGAAAAACAATCTCTGGATCCTGTGTGGGCTACTTTGGGTGGCATTTCACTACTAACCCAAAGGCTGAGGGTTCGAATCTACCCAGAGACACATCAAAACAATGGCCTGGTAATCTGCTTTCCAAAAGTCATTCTCTGAAATCCAGTGGCATGCCATTCTACACTGCAACTCACAGGATCACAGCAAGTGCTTTGGTTTTTGGTCATCTGATGGGCAATAACCAAATAGTGCCAATTGCTATGGTAAGTACTAGAACTATGGGGAGCCCTGCTGGTGCAATGGTTCAATACTAGACTACCAACCCAAAAGGTTGGTGGTTCAAACCCACCCAGCAGCTCCACAGGAGAACGACCTGGTCCAATGGATTCCGATTCACAGCGACCCTGTCTTCAAACCCTACAGAGCAGTTCCACTCTGTCATAATAGGTTACTATGAGTCCAATTCTACCTACAACCACAACAAGAAGCAGGAAGAAAAGTGATGGCTACCTGTTTCCATTAAGGACAGCAGCCAAGGAAAGCCTATAAGGCAGCTCTACTGTGTCCTATAGAAAGGCGTAAATCAGGACCGGCTCAATCCCACCTAACAACAGTAGCAAAAATACGCTGTGTTGAAAAGCTATAAAATAGGACAACTGGAAAACACAGTTCACAAAAATAATGCCCTGCATCCTAGCCTGATAACAGGCACCAGGGGTATTAAATGCTCACATGAGGCCAGCTACGATTAACTATTGGTGTCTTCTCACCTACAGCAAAGCAGAACGAGGAAAACCGAAAACTCAACAAATTTGCCCAAAGAACTAATGGCCCACCCCCACTCCTGGAGGCCACCTTTCAGCCCACTGAGACTTGACTATAAATCCAGGAACAAAGGACCCTAGGACCATCAAGGTAGAAGAGCATGAGCAGAATGTGGGACCCTATCCAGAGAAGCAACGACACCAGAGATGAAAGCAGGAATGAGGACATGGAGAGAGAGAACAGGTGAGGACTCTAGACTCTAACCATGGAAAGAGAAAGGCTGCGTGCTGGCAGCCAGGAGGCAGCCTTACAGCATGTGCCCTTTGGTTGTTTATTTAAATGCTTATATATTCCTGAGTGTTTTTGTGTACATCCCCTCCAAAACCACAGAGGGAATAGAAGCAAATACTGTTGAATGACAATGCACAGAGGAGACTGTAACCACTGCAATGAAATGATGAGTGAAAACCAGTGTATTCATATGTAAACCATCACTCAATTCACAATAAAAACTTTAAAAAAAGGTACTTGACTGTAAAATAAACAGTAACACCCATGACAAATATAATTCTTATAACAATCAGTTATGGGACCAAAAGGCAAACACTTGGCCCAAACCAACGCTGAGAAAACAAGGAGGGACAGGGAAACTGGAGGAATAGAAATAAGAAAACAAGGGAGAAACAGAGTGCTGACACATTTAAAGGATTGAAACAAATGTCATGGAATTTTGTGTCTGAACTACTGAGGAGAAAACTAATCTGCCACGTAAACTTTCACCTTGGTTGCTAAGTGCCATCGAGTCAATTCCAACTCAACTGTATAGGATTTCTGAGGAGTGGTTAGTGAGTTTGAACCAATGACCTTGCAGTTCAAACCGACCTTGAGATCCAGTGCTTATTCTACAGAACCACACCAGGTCACCTAGAGCACAACAAAATGTTCAAAGAAAAAGAAAAGTTACAAAGGTACTGCTCAGAGGAGTCATTTTTGAGTTGGAGTTCTTTTGCATCTGCTAGCCAATTGTCTGTGGGCAAGTAACAAACCTGTTGTTCCTCAAGTCTCTTATCTATAAAATAAAAGTGGTCCCTACATGTAAAGGTTTTTAGTTTCAAAGTTCACAACTAGAAACATGCTTGGTTCACTACAAGCACTCCATTTAAGACTTAGAGAAAGGAGCTCGGGTAGCGTAGTGGTTACGAATCAGGCTGCGTTCCGCGAGAGAAAGAGGCGGCGTTCTGCTCCCGTAAAGATTTACAACCTCGGAAACCCTGTACAGGGTCTCTATGAGTCAGAACTGACTCCACGGCACACAGCAGCAGCAATGGAGCTCTGGTAGTGTAGTGGTTATGAGTTGGGCTGCTAACCTCAAGGTCAGCAGTTCGAAACTACCAGCTGTTCTGTGGGAAAAAGATGAGGCTTTCTGTTCCCATAAAGATTTGCAGCCTTGGAAACCCTGTGTAGGGTCACTATGAGTCAGAACCGACTCCACGGTACTTAGCAACAATTTATAATTATTGGTAGAGGCAGTAACATTTAGGTTGGGAATTATTTCAGGTGGTATGAGTTTTAAATAGAGTAAGAGTTCTTACTAAGAAGACAGTATAAACCAAATGATAGACACCATATATGTTAGAAAATACACAGTTTTAAGTGGCTGGTGTTTGGGTGGGAAGTGGGAGATAACAAAGACAAGCACAGGTTAGCATTAATACTCCTCTGGGTCTCCACTACCCACATCCATCATATAGAGAAATATTACCAATCTACCAGGACTGCCATATTCATTCATTGAACAAATGTTAACTGAGTGCCTACTATGTGTCAGGCATTATTTTAGGAGCTGGGAATACAGTTGACAACAAGGAAAAGAAAAAAGTAGGCGCTCTGTGGCTCTGTACAATAAGCACTAGACGGTTAACCACAAAGTTGGCAGTTCAAATCCATCAGACGTCCCATATGAGAAAGCTGAAGTCTTCTGCTCCTGTGAAGATGTAAAGCCTTTGAAACGCTTTACAAGGTCACTGAGTCATTGGCATTGAGTTTTATTTATTATTTATGGTATTATACAGTTTATATTCTTGCAGGAAGGTCAGACAAAAAGAAAATAGTTGACTAGAATTGGGTGATTCTTGCAGGTCAGGCAATTTTGAAGCTTTACTCAGTCATCTTCACAACAACCCATTCAGCACTGACTCACTGAGACCTTGTATAGGGTTTCGAGGGCTGATAAGCGTGAACCGCACTTGTAGTTAGCAATCAAGTGCTTATCCTATAATGCCAACGATGCAAGTTTAAAGAAATGGCTAAGATCACCCACAGCTCATCACTTCTGTCACGCCGCTTCCCTAGGAAAAACCAAATCTATGTCGATTTCACATGGGGGCAGAGGGAAGATGAGCGCTGAAGAAGGACCGGTATTTAGGACGGAAAGTAGAAGATATTGGTCTGACAAGAAGCCAACCCTGAAGAGATCACGGGGAACAGGGATGCAGGAGTGTAAAGGTGGGGAGGCTGGAGAGTTCAATGCGGCCTGAACCTTAGCGACGTGGAAAAAGATAGGTTGGTCCAGATGGGTGGGGCCAAAATGAAGCGGCGGTTTCTAGATTGGATTTTACTCTCAGAGCAAAGTGAGTGACGGGATTTGATTAACGCTTTCAGAACACTTTGGCTGTTTCGTGGAGATGAACGAGATAAGCGAGATTTTAAAAAGTGTCAGTTAGGCCTCCACCCCAAAACGCTCCCACCTGGATACTAATCTCTCCCGCCAAAGTCTCGATGGAAAATCTCCCCAAACTGGGCTGCAGCCGCTAATACTTCGAGCTAAACCCACTCCTCCCCCCGCTGCCTACAGCAGTGCAATCCCCTTCTCACCTCCAATTGAAGAAACTAAAATGGAACACTCAAATATTCCTCCCCTGCTCCCGACTCCTATAACCGCTCCTAATCTTAGGTTCTATCTCGGGTTTAAATTGGCGGGAGATGTCTTAGTCCAACCCCTCTTACGGCGGCCGGAGGTAGACAAGAGTATTTTAGAAGCGAAACAGGAAGTTGGCTCACCCTAAACTCCACCCGTTAAGATCCTAAGTGCGCCTTCTGAAGCACATTTTCGGCGCTGCCATCTCCTCTTGCTTTACCCGCCCCCTTCGAAATAGCAACCAATCACAGCCTAAAGTCACGTTGCTATAGAAACCCTTGTCTCCACCCTTTTCCTCCCAGCATCCTATGCGACGCGCGGGGCCTCATCGCCTTTGTGCCATCCGGGTCTCTGGTGCGAGTGATTTAGTCATTTTTGTGGCGGAGCTTCGGGCGGCCGGTACTGTTGAAAGTGGCAAGTTGAGGTGCCGCCTTAGCGGCCGGGACTCTAAACTATGGCGGTAGGTGACGAATCTAAATTTAAGATCAGGGGTATTTTTCTGCTACAATCCAAGGAGTAGGTGAACGGCTCCCCGAGCTGTTGCCCGTGAGTGTGTTGGACAAAATGGCGCCGCGGCCGCCTTCTGTGCTCACCATCATGGCTGCCTGCTGTCGGGAGGGGGAAGTAAGGCGGTGCCGATGGGGGTGGGGGACCGCTAGAAAAGTCTTCCAATTCCAGAAATTTCCTCGTTTTTTCGGCCCACCGGCCTTCCTCCAGTTTCGCTAACTTAACCCGGGCTAGTGTTTTGTGCCGAGTGTACTCGGGCGTTTGGGAATTGATGCGATGGGAGAGAGACTGGAGAAGAGAGAAAAGGAAATACGGGGTAGTCTGAAAAATACAGGCTCCAATATTTCTATGTGTTTGGTTTTTATCTTTTTTGCTCGCGTTCACTAAGATTGTTAAAGTTGCATAATTTTGGTTAGTTTCCCATTTGTGTAAACTTTCGGAGGACAAATTCTACTTCCTAGGAGGATTTGGAACTACGAATCCTGATGGTAGGTTTCCGAAGCGGCTTGTGATGTAATCAGAGTTTGAAGTCTCGAGAAGCATATCATTGTCGTTTTTTGTTTGTTTGTTTGTTTTTATTTAAATGTTGATCTGAATCAGAATTACGGTTCTTAAATTATCTCATTGAATAAGCCTGGCTTGTGTATCAGCTCCCTGATCCTGGGCTTGTCGCATCGTGTATGATGATTTTATTATTTTTTTTAATCCTCTTAAAAATGCAAGCATTTTGCATTTCTTCCCACTGTCTAACATACTGTGCGCCTCATATTTGGAAATACATTGAACTATTCAGTTTTACTCTTCCTAACTGTTGGTAGAATTGGACTTTGAAGGGGTCGTATGGTTTTCGAGGGTTTTTCCCCTCTGCCACATCTAATCGCCTTTAAGGCGGATTTATTTTGATCCAGTTTCAAACAATTGGTCGGTTATTTGGAATTTTGTGAAACTAAGGGATGTAGTGCTTCCATTTAAGAAGTGTTCTAAGCCTATTAATATACTTTAAAGGATATCATTGTTTACTTTGTTGTTCTTAAGTGCCAGCAAGTGGGTCGCGACCCTCTGTCGGGTTTCCTAGAATCCACTGGGTGAGCTTGAACCACCGACCCTGTGATTCCGACTGACTTTGCAGTCAAGCGCATTGGCATTTACTTGGACTAAAAAATATTTTAAACAGTAAAACCAACTATTTTTGTTTCTGCAGTACCTCCTTGGGTAGAAAGATGTGATCCCTTGGATAAAGGATCTAGTATTGAATGATTACCTTCTTTGTGCGCCCCCCCCCCAAAAAAAAAATTTTTTTTTTTAAATGCATACTGTCTCCATGGGTTTTCCATAGTACGTTCAGGGTTTTCCATAAAAACACAAAAGTGATTTTCTGATAGAACAAATACTAGAAGACAGTTTTGTAATTGGCTTTTTTACTATTTATATAGATACGTACTAAATTGAAAGAAAGCCACAGTCAAATTTAAATGAAACTTGAATATTCTTTTTTTTTCCTTTCCTTTTTCCATGATACCTGTATTATGCTATCAGTCATAATGTGGTTAGGACTTATGGAGCCTGCTTTCCCCACTGCCTGCAATCCTGTAAACATTGATAGAAGGTTTACTACCTGGGCTAAGTGCTGGTTTTTCTGTGGAAAGCTAATTTTTCCATTCTAACTACTGTGTCTGTAGACGGTGCCCCCTTTGATTCATTTCTCTTTTAAAATTGTCAAGTACTGAGAAAAGTGCTGGACGTTTGTGAGATGTCTGTCATTTTATAGATGAAAGACGTCAGAAATAGTCCTTACAGATTATGACAACAGGAATAAAAGTAATGTTAGTTATGAGAATCAGAGTTTCCTATAATTGTGTGGTGTACTGTCATTTATTAATATTAAACAAAAAATAAAAATGAAAGGATGTACAGGAACCACTTAGGCAAAATAGCTAATGTTTTTTAATCTTATCTGAAATGAGAAAGTTGAAATCAGGGATTCAAAGGGTCAGGACATTTAAGTTGAAACATTGTTTCCAGAAAGCATCCACCCTTAGAAAATTTGACTTCCTAATGCACACGGGAAAGCTCCTGAGTTGTTAAAACAGCCCTTTTTTTATATTAAAAAAAAGTGAAGACAGTTATCAGAACAGAAACTGCTTGCAAACCTCCAAAGTAATCAGCTCCCTCATTTTCCACCACATAATGCTGAAATTTCAGAATCTGATGCAGAGGATTCTTGCAATTCTAGTTTCTCCATGAGGTTTGAAGCTTTTTTATGACTCCAACCTAAATCAATTTCTCCCTTTGTGGTGTTCCTGTTGTTTGAAACACATAGTTTAGCCATGCCAAATAGATCCATTTTATGGAAAAATATTAACTGAAATTCTTAAAACATTTGATTTCTGTCCTGTATTCTAGATTAAATTATCTTCTGTGAACTGGAAAAGAAGGAACTTAATCTTAAACTAAACCAGGTCTCCACAAAAGAGTATTCTAATTTTTAAAGTGCTTTAAGCAAAAACACTGTTTCTGTATCCCAGAGCCATAAATGTTTATTCTCATAGTATTTTAGAGTCATTATCTTCCACTTTTTAAAAATGTTATGTTTTAAACTGCCTGTTACCTGTCTTCAAGTAGGTTCTGGCTCACAGCGATTCTGCAGAGGGTTTCCAAGAAGCGTCTGGTGGGTTTGAACCCCCAGTCTTACGTTTAGCAATCATACACCACCAAACCTCATAACAATTCATTAAAAATACCTTTTTTAATGTTTGCTCCTGTGGTCGCTGTGGAACAAAGCCCTGGACTCCAGGGTCCATTTGAACCACAAGGTAAATGGTTGAAACTCAACACAGCTGCTCCTTGGAAACGCTATACAGGATTACTATGAGTCAGAACCAACTCGATAGAATTTAACAACAACTTTAAAATAAAGGGATTGTGGGGCTGTGGGTTAATGTGCTGGACTGAAAGGTTGGCAGTTAGAGCTCACCAGCAGCTAGGAGGATTGCTGTGGTTTGGAGGTGACTCGACAACAACAACATTGCAAAGTCAGCTAAAGATAATCCGTAAAGGAGCTGTCTTCTCAATTTGTATTGGAAATACTTAAGAGTGCTTACCCATCCAGTTTTTTTTAACAGTTATTAAAGATCTTGATTAAAATCTCAAGACACATTAGTCTGAGTACATAGATAGTTCTTTTTTAACTCAAGGATGATGACCATCTTCTCACATTCTCCCCTTAAATTTGAAATGTAGTTTAAATTTTTTTAATAACTTTCCTTTTAACACTTTTCAGGCTAGTGACACAGAACGAGATGGACTAGTCCCAGAAAAGACGTCCCCAGATAGAGATAAGAAAAAAGAGCAGTCGGATGTATCTGTTTCTCCTAGAACCTCAAAGCAGCATTATTCAAGATCACGATCAAGGTCAAGAGAAAGAAAACGAAAGTCAGGTATGTGTTGTTGTAAACGATAATTAGCATCATTTGTTATATTTAATATAATTGTTGTTAAGTGCCTTCCAGGTCCAACTCATAGCAACCCTGTATATAGGGTTCCAAGGAGTGGTTAGTAAATTTAAATTTGAACCACTGACCTTGTGGTCCAGTGCTTTATCGCACAGTGCCACACCGGGACTCCCAATTCATGTAGAGGAAGAAGTATGTGAAACATGCAGTTTATTATATGTTCTTGAAGTTGGGGTCAGTTACTATTAAATTTTAATGTAGTCTAGATAGTAGTGTTTCTGAGACAACAGATTGGTGATTCCATATGCTCCATATTCACCTAAATTTATTTAAAACAAAAGATGGAACCAGACTGATGACAAGCCTTAGGGTAGGAAACTGGAAGAAGCATAGTTCGCCCTTTCAGAAGCCTGATGTGTATGGTTGGATTATTGACACCACTAGGAGAGAGACAACACATTTGACTGCCATTTTTGAGTGGAACAGCTCTGCTTCATGCCACTCAAACTCCAGGGAGAGCAGTGGTTCCACATGACTATGAACCACAAGATTCACGGTTGGAGCCCACCAAAGTTCCGTGAACCTTATTCAGGATTATTACTGTGAGCCAGAACTGACTCAATGGCACTTATGTACAACAAATTAGTCTCTGTGTGCAGAAGAAAGAAGTGTGATGAAAATGTGGAAATGCTTGGAATCAACTTGTCCAGTGCATCAGTGGAACATGTGAGCATTGGTCACCATGACTCTGAAACCAGAAGAGCTAGATGGTGCCCAGCTGCTGCTTTCAACTGCTCTGAAAGGGAGGGATCACATTAGAAGGTCCCAGGTAGAGTAGGAGAAAATGTGGAACAGCGTTCAAAACAGACCCGTATTTACTAGTAAGAAGGAGATTAGAGTAACCTGAGAATATGGCCCTTGCCTACCCTTAAGGTTTGGAACTGCACTCACCCTTGTGACCCAATTTTTCAACCAAGCATTGGTTAGGTGTATAGTGGGAAGTACTAAGAAATGCTCACCATGGAATGGTCATTCAAGATCTAAGAACAAAGTTGAGATGGGATTGGAAGAAGGGCGGAACAGAAAGCAGACCCACAAGGAGGAAATGGCAAAACTTGTTGCGTGGAGGGAATTACAATCATAGAGATGAAACAACACGTATGATTTGTTGAAGGTGAAATTGATGATCTCAATTTACAAAAAAAAATTCAAAAATATGTGTATTTGGTGACTATGTATCAAGGAGCTCTGGTAGGGTAGTGGTTAAGAATCAGGATGCAAACCTTAAGGTCAGCAGTTCGAAAATAACAACTGTTCCACGGGAGAAAGATGAGGCTTTCTGCTTCTGTAAAGATTTGTAGCCTCGGAAACCCTAATTGATCTGTAAAAGGAAGAGAAACTTTCTAGCAAGGTTTCAATCTGTAATTTTTCCTGTTCAACTTATTTTTCTAGTTCACTTGTAACTTTAAAATTTGGGGTTTGTTCTGGTATCTCTTCTACCCTCATATCCATTATTTCACTGAACAGAACCAATTTGAAGCCCTGGCTAATTAAAAACAGATGTTGTTCATAACCTTGGGACATCCTGTGTATGATAATTTACAATGTTGTTATAACTATTTTTGAATGGCCATTTGTCATAACTACTTAACTACTTTTATAGCATACTAAATAAAATCCAACCTTTTTGATTTCTTGTACATTATTTCAGTTTTTGTTGCTTTGTATTAAGCTTCTGGAGTCCTGATGTGACACTGTAGGATAAACACTAAACCACAAGGTCAGTTTGAACTGCAACATCGGCAGTTCAGACACAAAAGCCACTCCTGCAAAACCCAATACAGGATCATGATGAGTTGGAACCAGCTCAACAGCACTTAACAACGATAAGCCCCTTGTTAAATTTGCTATGGAAAAACAGACTAATCAGAATTTACTGTAAAACCCTAGGAAATCTGTGACTCTAATATATCATCTCTTTTGATTCCTTAGGGAATATTTTTGCTTACTGCTTGTTGATTAGATTCTAGATTACTAAGATTGCTGCTCATTAGTTTCATATATGTATGGTAAAATATTCCAACCATTACCAACCAAAAATTTTGTTATTGTACATTAGAGTCTGTAGTTAAACAAAAGTGGTGTGGAGATTATTATTTTTAGACATGCAGATATATATCAGTTAATGTCCACAAGATATAGTGATTTGGACTCGTGTGCGCACCATATTAAAACTCTGGGCATCTGCTTCCAGTTGTACTCATCCTCCTGCAGAAGCTGCTGGTAAAGACTACAGGAACTGGCTGCAGGAAGAGGAAGCAGTGTGTGCTTGACCTCACCTGCCTGCCTGCCTGTATCCCACCCGAGGTTCACTTCTAGGTTTGGTGTCTGTACAATTTTAGGGAAGTATAGTAGGCAGCTGATGAGCTGCTTCTCCCTCGCATCGCCCCGACCCCTTTTTTTTTTTTCCCCATAACTTTCCCCATGAACTCATGATACGCTGTCACATATTGTCCAAACAGACAATAAGCAACACATTTATTGGAATAGGTTTATGAAGATGATTTCCTTTATCTTTGCTTATAGTGATCTCTTCTGTATTTACAGAAAATGAAGGAAGAAAACACAGGAGCCGGAGCAGAAGCAAAGAGGTAATTAATGCTTTGTAGTGAATAGGTACTTTAAAATACTTGTAAAGTATCTGGTAGAAATATTTGTGTGAACTATATGGTATTGTTAAGGTAAGTACCAAAACTTGAGATTTTAAATGGTTTATTGGGTTATAAAATAAGCATGATTCATCTTTTTTTCTTTTCAAGAAGATAGTTGTTTGTATGGAAAGTACAATCAGAAACTTAATTTTATTATGCAATAAAAATATTCACAATAAAATTTTCATATGAAGACTAGAATTGGTTTTTTAGGCCTGTCATACAGAGCTTCCATTAATCTGAGGTCGTGAGTCTTCTCATGACTGACCACTGCTCAGGATTTTAAAATAACAATCATCTTTTAAGTAACAATACCATAGATTTCAGTGGGCTACTTTTTCTTCATGAGAGATGAGAGCCTTTTCCTTTTTTTTTTTCTCTCTTTATTTTAAAGTAAACTAGTTTGATTTCCCAAATAGTAGTAGTGTTTCTATGAAGGACGGCTAAAAGTGGTGGTGACAGCAAAACTTGAGAGAAAAGAAAAGACAACGCCTGTATTGCAGAGGAGATAACTTGCTCACCCACCTGAGAAGACAAGGAAAGGGAAAAAGAAAAAGAAAAAAAAAAAAACAGAGAAGGAAGAGTAGAAGTAGCAGAAAAGGGAGGAAGGTAGCTTTATGGGGGTGGGCAAGGGTCTCTTAATACAATGTGGGCAGGGACTTCCTCTTCCCCTAATGGAAGCTCTGTTAAATTTTTAATTTAGGAGAGTTTTGTGAAAATGACTATTTTGTTTAGCTCACATGATAACATTTCTATAATAAATCATACTCAGCGTGCTAATGCGCGAAGAGACTGAACTGAAGACGCTGCAGACTCAGATAGCAAAATAATAAGCCTACTTCATGATAAGGTAACTATTAGTCATTCAAACTCCTATTTCCCTTAAATGTATCTTAAATCAGTTAAGGGTTTTAATAATGTTTTTGGTGTTTTGTTTTAATATGTTAAGAGTAATCTTAATTTGGGAAACTGCTTTGAAATAAACTCTAAAGCCTTTGGTGGGTAACCACTTAACACTTTCCCAATTGCCATTTTACACTGCAACGTTAGGGCCAGTTTTATATAGAACTGGCGTTGAAATTAAAACTTAGCTGTATCTCATGTTTTTCTGCAAAATAAACTATTGTGGTCTGTTTCAATTATATCATCGTGCATGTTCCAAAATGACCAAAAGTTTTTTGTTTCCAAGAAAAGTTACTCAGGAATAGAAAGAAATAGAGTGTGGCCTACTTTGGCAACCATAAAATGACGTGTCCTATCATGGGACTCACAAGAACATAGGGCCAAGGTTCAGCTATGCTGCTGTGTAGTGTTTTCACTTGACAACTCAGTGAGTCAGTCATAAAGAAGTTGAATTAAAGAGTTAATACTTCTAAAACGTCAACTTCAAAATCAATTTTCATAACTGTTCATGTGGAAAACAGATTTTTAGCACTTCCTAGTACGTCAACTTTCTGGTGGCCCTGTAAGTTAGGTGTTGGTCTGCTAACTGCAAAGTCAGCAGTTCAAAGCCACAAGCCACTCCCCATGAGAAGGATGAGACTGTCTGATCTTATAAAGATGTAGAATTTTCAGAATCCTGTATACGATCACTAGAGTCAGATCGACTCAGTGGCATTGAGTTTGGGCTAGGTGTTTTGGTATAGGGGCCACATTAGTCTGAGTCACTCAAAGCAATTAAAAAACATTTTTTTTTAATTTTAGTGTTAGGCTAGAGACTGTCATTTATGTTAGCTGAGTCTCGGAATCCATGTTATCTTGAAAGCATTATATGATGGTAGAGCAATTGTTACACTTAGTTTGAAAATAGATTTAGTTACTGTTTTCTACCCTAGCTGCCTGAGCCAAAATAGAACCCCATATCTGTTCAGATATTACGGTACGCAGTGATTGATGGCGTTACAGTTTAGTCTTTGGGGAAATCGAGAGCTGTTGTAGATCTACAGAAGGGGGTGTGCGGAGTAGCTCTAAATGGACACTCATGGCACAAAACAGTTTGAAACTTGAGATAAAATTACTGCTTAGGAAGATTAATTTTACATAGCTTTACTTGTGAAATGCTTTGTCTGGTGCATTTCTCTGTGTCTTTATTATTTCCATACGTTTTAAACTTAAAATCATACATACTCTGGATTTAGAAATTGGTATATTTCCACGGTCTATTTTGCTAAAAGATTTATTGCAAAACTTGAAAGTCTGGATACATGTCTGTATACTTGTTCTTTTAAAGGAAACATCAGTTTTTATTCTGATGTCAGTATTCTTTCAGTATTATTGCAACCTTGAAAATTATTTGTTGTTCTTTATTGTCATATTGAAAATAGTATTTTGGGGAGGGTTATAAAGGAAACATTGAAATTAAAAATATTACATCTGCAACATTTGGGTGATGTGAAACTAGATCTTTTTTTATTTTTTTAATTTTTTTACTTGAACCACACACTCCTAAGGTTACTAATGTTGCATCACAACATTTTTGTCTACTGTTACCCATACTAACTCTCTTTGTCGCACTATTTTCCTGAAAGAACCAACTTCTTCTTAAAACAGGCAAGAAGACATGAACCCAAAGATAAATCCTCTAAGAAACACAAGTCTGAAGAGCATAATGATAAAGAATATTCTGACAAAGGAAGGGAACGACTGAATTCATCTGAAAATGGTGAGGACAGACACAAGCGCAAAGAAAGAAAGTCATCTAGAGGCAGAAGTCACTCAAGATCTAGGTCCCGTGAAAGGTAGGTTCTTTGGTTTTCATTAACTTAGTACTTGTGAGCTGTAAATTATATAAATGTCCTTAATCCAGTTAGTACCCAAACTGTCTTAATTAAATATAATAGGTATTGCTGCTTACTTGTCCACTGTCTTTGCCTACTGGCATCCACTAACGAATGAAAGAAAACTTTTGGGCTTTGTTTTCTGGATAAGTGTAAAGACTGAAGGATAAGGGTAATTATGCTTAATACTCAATTAGTGACTATAATTGTTTAAACTGTGGGTTGGTTTTTGTGTCTTTGGGTGAATATATGATACATGAATTAATTTGATAGTTTACGTCAATAGAATCCTTATATCTTCATGTAGTTTGACTTGTAGCAATAGTGATGTTGTTAGAATGTGTTTAATCTTCTTGTACAGGTAAGATTTTAGCACTTGAAGAGCTTTTATTTCTTTTTCAAGACACCAGTGTTTAATGTATTTGGAGAATACAAAGGGGCTTCAAAATTTCTTGAGAGCATTCTTTTATTTTCTGATTTTCCATAATTTTTTGATGCGCCCTTCATATGTTGATCAACATTTTCCAGTAACAGGAAGTTAATACTGTTATTACTTATAAATACAATTGGTAAATCACATCTTAGACTGGTAAAACAATTATAATGGGATGGATTAGAAATTTTTTACATGTTACAGCTCTGATGATCCCATGGAGCCATCATCAAGCAAGAATGAAAGCCGCATTCTTTTAAAAATATCTGTTGTCCTTTCTTCAACGAGCTCTGGTGTAGTGTACTAGTTAAGCACTCAACTGCTAACTGAAGGTTGACATTTCACATCCACTAAGTATTCCAAATTAACTGGTGTTACTGTGTAGTTGAGTTTGTTCCAAGTCATAGCAACTCCATATAGAATTTTCCAGGAGTGCCTTGGTGGATTTGATCCACCGACCTCATGGTTCACTCTAACCTTGTGCTCACGTGCTTTTGATTCCCCACCAGCCTAGGAAAAACTCCTGGTCAGTTTTACTCTGTCCCATAGGGTCACTGTGAGTCAGGTGTGACTCAGTGGCTCGCAAAAGTAACAGCCCCATAAACTACAGAGGTTAATTTGCTGTTTTGGTGGCATACAGATAACGAATTCATACTGTATACAACTGGAATGGAAAAGGCTCGAACTATAAATTTGAGCGCTTTTCATTTCAGACGGCATCGTAGTCGAAGCAGGGAAAGGAAGAAGTCACGGTCCAGAAGCAGAGAGAGGAAGAAGTCACGGTCCAGAAGCAGGGAAAGAAAACGGCGGATCAGATCTCGCTCCCGCTCCAGATCAAGACACCGGCATAGGAGTAGAAGCAGAAGCAGGACAAGGAGTAGAAGTCGGTAGGTGCTCATCCTCCTCAACAAAACGGACACAATGTCTGTGAAACTCCTCTTGAATATGTAGATGCTCTTTGTGCCAGCTGTGTGCTAGGAATCAGCCCCTCGCAGGATCTGTGTGCTTCTCTAAACTTTCTGATCTATAGCTAGGAGTCCTGGTGTGGCGCTGTGGGCTAATGCCCTGGACTGTGAAGTCGTTTGAACCACAGAGTCAGTGGTTCAAGCTCATCAGCCGCTCCTTGGAAACCCTATAAAGGGTCGCTGTGGGTCAGCACCAACTCAAAAACACTTAACAGCAGCATAGATACATACTCATCATATGCATGTGTATAGAATCCTGGTGTGGTGTGCTGTAGGATAAGTAGTGAGCAGTTAACCACAGGTGTCAGTTCAAACCCACCAGCCACTGCTTCACAACCTTATACAGGGTCGCTATGAGTTGGAACCAGTTTTACACCTTTTAACAACCTGTTGGGTTTCCTGGTGTGGCGCTGTAGTTTAATTCACTGGACTGCAAGGTCAGTTTGAACCGTGGGGTTGGCGGTTCAGGCTCTCCAGCCACTCCTTGGAAACCCTATACAGGCTAGCTATGGGTCAGAACCATCTCAATGGCACTTAAAAACAAAAACTTGTGTGTAGGTAGGTTAGATAGGTAGATAGGGTATTCTCATAATCTTATTTGATCATTAATTTCTGTGAAGTAACAGGTACAAGTGTTAGGTGCTGTTAAGTCACTGTCAACTCAACAGCCTTGTGTAGGATTTCTGAGGAACAGTTGATAGGTTTGAACCACAGACCTTGCAGTTAGCAAGTCCAATGCTTATTCTAAACCGGGACTCCACAGGTATAAATAGCTAATACTATTTGCCTACTGTATTGGCTATATACAGATTTTGCCAAAACTCTTTTCACATGTAAATAATTTACCAAGTCCTCAAAGCAATCTTGTGATAGAAATCCATAAGGTTTAGAGAGATTGATAATTTGTTGAGAAAAGTACAATAAAGAGTAAGAAAGTCCTTCATGATTAAATTGTTTTAGAAATGGTTTTTTTCTCCATTCAAGTGATAGTAGATCATAGGTAGTCACATACACTAATGTTAATGTTCATTCACTATTGCCGTTTCAGTGGAATAGCCTATAAAAAGATTGCAATATAGAAAAGGAATAAAAAAATTTCTCCTTATAATGGTTTATTTGAGCCTTCTTAAAGCAGCTAATGAAGTCCTGATGTGGCATTGTAGGGTAAGCACTGAACTAACCACAATGTTCAAAACCAACTGCTCCTTAGAAACCATATATAGGGTCACTATGAGTCAGAAGCTACTCAGCAGCACTTAACAAATCACTTTTTAGTGGGTTCGATTTGTACTAGTTTACGAATTTGAAATCTAGGCTAGTAGATCTAAATTAAATGAGGTATTCAAATTTTTTTTTGCTAAAATTTTTTTGGTGATTAATACTTTTTTTTTTTACTTATTTTGATTGTAGTTAACGTACCTTTGAGCAGGTTCCAACTCACAGTGACCCTGTATAAGGTTTCTGAGGAGCCGCTGGTAAGTTTGAAGGTGATGACTTTGTGGTTCACAGTCCAGTGCTGAAAGAACCTACAGCACCATACTTGTTAGGTGCCTTCAAGTTGGATCCCACCCATAACAATTCTTGTTGTTATGTGTGTAACTCTTGTTGCTTGGCCATAATGACATGTGAAATAATGTTTTGGGTGTTTTTTTACACAGAGATAGAAAGAAGAGAATTGAGAAGCCAAGAAGATTTAGTAGAAGTTTAAGCCGAACTCCTAGTCCCCCTCCCTTTAGAGGCAGAAACACAGCAATGGATGCACAAGAAGCTCTAGCCAGGAGGTATGTGTGGATTTACTTAGTGATGTTTTTCCCCTTCAGAACTAACATGGGTTATATTAATTCTTTTACTTAGATAATATAAATAAGAGGCAATTCCATCTAGCCATAGGTATTATAATATCTTTGACGTAATGCTTTGTAAGTGGTTATTAATTCTCATCTTAAATTTTCACTTGTTAAAATAACTGGAAAGATTGAGATGTCAGCGGTAGTTCCTGTTTTTTATTCATGGAGTTTTTACCCCTAAGAAAATATATTCTCTCAAACAAACAAAAAAAAAAGTTGTGGGTTTTTTTTTGTGTTTTTTTTTTTTAAGTATCTTAATTTTTAATGAAACTTTGAGGTTTAAATTTGGTTCATGTAACTCTTAATTTTGCCACTAAAAATTCTGTTTCTCAGTAACACAAACTACCTTCAGCAATACTAAAGTACAATTCTGTCAGTAGTTGTTACTTTGAAGGTGACAAATGAGAGGTTTACATCATTTGAATCCAATTTATTTAAATGATCTTATAAATTTTACTTCTGATAACAGGGAGAACATTGTAATTTTTTAAATTTTTTAACGATTCAAAGATATGTGTTTGTGGAACCCACGTACAACAGGGCTAACTGAAATCCGCAAAACTCTTCCAAGAAGTACCATGTATGGGGAGGTAAGAAGTACAATAACCCCCAAGTGCTTGTTCACACGTTGCCTTTATTCTGAAAGTTACACTCTGGATTTTTTTTTTTTCCTTTACAAAATGAGTTTATATTTTTATTTATTTACTCTTTTTATTAAAAAATAGAGTTATCACAATGTTACCTGATGTGCTGCTGTCCCCCTGTGACGCCAGCGTGGCAGAAACTCCACCTGAACAGCAGCAGCAAAGGTGTGAGCGCAACCCCTCCTTCATTCCATTCACCTGAGTGAATGGTGTTAATTCCAAACCCACAGTGACCTTTTCAACATTTAATTGGCTCATCATGCAGAACCTGTACCTAGACCAAGAGGCAGTTGTTTGAACAAAACAAGGGAATAATACATGGTTTAAAATCAGGGGTAGGGGGTGTCTGGTTATATCCATTCACCTTATTTACATTTATGTATGCTGAGAAAATTGTCCTAGAAGTTGAACTATGTGGAAAGAAACAGAATCAGAATTGGAGGAAGACTCATTAACAAACTGCAATATGCAAATGACACAATTTTGCTTGATGAAAATGAAGAGGACCTCAAGCACTGATTCTTAAAGATCAAAGAATGCAGTCTTACAACTCAAACAAAATAAAAACCCCTCACAACTGTACCAATAACCAATACAGGGAGAAAAGATTGAAACTGTCAATCTTGCTTGAATTCTGCACTTAAGTGTCAATGGAAGTATCAGTTAAAGGCATCTGAAACAGTGTTTTGCATTGGGCATGTCGGCTGTTAAAGGCTTCTTTAAAATGTTACAGAGCAAAAATAAAACTTTCAACACAAAGATGCGCCTGCCCTAACCATGTTCGGGCTTATGAACAAAGAAGACCAAAGAGTGAATGTATTTTAATTATGATGTTGGTAAAGAATATTGAACATTTCATGGTGTGTCAGGTTAAAAACAAACGAGCAAATCTGTTCAAGAAGTACAGGGTAAATGCTCCTTAAATGTAAGGATGGTGAGACTTCATCACAGGTACCTTGAATGTGTTATTAGGAGGGAACAGTCCTTGGAGAAGGACATTATACTGGCTTTAAAATACAGGGTAGTGAAAAATGAAAGACTTTGAATGGAATGAATTGACTACCATGCTACAGCAATGGGCCCAAACAAATGTTATATGTACACATGAGATCTCTCAGAGTTGAAATTGACTCATGGTACCTAACAGAAGTGGCCCTTTTAATACAATAAGCAGTAGCCGCTTTTCTTTCTGAAACAAATTTTAAAAGCTAGGAAATAATTTATTAGGAAACCTGAACTAGTTTATATTTAATTGTCTGTTAACTGTTGTCAGAATTTTTTAAGCTCCAAAGTATACTTATTTACTCTTGTTAAATGCTGTCCAGTCAGTTCCAACCCATAGCTACTCGGACTAGGGCTTCCGAGGACCGACTGGTGAGCTTGAACCATAAACCTTGCAGTTAAAACCAACTTTGCAGTCTAACGCATTAACCCACAGCAAGACACCAGGACTTGAGTATAGTGTAAATCTATTTTAATATTTGAAATTGATTATTGTGTTGAAGCTGTTGATAGCATTCATTTGCATCAGTGAACACATTGTAATTTTGCCTTAATTAGAAACTTTTGTTGCCGAAGGCAGTATCCTACCTATATTGTACCTTTACTGCACGTGTGCTCTGTTGTTAAGTGCTGTGGAGTGTATTTGTACTCTTCCGAGGCATTAAATATTCTCTGGGAACAGAAAGCCTCATTGACTTCTGACTGAGGAGCTGGCAGGCTCAAATTGCAGACATTGTGGTCCGTAGTCCAGTGCTTACCTTAGGGGGAGATACCTTGGTTTATAAGAGAGAATATACTACAAATTGTTATATTTTATGCCACCAATTGTTAAATTTCAATTCATACCACTGTATTTTATTACACAGTTCACCCTTTTTTATATACCACCTTAAAGAGAGATGGCATATGTTAAGATCCTTGAATCATAGAAGCACCTTTTGAAGAATGGGAGTTTCTGTTATCTAATTACAAAGTTATTGTTACTTACTGTATAGAATGTAAATAAAGACTTGACAACACAAACACCCTCGGCCCCCAGGTGGTGCACATGCTTAAAGCATTCAACTATTAAACAAAAGGGTTGGTAGTTTGAACCCACCCCAGAGGCAGTGTTTTTAAAGAAATATCTGGAGATAATACTTTGCAAAAAGTCACAGCCTTGAAAATCTTTGGGAGTACAATTCTCTGTTTATATGACATAGCCTTGAGTTGAAGTTGACTTAAGGCAACTGGTAACTGACTTGACAGAAAATTTAGTTTGCCATATCGATTAGTTAAATTAGTACTTGCAGAGATGTATTTACTTTTATTTGGATGGATATGTATTTTCATACTATAGTTTCTTTTTAACCCATTTCTAGAGTTTCTAAAAGTAGTTTCATAATGTGCGGGGTTATTTCCCTTCCTTTCCATTCTGTCTGCTGTATGAATTTGAAAAAGAAAGGTTTAGTGAAAAAATCATTATCTGGATATTTTGACTGGCCTCATTCTGGTTCAGTTTTCCCTCTAAAAAGCATTTATGTCATTCTGTAAACTTAATTTTTTTTCATGTTAGTAAACCAAGGTTTTCTCAATATATTGTTTTGAATATTTAATTTTTTGCTGATTAAGTTGGTGTTAATTTTTAGTGATTTTAGAAACTGCATGTAAAACAATTGTGGTTTAACTATTTAATAGTGATATTGAAATATTCTTTAACTATGACTGGATACCATCTTAAGAACGTTGATTTCTTTACCCATCTGTGGGTGTCAATTTTAGGGTATGGTGAGCTTTTGTTTATTTATAGAGTAATACAGAAATATATATACTGCTTGTCATCTTACACTTAATAAATTGTTATTGGCAGGTTGGAAAGGGCAAAGAAGTTGCAAGAACAACGAGAAAAGGAAATGGTTGAAAAACAAAAACAACAAGAAATAGCTGCAGGTATTGGATTATTTTCTTTGTTGTGAAAATAAAATATTCTTCAAAGAAAACTTGAAAAGTGCAGAAAACGAATAGGAAGAAAATCAATTGTAAACATTTTTAGTTGCTTTCCAGCTTCATAAAATCTCAATGCATGTTTCAAACTTGATCTACAGATAGTTTATATTTTTTTAATGAGCAAAAGATGACACTACTTTTCATGATGTACTTTAGCTTTTACTGCAAATGTCTTTTAGTGGTGACTTTAGAGATAGATTATCTTAAGGTCAGTGAATAAACAGTAAATGGCATATTAAGTCAAGTTTTTAAACGATACGCAAACTTGATGTTCATATGGAATGAATCTGGACTGCTTTGGACATGGAAACGTTCAAACTACCGTTTTGTACTTAATATGTAATCTTTTGTAGATAACTTAATATAATGTTTTTAAGTATATATATATATATATATAGTTGTTAAGTGCCGTGGAGTCCGTTCCGGATCATAGCGACCCTGCACAGGGTTTCCGAGGCTGTAAATCTTATACGGGAACAGAACACCTCATTTTTCTCCCACAGAACCACTGGTAGTTTCGAAATATATATGGTTAAATATCAGAGTTACAGGTCTCCCAGCTTAAAAACAAATAATGTAGCACTCAGTAATAAGCTCTCTGAACTCAGTAAAATAAAACACAGCAAGTAGAACCCCTGATACATGCAGTACTCACTAATCAAAATGGAATTTTTATTTATTTTTTTCTTATTCTTAAACTCTGCAGTGTTAAAATAATATAATCTGAAAGTATATGAGTGGAGTTTAGGGCAAGATGTTGGAGTAGGCGGATGCATTGAGCAGATCCTGTGCAACAAAGGCATGGTTACAGATGGGGGTCCTGGAACACTGAGCTTCAGAAGATAGGACAGAGAGAGATGGACTGAATGTTAACTGGAAAAAGAAACTGAACCAGGAACAATGAAAGAAAAAACAAAAAAGTAGGCAGGCTGTGAGCTGGCTTGCAGCAGCATAGCCAGCTTGAGCTTTGGCAAGCACTGCTAATACATATAGTAGCTAACTCCAAGTAGGAGACAAAGGGAGGTGCAGTCCACCCTTGTTTGCTTGTCCTCCTGGTAACTGAGGCATGGCCATTCCTGTCATCACCAACACAGCAGCCACTGGTACCCCTTGCTGTACAGTCTCTGCCTGGGGTCCCTGAACCTATCTTAACTTCGCTACACGTGGTGGTCACGTAGTTTATCATACCCAGTAGAAGACAGGTAGTGAGTACCTGAGAACAAACCAACATATGTAATCATCAAGTAACAGACACGTTACCACACTGGCTCAGGGAAGGCAGACAACTTAATGTTACATGAAGAAGAAACTAAAATGAGTGTCTCAAACAAATGACCAATCAAAGCAAGGAATAATTTAGGAAGATATTATAAGAACAAACTAACAAAATAAATTAAAAATTGTAATCTGTACAGAAAAGGCAATTAGAAACTTAGATGATAGCCATCTAGGAAGTAAATAACCAAGATTTATTAAGTCAAAGACAAGGAAAACTGAGGAAAAAGAAAAAAATTGCCTATAAAGGAGAACTAATAAGGCTAAGCAGTGAGATCTTAGCAGAAACCATGCAGGCAAGAAAACAATGGGTTAACATAGACAACACAAAAGAAAAAAATTGCCAGCCAAGTCATGCAGCCAGAAAAATTGGCAGTCAAATATGATGGTGAAATTAGGCCATTTCCAGATAAACAAAAGAAATTACAAAAACAAGGCCATTCTTAAAAAAGAAATAACTCCCCCCCCAAAAAAAAAAAAAGCTAAAGAGGATAGAGAGAAACACTGTTAACTGGTGATATATGGAGGGGATAATAATCCTTGTAATGAAACAAGCTATATGAATGGTTGAATGTGAAGCTGATGATGTGCCCTGTAAACTTTTACTCAATCCAAAATAACATTTAATTAAAAAAAAACAAGTAACAAAAGGGAATTCTTGGACAGAGAACCAACAGCAGAAAACCTTCTAAGACTAATACATGACAGTAGCGCCTAGAACCCAGATTTAGAAGTATGCAAAGTAAAACAAAGCTGGAAGACTGAAAATAGGGAAGCAAAGATAGAAATTTGCAATAACAAAGTTATAAAAATAAGAGACTGTAACCCTAAAACTACCAATCTTTACTCCTAACCCTAGACCAACCCTAACATTAACCTTACTGTTAAGTGCTGTCAGTTCTCACACAGCAGTTGTTGTTGTTGTTATGTGCCGTCGAGTCGGTTCCGACCCATAGCGACCCTGTACAGGGTTTCCTAGGCTGTAAATCTTTACGGAGAGCAGAAAGCCTCATCTTTCTCCCGCAGAACAGAAGGTAGTTTCGAACTGCTGACCTTAAGGTCTCACACAGCAGTACTGATGGGTTTCCAAGGAGCAATTGATAGGTTAGAACCGCTAACCTTGGGCTTAGCAGCCCTGTGGTTACCCTAGAGTGCCATACCACATTAACTCTAGTTCAGATCATAATCCTAATGCTCAATGAAATCCTAGACCTAATAAACAATTTTTTTCCTCCTTTGAAAAGTACAAGAGTGAGCTCATGAGTCAGCCACTTGTCCATGGAAACCCCTGGCATGGCTGCTAGTTTTTTTTTTTCATCTTTGAATTCTGCTGCTGCTGCTGCTGCTTATTACATGCCATATAGTTGGTTTGTATGTATGCATTTTCTACTGTCAGTTGGGAGAGGGTGTGTTAATCGCCATACATCTGTCTCTTCAGCAGCTGCAGCTACCGGAGGTTCTGTTCTCAATGTTGCTGCCCTGTTGGCATCAGGCACACAAGTGACTCCTCAGATAGCTATGGCGGCTCAAATGGCAGCCCTGCAAGCTAAAGCGTTAGCAGAGACCGGAATTGCTGTGCCTAGCTATTATAACCCAGCAGCTGTGAATCCAATGAAGTTTGCAGAACAAGAGAAAAAGAGGAAAATGCTTTGGCAAGGCAAGAAAGAAGGGGTGAGTTTTTCTTTATTTTCCTCTCAATAACACTGTGGAAACATAACGTGAGATCTAAATCAAGCTTCAAAGAAAATATTGCCCTACCCCATAGATAGGCAGAAGGATCCCTGGTGGTGCTATAGGGAAATGGGCCACGAACGGCTCCTCATCAGGAAAAAGAGCTCACAGTCTTCTAAACCCTGTACTATGATAGCTATGTGGCAGAATGGGCTTAATGGTTGTGGGGTTGGGATTGTAGATGGAAAAGAAGTACTTTGCTTACCTGGTTGTATGACGTGCTTGCTTTTATTATATTTCTTTGATTTATTATACCAATTTTAGGCTCTATTTAGAATGTCATAAGTGCTATTGTTATAATAAAATGTGTTATACACACGTTATAAGGTTTCCTATTTCTTAACAGGACAAATCTCAGTCTGCTGAAATTTGGGAAAAACTGAATTTTGGTAACAAGGACCAAAATGTCAAATTTAGGAAATTAATGGGTATTAAGGTAAGTTTATTAAGCAACATTTTTTCCCAAGGTAGCATTAGTGCTCAGATTAAATGCATTTTAGTGGTTTGTCAATTCAGTACTTTATGGTGCTTTTCTGTTGATGGGTTCACCTTCAGTGGCACAGAAATTAACTAAAAACCTGTATTCACTGGTACATGATAATAAATTGTTCTTAGGTACATTTGTTCAATTTTAGATGAAACTTAGTCAAAAGGACTTAATGAATTTGCTTTCATATCGTTTTTCTGTTTGAACATGTAGTGTACTTAGTATGTAGATGTATAGACACTAATTTGATTTAAGTTTTTCCCACCCACAAAGGTCTGTGAATGTTTAGACCTAGGTTATTGTTTTAGGGGTTTGTTTACATTGAAAGGACACTTGGTCTAAATGAAGTGCTCCTTTTATAGTACAATAAACAAAGCACTAAACTTGTTGTTCCTCTTGTCAAAGGATATTTGAATTTCCCCCTTTGGAATATTCATAGTTCTGTTGTTTGCCTAGCAGACATAACCTAGATCTCACTTAAAATGCCAACCTTATAGAGTTCTCTCCCACCTTCCTCTTTCTGGCATCCCTACCCCGGGATTACTCCGTCCCCATTCTCTGTTTTTATTTATGGCATTACCTCTGACATGTATAATTTTGTGTTTTGTGCCCCTCCTACTACAATATAGAGGACTTTTTAGAACATCCTGCCCTGTCCACTACCTAGTTAGAACTCTGCCCTGCATACTACAGGTGCTTCATGACCGAATCAGTGGACACTTAATAATTGAGGTCAAATAGGAATCCAGATGTCATTTTAACAATATTGTTAGGTGGTAAAGTGGTTTTATTCTCCTCTAAAATCTTCATTTTGATTATTTTTTTTTCTATCTGATATTTAGAGTGAAGATGAAGCTGGTTGTAGTTCAGTTGATGAAGAAAGTTACAAGACTTTGAAGCAACAGGAAGAAGTATTTAGGAATCTTGATGCTCAGTATGAAATGGCAAGATCACAAACCCACACGCAAAGAGGAATGGGGTTGGGTTTCACATCTTCAATGCGAGGAATGGATGCAGTTTGAAAAAGATCATACTTGTACATTTTGGGACTTTATAGACTGCTCTTGTTCTGATGTCAGGTCCTTGTTCACCAAACAGCTAGCATTCTAGCTTGCATGGGTGTTGCATTGACTTTTAATTTATTGAAAAACTATGATTTTTTTTTTTTTTTTTTTTTTTTTCTGTAAATATCAGATCAGTGATACTGGTGTTAGTGTTGTAATCAGGTTAAACCCACTTCATTCAACTTGACAGAACTATAGAAGGACAATATTTTTGAGTTCATGAATTCTACTTTTCAGATATATACAAGCTGCAGGTGGGATCAAAATCTCATCCATGGGATTCCCGTGTCCGCTGTCTTGTGTACTTTTGTACTTACCCTTGTACAGTTCTTTTCATCTCTGGAAACATTAAAGCAATGTTATGTAGTTGTTCTTTAGATGATCTGGCCATTTGGTACATAGTCCAGCATAAATAAGCTGGATAGAAAGAATAATAAAAATGGTTTTCTCAAAAATGGTGTTAATTTAAATTACCTTTAATTCTTATTTGTGAATTGACTATATGATTTCTGTAGCATTTTGGAATTTCTATTAGAAAGTACTGACTAGAAGTCTTGCCCCATTCCCTCCATTTAATTATGCTATTTGCAATGCCATAGTGATCAAAATGTACAAAGGTCTGAAGAACAAACAAAGGAAGCTGCTAAAATACTGTTACATTATAAGTGACAGATTCTGTGTATTGTGCTCAAGAAATACAAATACATAAATGCATTAAAGGGATGTAAGCACTTTTATTTTAATAAAGTGCTTTATATTATAGCAAGTCCTTGTATGCCCTTTGCTCATCCTATCATTCTCCAGTGTAACAAACTATTCTAAAACTGGAAAATTACATCATCACTAAATTGAATCAATTAAATCTTCTCAGAGTTACTATTAAGACAGGAATTCACAATTCCTTTTTTTATACTCTTGCCTAAAGTAACAATAATTATATAAGTGTGTATCTCATTTGAACTTAGCACAAATTTATTTTCCAGTTGAGCTCTAAAATCAGTTTTGTTGAAATATTTTGTGGACCTGCAAGGCCCTATGGGTGCAAAATTGCACATTAACTGCTTTCTATGATTTGAGAATATTTTAGGGGTTGAATGGTTATAGTTTCCTATGTTCTAAATTAGCATTGTCCAGTAGAAACAACACAAGCTACTTAATTTTTCTGGTAGCTAAATTAGTGTTAAATAAAGGTAATTAATTACGTAGTACAACACATCAAAAAATTCAACCTGGACTTTTTATTTTTTTAAGGTTTTTATTGTAGATTGTGTGCAAGTTTACCGGGCATATCATCAGTTTTACATTCAACAAATCATATACTTTGTTTTATTACACTGATTATAATCCCCTCCATGTACCATCAGTTAACAGTA
>NW_006408596.1:2528916-2529641 GCF_000296735.1 Chrysochloris asiatica
TCCCCCCATACTCTTAAGTTAAACTCCCTCTTGAAACCTTGTAAGCCAGTCACTTTATGCCTTTATTGCCCCCTCATTTTAGGTAGCCAGTGTCTTAAGATCTATCTACCCTGCGTACAGAGTGGATAGCATTGAAACTTGATGTGAAGACTCTTTCCCTCTCTGTTGGTACTTAGAGTACCACTCTGAGTATAGGTCAGGTTCATAAAGATGTACCTTCTGTCACTAGCTGTTGCAATCAGCTTGTCCTTTCTGGTGGGAATGTCTCACCTCAAGGTTGTGGATGGGACTCAGGATTCCACTTAAGGTCCTATGCTCTGTAAAGGCTTTGCATGAGGTCTATTTCACTGGACATCACATATCTGTTTTACAGTAATAGGCAAGGGAAACTAATAATCATACGGCAGTCAAGGATTTTACTATTATTTACCCTCTTCAAGCTATACCTAGATCCCTGTATCCCAGAGCCCTGTTCTAAGGTTGAGTATGCATTACTATTTACCTCTGTCCCACTAGACCATGTAAACCTGTCTCAGTGTTCCCCTCTTGCTCTGCCTCCACCCACTTTCTTGTGTTGGCCTTCCCTAATACCCAAAGTAAACTCCCCACCCCAATCCCATTGTGGGTTACCTTATATTCCATTAGTTCTTCCCTCCATTTAAGATAGTCTATTTTATCCAGTAATCTACCTGACCTTCCCACCACCTGGATCTCTGTTCCTCTGT
>NW_006408596.1:2532733-2535852 GCF_000296735.1 Chrysochloris asiatica
ATGGGGTCGCTTTGAGTCGGTTCCGACTCAATGGCACCTGACAACAACAACATAACAGTGTTTTATTAATGTGCTGAGCATTTTCTGTTGCCTACAAGAAGCAAGTGGTCTCAAGAATCATGACCAAGATGAAACTTTGTTCTGAAACCTAGTTCACTCATCTCAAATGAGCATTTAGTCAACCAGTTACTCAAACTTAACCTTTGGAGGAATAATCATATGTCTAGTTCCATATCGAACCCACCAATTAGATCTCTCCAATTTTGTCTTCTAAATATTTTCTAATAAGGTCCTTGGGTGCTAAAAATGGTGTACAATTGACTACTAACATGTTTTAGTGTTTGAACCCAGCTAGAAGACCTGATTGTCACTCTAGGATAAGCACTGGTCTGCTAAACACAATGTTGGTGTTTCAAACCCACCAGCAGCTCCTTGGAAACCGTAGTTATGAGTCACAAGTTGCTGAGTCTGCATTTAACAAGTGACACTGTAGAACAAAGGTCCGTACAGATAGGGTTACTGAGAAGAGAACCATGTAGAGTAACGCTACTATGTAACCCATGAGGTTGCCATGAGTTAGAATCCACTCCACGACAACAGGTTACTGCTTTTCAACTATTTTTCTATTCACTGTTTTTTAGTGTTTCCAACTCATAGCGACCCTGTCCAGGGTTTCCCAGGAGCAACTGATGGGTTTGAACTGCCAACCTGTGGTTTGCAGTCCAGCAATGCTCGATCCTACAGTGTCACACCACTGCTTCAATCCTAGTTAACATATTTACGTCAACTACTAACAGTCTTATCAATCTCTTTAGTAGCCTCATGGAATTTTCCGCCTGCTACATCTCCAATCCTGTCTTTTGTAGTCTGGACCATGGGGAGCACAGTGGCTCCATAAGATAAGCACTGGACTGAAAACCACAAAGTGCACGTTTTGAGCCAGTCCACAAGAGAAAGATGACACTTTCTGCTACCTCAAAAGATTTTTTATGCTTCTGAAACTATATACAGGGTCGCTGAGGCAGAACCAACTTAATAGCACTTAATTAACAATAGCAATCAAGACCATCTTTTCTAGGAGAAAATTTCGTCCTGGTTAAAATGTTCAAATGACTCCCAAATGCCATGGGTATAAGGAAATCCCTAAGGTGGTCTCTATGTACTTAACCTGCATTTTGTTCCATTCTCTGCCTTTTTATTCCCTATTCAGCATCTTCAACCTAAAATACTCTTTATTCCAACCTCCATACTCTGTTGTCAGGTTTCTCTTAAAAATCTACAACTTTCTATGTTTTTCTTTAGCATAGTTACCATGTTGAATACCCATTAACACCTGACTCTAGCCAAGAACAGTAACACCGAGAATAGTTACAGTGATTTTACAGTTTCTCCCGATAACTGGACTCGTGATGTGGAGCTGTGGGATCATCACCGGACGGTGAGATACAAGGTCAGCAGTTCAAACCCATCAGCTGTTCCTTGAAAACCCTATACAGGATTGTTGAATTGAACCAACCTTATACTGTAAGCTTTATGAGAGAAGGTATTTTTCTAACATATTCTCAGGTCATAGAACTGCCAAGCATAATGTTGGTTATATGAATGAGTCACAGGAGAAAGATGAGGCTAAGAGCTCATGCAAAGATTTACAGCTTCAGAAACCCAATACACCTATGAGTGGGACCACCACTCGTCTGTCAGTTTGGAAGCTATTTTAAATGCCAGCGGTGTCACCCAAGGTGGACAGGTTGCAGCTTCCAGACAGTGAAGGAAGAAGGAGATGTGGATTACTTCTGAATGTGTAGCCACTGAAAACCTTAGGATAGTGGTGGAATACTGTCAACACCAGACTATTCAAATATTACGAATAGGAGCGGAATATTGTCAGTTACGCTGCAGGAACATGAGCCACTTAGATTGGAAGGCACACAAAGTTGACTGGAGAAGAGCTGCCTCCTCAAAGCAGAGTTGGCTATGATGATGCAAAGGGAGTAAAGCTTTTGGGGCCTTCGTTTGCTCATGACTCACAGCTCAGAATGAGGAATAGCTGTAAACATTAATAGAAACATGGAATGTTTGAAGCAAAAATCTAAGAAAAGTGGAAGTTAAAAAAATAAATAGAAGGCATAAAGATCGATAACCTAGGCATTGTTGTTGTTGAGTGCTGTCGAGTCAGATCCAACCCTGTATAGGGTTTCCAAGGAGCAGCTGGTGAGCTTGAACCGCCAACCTTGCAGTTTAAACCGACTTTGCAGTCTAGCACATTAACCCACAGCACCACACCAGGACTGCTAGGCATTAGCTGAAGTGGACTGGTGTTGGCCATTTTAATCTGAAAATCGTATGGTTTACTAAGCTTGGAATAACAAATTGAAGAGGAACATCACATTCATTATTAAAAAAAAAAAAAATTACAAGATCTTGAAGTACAATGTTGTCTGTGATGGAATAATATATATTGGGCTTTCGATTGTATGGATCATGACAAGCTATGGACTACATTGCAAAGGATGAGTATTCCTTAACACTTAATTGTGCTCATGAGGAATCTGTAGCTGGACCAAGAGGCAGTTGTTCAAACAGAACATATGAACACTGATTGGTTTAAAATTAAGAAAGGTGTGCGATGGGGTTGTATTCAACCCCATACTTATTCAACCTGTATGCTGAGCAAATAATCCGAGAAGCTGGGTTATATGAAAAAAAACCTGGCATTAAAATTGGAGGAAGACTCATGTGCAACCTACGATATGCAGATGATACAACCTTGCTTGCTGTAAGTGAAGACTTAAAATACTGATGAAGATCAAAGAGCAGAGCCTTCGGTATGGATTGCATCTCAATGTCAAGAAAACAAAAATCCTCACCACTGGAAATATAAACAACATTCTTATCAACAGAGAAAAGATTGAAGTTGTCAAGAACTTCATTCTTCTTGGATCAACTATTAACACTCATGAAAGCAGCAGTCAAGAAATCAAATGCTGTATTGCATTATCTGCTGCACAAGACCTTTTTAAAGTGTTGAAGAGCAAAGATGTCAGCTTGATTTGACTAAGGTGCGCCTGACCCAAGCCATAGTATTTTCAATAACCTCATATGCATGCAAAAGCTGGACA
>NW_006408596.1:2536222-2567389 GCF_000296735.1 Chrysochloris asiatica
GTACTGACTCAATGGCACCTAAAAACAAGGAAGACAAAACCACTATTATTCAAATTTACGCTGAAACCACTGTTGATAAAACTGAACTATTCTACCAACTTCTTCAGTCTGAAATTGGTCAAACATGCAATCAAGATGTGTTGATAATTACTGGTGATTGGACTGCAAAGGTTGGAAATAAAGACGGATTAGTAATTGGAAAATATGGCTTTGGTGATAAACCATGCTGGAGATCACATGATAGAATTTTGCAACGTCTGCTTCATTGCAAACACTGTTTTGAAACAACATAAAAGACAACTATACACATGGAGCTCACCACATGAAATACACAGAAATCAAATTGATTACATCTGTGGGAAGAAATCGTGGAAAAACTCTGTACCATCAGCCAAAACAAGGCCAGGGGCAGACTATGGAACTGGCCATCAACTGCTCATATGCAAGTTCAGGCTGAAGCTGAAGAAAATTAAAACCAGTCCACAAGCACCAAAATAGTAACTTGACCATATCTCAAGAAAAAAATCTCCTGCATTGACACTAATAACTGAAGACCAGAGAGTTGTGGGTCGACATCAAGAACATCATCATACAGAAAGAAAGAAAAAGGTCATTAAGAATACAAGAAGAAAAAGACCAAAATAGATGTCAGAAGACTATGAAAACTGCTCTCAAGAATAGAGATGCTAAAGCTAGTGGAAGAAATGAGGAGATAAATGAGCTGAATAGAAAACTTCAAAGGGATGCTCAAGAAAACAAAGTCAAACCTTTGGACCAATAAATAACATCATGAGAAATGTAGAAAAGCCTGAAGTTGTCAAAGACTTATTTTGCTTGGTTCCAGCATCAACACTCATGGAAGCAGCAGTCAAGAAATCAAACAACATATTGTATTAGGCAAATCTGCTGCACAAGACCTGTTTACAGTGTTCACGAGCAAAGATGTCAATTTGAGGGCCAAGGTGCACCTTACCCAAGCCATGTATTTTTCAATAACATCATATTCATATTATAGTTGGACAATGAATAAAGAACACTATAAAATAAAAAAAGAGAAAAAAGAAAAGAAAACAAAGTCAAGTATTATAATTAAATATGCAAAATCCTGGAGTTAGAAAACAAACAGGTAAGAACATACTCAGCATTTCTCAAGCTGAAAGAAGTCAAGAAAAACTTAAGCCTCGATTTGCATTATTGAAGGATTCTTTGGGCAAAATATTGAATGATGCAGACTCCTGGTATGCTCTTTAGGATCAGCATTTGATTGTGAAACACAAGGTTGGAGGTTCAAACCCACTAGCTGCTCCTTGGAAGCCCCATATACAGGGTCACTATGAGTCAGAACTGGCTCAACAACATTTAACAACAGCAACAACATGGGGAAAATAACAAATAATGTAGAAAACATCAAAGAGAAAATGGAAGGAATACAGTCACTGTACCAAAAAGCAAAGGTGAATGTTCAACTATTTCAATAAATAGCATATAATCAAGAGCCAATGGTACTGAAGGAAGAAGTTCAAGGTACACTGAAGGCATTGGCAAAGAACAAGACTCCGGGAAAAGATGACATGCAAATTTAAATCTTTCAACAAATTAATGTAGTGGAGGCACTCACTCATCTATACTAAGAAATTTGGAAGACAGCTCAACTGACCAACTGATTGAAAGAGATCTATATTTGTGCCCATTCCAAAGAGAGGTGGCCCTACAGAATGCAGACATAATCAGACAATATCTTTAATATTACATACAAGTAAAATTTTGCTAGAGATAAGTAAAAAACGGCTGCCCAGTACATTGACAGGGAACTGTCAAGAGGTTCAAGCCAGATATTCAGACAAGGATGTGGAACAAGGAATATCATTGCTGACATCAGATGGATCTTGGATGAAAAGAGAGAACAACCAGAACGTTGTTTACCTGTAGTTTATTGACAACACAAAGACTTTTGATTGTGTGGATCATGACAAGTTATGGCCAACATATGGTATTCCAGAATACTCAATTGTGCTGTAAGGCACCTGTACATAGACCAAGAGGTAATCATCAAACAACAAGGGGACACTCAATGGTTTAAAAGCAGGAAAGGTTTGCACCAGGGTTGTATTCTTATACCCTATTTATTCAATCTGTATGCTGAGAAACTGGTTTTATCAAGAACGTGGCAACAGGATTGGACGAAGACTCATTAATAGCCTGTGATATACAGATGACACAAACGTGCTTGCTGAAAGTGAAAAGGACTTAAAATGCTGATGTAGATCAAAGACCACAGCTTTCAATATAGGATGCACCTCACTGTAAAAACAAAAGTCCTCACCAATGGACCAATAAATAACATCATGATAAACGGAGAAAACATTGAAGTCGTTAAAGACTTCACTTTGTTTTGGACCCCTATCAACATCCATGAAAGCAAGCAATGTAATACATCAAGCAAATCTGTCTCACAAAACCTCTTAAAAGTGTCAAGAGCAAAGATGTTAGTTTGCGGACTAAGGTGTGCCTGCCTCAAGCCAAGGTGTATATTCAATACAAGTGAAAGTTGGCTAACCAGTAAGGAAAACCGGAGAAGAATTGATGCATTTGAATTGTGGTGCTGGAGAATATTGTAAATACAATATATTGCCAGATTAACAAACAAATCTATATCGGAAGAAGTGCAGCCAGAACGTTCCTTAGAAGTCAGGATAGCAAGACTTCATCTCTTATACTTTGGACATATTGTCAGGAGGGACTAGTCCCTGGAGAAGGACATCATGTGTGGTAAAGTGGAGGGTGCACAAAAAAGAGGAAGACCCCCAACGAGATGGATTGGTATAGTGGCAACAGCATTGGGCACAAGTGTAACAATCTAGTGCTGTCGGATAAGCACTGGACCTCAAAGTTGGTTTGAAGCACAGGTCGGCAGTTCAAACTCACGAGCTGCTCTTCGGAAATCCTTTATTTGCAGGGTCGTTTTGACTCAGAACCTATGCGAGGGCACTTAACAGCCTGGCAAAATTGGAGTTTCTTAGTTCCTTGCTGCTGTTTAGCAAGCACATTAGAATCTGTGATAAACCATTCGTCGGACTCAGAATTTTCAGCCTGACGAACAAGAAAGACAACCTACACTATAAGATATTCTGATCTACTCACGCTTTCTTCGTGGTTAAAAAGGACCAATCCCAGTATGCAATGCAAACAATGAACTGTCGCTTAGAAACCACAAGTCCCGGAATGCCTTGCTCCCTAGCACTCTCGGAAGTGGCTGTAGAAGAATCCATTGCATTCTGGGCGTGGTAGTCTCCGGACTGGACCATCCCTAGCACACACTCGGCGGCCTACGTTTGGAGAAACCCTACGGCGTGGCTTACTGAGGCCGGATCCCCAGCAAGCGGTGCCGCCCTACAACCTTCGCCCCGGGCGCCGGGCCGGCTCCGCCTCTTTTCGAATCTTTCCCCCATTTCAAAATGGCGGCGGAGTTGGATTTTGGCGATCTACAGCTGTTCGAGGCGTTTGACCACCCCGAGGAGTCGATTCCGACGCCCGTTCACACCCGTTTCAAGGACGACGACGACGACGAGGAAGCGGAAGAGAATGGGGTTGGCGACGTGGAGATGCGGGAGCGCATTCGGCAGTGCGAGGACACCATTGAGCAGCTGCGGGACGAGAATATCCTTCCCGCTCGCTGGGCCCTGTCACACGGGCGACGGTCGGGGCTTTCCTCGGGGACTGGGGCGGCGGAAATTCCAACAGGGCCAGAATTCCAAGTCGTCCCTCTGGGCCCGCAGGCGGCCTGAGAAGCTGGTGTTCCTCTTTCTTAAGCTGCTCCGGGCTTCGGCGCCACACGCGATCCCTACCCCGGACTGGATTTACTCCTCTCGCTGTTTTTAAAAAAAAATTTTTTTTTTTTGGTGGTTTTTCCTGATTGTTCCGGCGATTGCATTGTTGAATGTTCACCAATGTTCATAGTACTTCTTCCCCACCTCCCTCCAAGCTAAAGTTGTGTAATAGTCACGTTATAGTTTCAAGTAAGAGATACCGGATACTTAGATCTGGGCTCAGATCTGGTTTTATGGTAGGGCAAAAGCTAGTGCAGAATTGAGGGGTTTCAGAGTTCCGGGCATGCCAGCAAAAAAACGTGGTTAAAAGCTTGATGAAGGATTGGTATTCGTTTAATTTTTTACACTTGGGCTGGCTTCGGTGAAGCTAGATTGTCACGCTTTAGGAAAAACGCGCCAAATACGTTTCCGTGTTCTTTCAGTTACTAACAAGTTCTAACTAGATTTGCGTGTGTGTTTGTATTTTTATGGGGTTTCACATCTTTAGTTTTGTCATACATGTAGTTTCGATTCAAATAGATTTAAAAGTTTTAACTGAAAGTTTAGGAAACATTAAAGTTCATCTTAAAGGTTTTCTAATTCTTTTTATGATGCCTTTTTCAACATTTTATTAAGAAAAAATTTCAAAATACAGAAAAGCTGAAAGGGATGTACAGAGAACATCATAAATTCCATCCTGAATCCTTCAGTTAATGTTTTGCCAGATTGTATTTGCTTAATGTCACACCTCATGATTCTGCAACTTTGAAATTTTTCTTAAGTAATAATTGGTTGTTTACCTTTTGACTGGAATATGATATTTGTGTAAGGTTTTGGGGTTCATTCCGTTAGTCTCTTTTAAAGTCGCTTGCCCATGTCTTAGAATATATGTTCAGAGGAATGAAAATTTAAATATTTCAGTACATATGTCTACCAACAAAACAGGGTAAATGTATTTTTCGGAAGATAAGTGTGGGTCTTTTAATGTTTATGACACTCATGTAAAAGTGAGAGTTCCTAGTTGAATTTTATGATCTGTGCAATGCTTTACATTTTAATGATGGTTTATATTCCTTAACAAGTAATAACATCAAAAACTTAAAAGAAAACTGAACATTCTGACTCGACCAAGGTATGACATCTTGAAATGAACTCATTATCCCTTATTCTTTATCCTGATATTTTGATCTAATCACTTTCTTTGTAAAAGGAGTATTTCAAATTTTTATATACTTACTTACTCGCTCAGTATCTTTAACTATTTCTCAATTATTTTAAAGAAGTGAGAGTGCTGATTCTTTCATCTAATTTTTTAATTCTTCTAACTCTGCACTGAGCTTTAAAACTGATTTATTGGGTGGAAAATCCTGAAATTTTTGACTTATGTTTACAACAGTACAGTGGTCAGCCCTTAGATCTCCTATATGCATTTCTGGAAAGGTATAGTTGAAATTACAGTGTTGCTCTAGCTGAAGACTAATTTACAAAGTTAAAATGTGTACCCTGGGGGGTTGTTCAGAAGTACAAACAATGTAAGACATGGTACTTTAAAGAAGAGAAAGTAAAAGGCTTTTTATAAAAGTAGAGGGAGTAGATTTTTATCCCAGCATCTGCTTTGAAAAGAAAATTAAATATCGGTGCCCATTAATATGCATTCGTTTGCCAACCAAACCCTCTGCCATCTCGTAGATTCCAACTCTTAGCAACCCTGTAGAACAGAGTAGAACTGCCCCATTGGGTTTCATGGTTGTCAGTCTTTAACCAAGCAGACAACTGCGTCTTCCCCCCTAAGAACGGCTGGTGAGTTCATTCCTCCTACCATCCAGTTCGCAGCCAGGCACTTGACCACTGCGTCACCAGAGCTCTTTATATTCATTTAATGGACTACTAAATCTAAAACTATTGTTAAAGTGAAAATTCATTATGTTGAAAAGTATTCTCAAGCATACTGAATTTGAGACTGCCATGATCTAGTTTCCTAGCATACTTTTTTGTCCTTGATACCAGCTGGGATAACAATTTAAACTTTTAAAAGTTTGAAGTATTTCTAAATAACTTGACTATGCCCTATCCTTCATTCCTCTGAGCACATTCTGTGGCTCTAAATTCGTTTTTATTAGATATTAAATATAACTGACTCCTTGTAAAAATCATAGATTTGAAGATACATCAGTAAGCACACATTTTCTACTGGAATTGATTGCTCAAACATGAACTATATATAAGAAAAGGGTGTTTTGTCCCCTGAGTTTAAATGATTACAGCATCATAAGGCGTGGTAATTTTCAATAAGGAAGTAACAGCATCACGAACAGGTTTATCTAGAATTGGTAACTTCCATACTGCCAGGCTGAGAAGACGCTCTCCGGAAAACCAAGTAAGAATGAGAAATAGAATAATTTGGATCACACTTTATCATGAAGTTCATGGGTTTAATCCTTATCTTCTAAATGGTCATAATTGGAAGTCTTTCATCTTTTTTAGAAAAACAAACATGTATTTTTAAAAACTAGAGTTTGTTCACATTGAAACAAGGTCCTGAACTTTTTCATATTTTAATGTTACTGTTACTATTTTTTTGCTGTGAATAATTCGAAATCCAGGCTGTTAGATTTCTCTTGCTAGACAGGCAGAGGAATACTTGAGGCAGGTGAGAAGAAGAGGAGTCAGAAATTGAGCCGGTCCCAGGTTGCCAAAGGGATATATATTGCAGATTTCCAGGCTGCCTTCTAGGTTTATTTTTGCAGCATTTTGAAAGTCACATCTAGCAGCAGTATAATTTTTAGTCTCTGTTCTAGAATCTTGAATTTGAGATATTTCATGCAATGTGTGCTGCGTTTTAAGAGCCTAGCCATTTTATAAAGGGTTTCCATTTCCTATAGTCTTCCTAGCAGAAATTCCCTCCTTTTCTGTCTGGTAAAACATTTTAGAAATATGTTAAATAATGAACGTCTCTGTGTCAAACAGCTTAGAGTATGTAGGATTGGTGAAAACATTTTCTTTTTCTGGAGAAAGCTGGTGTTCTTACTGGTTCTTGACCTTTTTGTAAAAATTGTTTGCTCCTTGTTACTTACAAATGATGATGTGTTTACAGTACATAGAGACGTTTTACTTTATATCTTCTAAGAATATATTTTAACTTCTGTTTTAGTGGAATACTGGTGAACAATACTAAATTAGATGGACCTTTATTACAGATTCTATTTATGAACAATGCTATTTCAAAGTAAGTGATTTTTTTTTTCTTTCCTAAATATAATGTGTCTATGTATGATATCTTCTATAGAATTGCTGTTTTCATTCGCACCTAAAATCTTTCACTAAAGTGTTCCTGGAGTTAAAATTTATGAAATATACAGAGAGCGCAAAGACACCGGCATCAGTTTAGACCTGAACTTGAATCTAGGCGTCTACTCTCTTCACCTGTGAACCTGAACAAGCCACTGAACCTCTCTGTAGGTTTGTTTCCACGCAGGCAGAAAACAGGATCTGAATTTCAACTAAGCACCTGTAGGTGTTCCTGGGTGGCACAAATGGTTAGACACTGGACTGCTGGCTGAAAGTTTGCCATTTCAAATCTACCCAGAGACACTTCGGGGAGTCCTGGTGATCTGCTTCTAAAAGCCTTGCAACTCCTGAGAACTCTATGGAGTCCTTTCCACACTGCCTTCTCCCTTGAGGTCACCATGAGTCAGTTTCAACTCAGCATCAACTGACAACTACAAAGAACCCAGTAAATAAAAAAGCAAACCGGAGGCTGTCAGGTTTGATGCAGTTGATACTGATTCATAACAATCCTGTAAGATAGAGTAGAGCTGCCCTGTGGAGTTCCTAAGGCTATGATCTTTAAAAAAAGCAGAGTGTCCCATCTTTCTCACATGGAGTGAGCAGCTAGTGGGTTCAGAACAGCAGCCTTTTGGTTAGCCACACGTTTAATGACTGCCCCACCAGGTTTCCTTCTGCTCACTAAATAACCTCTAATAAACAACCGCTACAGAAACAAAGCACAATAACATTAGTAGTTTCTCTTCCCAAATCAGGTAACTGGGTTTTGCATATTGGCTGTGTTCAGTACTTGCCCACAAGATGATTTTCTAAATATCAAAACCAGATCTTTGCAAACCTTCCAGCGTGCTTGAGTCTGGAGTGACTCCTTGCAGTCCTGCAGTGTTTGCCAGAGTGTCTTGAAATGGTTTGAGGCTTTGCCCTGTCCCTTCCTCAGAGCATGGCCATAGACATTTCAGACAGTTGCTTGCCCCCTCTGAAGCACTTTATCAGATTACCATTTTAGATGCCGAGCAGGGGTAAAGAGAATGTTGTCCAGTGTTAACTTGTATGCCAGGTTGTTACCTACTTCATCTCAGCTGAAGTAGAACCTGAGTCTGTAGGGGGTGGGGACGCGGGATGGCAGCAACAGCAAGGCTACGCACAACCCGTCCCTCGTACTGTTTTCTCCATTAGAATGTCATCTCTACCCACTGTGACTTGTGGCATTCTGCTACAACACCATTTACCTGGTATCTCACCTGTGGAAATATCTTAAGACTGTCAGAGCTGAAAGATCATGTAGTCTGGGAAGGGGCAGATCATTCTGTATGTTGTGGCCAACAAGGCCCCGTAGAGTGAGCAATAAAGAGTATTTCATGAATATGGCTTTTGACTAGAGAAAGCAGTCCTCTGATTTTTTTTCTTGTATTTGTTGTTGTTGTTATTATTTTTTGTTTAATGAGTGTTTTCTTGTATGTTTGTGCATAAAGAATCCAGGTGGGGGCTATATAAGAACTGAATACATTGGTTAGAAGTTGATGATTAAGAGACAAGGTAGGAAGGATAAGAAAACCTCATTCCGTCAACTTTCTTCCTGTCTTTTGAATTTTCAACTGCTGATATGTATTCTCTATTTGCAAATCAAATACATAAAATTTTAAAATAAAATCATCTTTTTTTCTCTAAACATATATGTGGCTGTCATTCTGTGCCAAGCAGGCACCCTGCTAGAGTATCCTAATTTCTTTCACTGAACACCAATGTGCATCTTTTCTGAAGGAATAGGTTCCCAAGTGTTTAAAAGAATCTGTGATCTTATAAACCTCTGATCAACAAAATACAGTTTACACATCACCTCTTATAAAATGCATAAGACTTCAGTCAAGTAAATGTTGTTCTATGTTTGGGTTCTGACCATTTTGTCCTCTTATGCAGGCAATATCATCAAGAAATAGAGGAATTTGTATCAAATTTAGTAAAAAGATTTGAGGAACAGCAGAAAAATGATGTGGAAAAGACTTCCTTTAATCTTTTGCCCCAGGTATTTCATACTTAAGAGACTTTCAATCAGTAGGCTATTCTGTTCACTGGCAATTAGTTGTCTGCAGGGATCCTCTTGAATCAAAACCAAAATGTTTGTTAAGCTTCTCTGTTCACCTCCCACCCTCGAACTGGCCTCCTTCCTCACATTCTGGGCACCCCAGCCACTTGACTGTCTTTTGGACTGTGCTTCCTTTGGCCAGGGGAGTCCTATGATAACCCGCTATATTCAAAAGTAAAGCTTTAGCACATGGGTTTGAGGCAGAAAATTAATTTCAGGCCAGAAAAAAAACCACTTTTTTTTTTGAATTTGTAAAAGAAAGGGTCCTTTTAGAAATTATTGTAAAGTAACAGTGATCGGCTCCTGGTCTGTGATACTACAGATACGTTCTTTTGTTTTTCTTCCTTTCACATGTTTAAAAGAAAATCAAGTGTGTCCAAAGAAATCTCAGAATTTCATCTAGGTGAACATTACATCATGTATTTATGTAAAAATGAGTCAGAATTGTATTTTCTGGTTTTATTTTTTAGTTAAAATTAAGGTAAGTAGAGTCTGTAGAGCAACCTAAAAGAAAGACTTTAGCTATTGTTCCTCAGAGGTTGGAAAATGAAGTGTTCTCTTGAAGTTTTTTGCTCATTGCTTTTCACTAGCATAGCAAATACAATATTTAGAGGCTCAAGGAACAGAATACATTTAACAATAAAAACCATAATATAAAATTACTTAATTTTTGATTCAGAGAGCACTTCAGAGTATTATAGTGCCTTGTGAGTTGTTATTAGCATCAATACTGACCACTAATCTGAAATGATCTAATTTGTAATCATACTAGTTATCTGATTTCAAGATAAACAAAGTCCCTGGCCATTTTAAGTGTTGAAAGTTCCATAATTAATATTCATGAACACAAAAGTTATAGTGTCTGCAGATGCTCTGTAATTTCTCTAATATCCAACTTGTGAAATTCCTTCCGTAGACATTCCTAGTTTAACTAACCTCTAAATTTACTGTAATTTTGACAGTGATGGTTCCAAAATATTATATATCCCTTTTGTTATCTTTTAGAAAATAAAGTTTTCAAATTCCTAAGCATTGAAATGTAAGATTGTCAGATATTGGTAATCCTTTGTAACATGTGTGTTTTTCTTTGTATTAGCCGTCCAGTGTTGTATTGGAAGAAGACCATAAAGTAGAAGAATGCTGTGCTGTTAAAAATATCAAGGAAGCTTTTAGTGTAAGTTTGGACAATTTGATTTTGAATTCTGCAGGCCTGTTTCCCATCCTATGGCAGTTGGGTGGCATTTAAATTCTAGAGTGGTAATAAATTAGTACAGTTGTATGTCATCAGTGATCACAACATTCTTTTGGTAAAGTTATTATAAACAACAGCATAGCCTGTAGACTCTGAATATTATAGTCTACTTTTTAATAACTATTGCATTTTGTGCTTTGGGGCACAGTCGGCATGCTTTGACAGATGTTTTTGCCCTGGCTTTTTTGGATTTGTTTTCGAGGGCATGGATAAAGATGGAAAGCAAGTTTGTTGAATTTGCAAGTGGCATGAAGCTGAGGGATAACCAGCTCATAGAACAGGTGGGAAGTTTGAAATGCAAAAATTTGAACAGAGTAGATTCTTCTTGTTAAGTGCCATGGAGTCAGTTCCATCTCATTGCGACACTGTATAGGGTTTCCAAGGAGTGGCTGGTGGGTTTGAATCACTGGTTTTGAGGTTAGCAATCTAGTGCTTACCCTACAGTGCTTATCTTTAAACATCCTGAGTTGATGAAGAGCCCACAAACCTTACTGAAAAGCATGTTTTCTAGGGATATGAAATTTCAGAAAATATGATAAAAGTTATTCTTTGGAAATGGTATTGTTTTAGATCATCCTGTATAATGCCACATGGCAGAATTAGGCCAGTGATTGAACTGCGTACAAGGAGGTACTTGACAACATAACTTAGAAAGCAAAAGTTTCTTGAATAAGGAATGTGAAAAACAAAGTGGTAAGTCTCATTGGACGCCTGGGGGCAAAGAGGGTTATGCGATGGACTGCTATTTGCAAGGTCAGCAGTTTGAGCCCATCAGCCTCTCCTCGGGAGAAAGATGAGGCTGTCTATTCCCATAAAGTTTTATTTACAGACTCGGAAACCCACAGGGGCAGTTCTACTCTGTCCTTTAGGCTTGGTATGAGTTGGAATCAACTCAGTGGCAGGAGGTTTGGTCTTGGTTTATTGTTGTTAAGTGCCGTCAAGTCGGTTCCGACCCATAGCGACCCTGTACAGGGTTTCCGAGGCTGTAAATCTTTACAGGAGCAGAATGCCTCATCTTTCTCCTGCGGAGCTCCTAGTAGTCTCGAACTGCTGGCCTTAAGGTTCGCAGCCCGATTCGTAATCACTTCGCTACCAGAGCGCCTTTGGTTTTGGTTTAGGGATCATTAAAAATAAAGAAGTGAACTCCCTGTTACTGCAAGGAGTCAGACTAAGATGCATCAGGGTATTTTAAAGAAAAATTCCTGATTTTGAACTAGGTAACTTCATTACCCTTCTAACTCTCAGAGTCTGGGATTTAAAGTGACAGCTACCTGGAAATTGGAAATTACGTTTCTTGATTTAGTTATTTAGCAAAAACTCTTATATATGTGATTGAATGCTGCTGTATATCAGGGACTGTTCTAGGACCCAGGGACACAGCAATAGGAAAAACTAGATGAAGTTCCTGTTGTCTTGGAACTGCGTTCTAGTGGGAGAGGTGGTACACTGAAGCGAAGTAAAGCGAAATAAGGAGTTCGTGCCTGTGGGGGCAGGTGCTTTTCCAAAGAGGGGTTAGCAGCAGCCTCACTGAGCTAAGCCCTGGGTGAGCTGAGGAAGTGATTCTATACTGCTGGCTGAGTGAACAGTGTTCTGGGCAGTAGCAAACGTTAAGTGCAAACGCCTTGAGGAGAAGCTAACACTTCCATTTTGATCACTGTGTACTAAGTACAGTTCTAGTTGAATATACCACTCATTTTACAGATGAGGAAACCCTTAGAAAGCTAAGTAGCAGGGCCAGAGTTTGAATTCAGGCTGTGTGAATCCAGAGTCTTAGATTCTGAATCTTTAGGTTTCTTCATAAATCATAGTGAGGACTTGGAATTTTACTTGAGTGAGATGAGAAGACATTACAGGGTTGTAAGTGGAGACAGGTCATGGTATGACAAACTTTTTAAATAACTGGCTTCTGTGTGGAAATGTCCCTAGTGTGGAAACTGGAACCCTAGTTAGCAATACGCAATGTTGACTTTGACTAGTATAGGGCTAGTGGGGATGAGAAGTGGTTAGTTAGGGCTTGAAGATATAAGTAAGGAGAGCTCATCACATTTGTTGATGAACTGACTAGAAACAGGAACAGAGTAGTTGGAATGACTCAGGTTTCTAGCCTGAGCACCTGGAAGAATGGAATTGCCTCTTCCTGTGTTGGGAAGATTGAAGGGAGGACTGGGTTTGGAGGAGGTAGGAAGCTAGTTTGGTTTTCAATATGTGAGTTTGAAAAATACTTGTTACATATTCAGGGAGATCTATCAAATCAACCATTGGATACACAAGATTAGAGTTTTAGGAGGGGTGGAGGGGTCAGGACTGGGCATTTGGGGGTTGTCAGTATGTCTATTTTATTTCATTCCATGGATCAGCATAAATCACATAGGAGTTGAAGAATAGAGAAGGTATAGGAACTGGGCCTTTGGACACTCCAGCATACAGAAAATCTGGCAAAGAAGTCTGAGCAGGAGTGGCCAAAAAGCCAGGAAGAGAATGGAGAGAACAATGTCAGATGATGTTTCCAGAAGAAAGAGAGACTCACTCAGCTAAGGCAGTTGTTGCTAATAGGTTGAGTAAGATGAAGACAGGACTCTCCATTGAACTGGACTTCATTGGGGCAATTGATGAAGGCATTGCCAAGAAGCTTAGTGAGGTGATAGGAATGGAGACTATGCTAGAGAAGTTACTAGGGAATGGCAGTGTCTGTAAAAAAAAGTGGGGGAGACTATTCTAGATTAAACTAGACTAAAAAGCTGTAACATCTAAATGCGGTATATGAGCTTCAGTTAAATCCTGTTTTGGGAGAAAATCTATGAAAGGCATTTTGGGAACAACTGTGAAAAATGATTTAGATTGGACGTTCGATGATATTGGAGAAGTGTCATTTTTTTCGGGTGTGATAATGGTAGTGTGGTTTGTAAGAGAATGTTCCTATTCTTATATAGGTGGGGACTTCAAAACATTTGAGGAAAAATGGAATCTAAAGACTAAGGAATTTTGCCATGGATATTGTAAAGCTTCCTTGTACATACTAAAATGTTTAGGGGTGATGAGGTCTGCAGCTTTCAGATAGCTCAGTAAAAAAAAGTGTGTGTGTGGTAAACTGTATAAACAGAGACATGCACAAAACTGTGGCAGACTAAAAACAATGGTTGCATCAAGGGGGTGGGTACTTCTGTGCACTGTACCAGTCTTTCAACTTTACTGTGTGGCATGTTTTCTAAAACAATTTGGAGGCGAAAGAAAAGGGAGAGAGAATAGGAGGAAAGGAAATGGAAACATTAAACATAGACAATTTTCCTGAAACTTCACTGCAAAAGGGACTTATGGAAATGGGAGACTGGAGGAAATTGTGAAAGCCAGAGTGTTCATTTTGTTCGTTCTTTGTTGTACGTCTGAAGAAAGTATAGCAGCAGAGAGGGGAAACTTGATCTGGGAAAGAGAAGGGACTTTGAAGATATCCCTTCTACGTACACATTGAAATCTGACTCATGTCATTGAGTTGATAATGTTATCCAAAAGTAAATTGTTAAAGGCAATTAATCATAGTCTTAACATTATTCAATGTCTTTTTTTCTTGCTTAAATAGCGATATCTTCTGACTTGTTTTCTGCAGGTTGTAGGAAGTGTCCTGTATTTTACTAATTTTTGCCTTGATAAATTGGGGCAACCTCTACTAAACGAAAACCCTCAGCTTACGGAAGGATGGGAGATACCCAAGTATCCTACATAATGAATGAAGATCTCTTATGCACCTTGCTATTAAGTTCACGTTTACAAAAAAAATATGTTTACCAGATTTTGCAGACTATAACTATTCCTTAATAAAATTCACTAAAGGTACCAGCAAGTCTTCAGCCAAATTGTTTCTCTAGAAGGGCAAGAGATACAAGTAAAGGCAAAAAGGTTTGTTTGGGGAGTAATTTTGCTTTGTTCTTGTGTTTTTTTGTTTTTGTTTTTTTTAAACCAAAACCATAAAGGCTTTAAACTTGAAATGTAAATATTTTTTATGACTGGCTTACTGTAAAGCAAATTACAGATTAAGATAGGCTTGTACTGTATAGATTTAAGTCCGTCATCTGTTTATTGGAATTCATTGATTCATGACTAATGTACCTGGGTGGGCGGAAAGGTGTAATTGTTGCTGACAGTTGACCTGCTGTCTTATAACCGTCTACCCTCTTTCTGCTACTAAGGAACTCTGATTATCTGTTTACGTCAATTCTTCTGTTATTAACCACTGTAAAAACCTAAAAAGGAACCAGATCACGTCAGGAACATGAGGGTTCTTGGTTAAAAGACTGTGCACCATACTATGAAGTGCATATTATTATTATTGTTGCAGATCTTAGTCATCTCCGATCTGTTTGCTCTCTTGTCACTGATATACTTTATTGTCATACAGAATTTTATTGATGTGCTTTTATATACTTTCATTTACCTTTTGAAAATCTTTTATCTTTTGACCAAATAGGCCAAAGCCTCACTGTTTCAATTGTGGTTCGGAAGAGCATCAAATGAAAGATTGTCCAATGGTAAATTTTTCTCATGTTAAGAAAATGTCATTGAATTGGGATCTTCTGTTGTTTTCAACACATGTATGTTGTTGTTTTTTGTTTTTAAGTGCCCTCAAATCTGTTCCAACTCCTCACCGCTCTGTACGGGGTTTCCAGGGCTTTTTAATCATACAGGAGCAGAAAACCTCATCTTTCCTCCCACAGAGAGGCTTATGGGCTCGAACTACTGACCTTGTGGTTGGTTCGCAGTTTAGTGATTATTGTGCAGAGCTCTGCAATCCAGAGAGATTTCCTGCATTACTTTCCTGTAATTCTTTCATTTGCCATGTTTTCAAATTCCCACATGTATTTTAAAACATGAATTTTTTTCTGTTTTTTAAAAAAGTATTACAGTATTCATGTAACATAATAAGAGTTTGGGTTTTTTGGCCGTTTAGTCAAAAAAATATTTTTAGACACATGACACAAAATCATGTTTTTCAAATAATACTGAGGAAATGAGAAATTAAAGCAGTTCTCCTTTCTTGCTTATTTCTCTGAAATAGCCCCTCTTTTTTGTACACATTGTACCTTATTGTATTGAAACTGAACAAATTGTTTGCTTGGCCTAAAAAAATGTACTTACTTTTAATTTCTGAAATATTTCTAAATTATGCTTTTGACGTAATATCGGTTCTTTTCTGTCTTACTATGATTTAGCCTCGGAATGCTGCTCGAATAAGTGAAAAGAGAAAAGAGTATATGGATGCGTGTGGGGAAGCAACTAATCAAAACTTCCAGCAGCGGTACCATGCGGAAGAAGTTGAGGAAAGGTTTGGGAGATTCAAGCCAGGAGTTATTAGGTACTGCCTTCATTTTACCATTGTGTTTATTTTCAGTGTTTCATCAAATCGGGTCTGACTCATAGGGACAACTGTGTAGAGAGGGAGGGCTGGTTGGTTTGAACTGCCGACCTTTTGGTTAGCAGCCTGGTGCTTATCCTGTAGTGCCTCACCAGGACCATAGACCTGTCATTTTCCCCCCTAGTATTTGAAACATCATTCTGCTTGATAAAGGGTCTATAGATAGATAATCATCAGCATAAAAATAGACCCTACCAAAGCCTAACAAAATATATCAGTTCATTCAGAAACATTTGTTGCTTTCTGAACTGTGTGTATGCCATCTACAATGGAGCTTCAAAATGTTCATGCAAAATGGAAATTCAAAGATAAAAATTTTTCTAAAGAATGTAATATAAGACCTTTTATTTTGCTCTAGTGAGGAACTTCAAGATGCACTTGGTGTGACCGACAAGAGTCTTCCACCTTTTATATATCGAATGCGCCAGCTGGGATACCCACCAGGGTGGCTCAAAGAGGCTGAACTGGAGAATTCAGGCCTTGCGCTATATGATGGAAATGGTACGGTATTTCAGGTTAGATAAGTCAGCTGAAGTGTAAACTTTTCCTACCTTTTTTTTTAGTGCAAAGAATTGCATTAAATTCACAGATGAACACAGATGAAACAGTGCTTTGCTCTCTCAGAAGACTTGTGTATATAAATGTACTCTTATAAGGTCTGAACTATTATATACAAGCTCAGCAGTGGTTTGTGCTCAGAAAGGAGAGAGGATTGGGCAAAGGACTTTAGTTTATCTCTAATGCTTTCAGTGTTTTAAAAATGAAAATATGTATGGGTTACTTTGGTAATAAAAAAGAAAAATATCAAAACAGATTTTTTTTTACCAGTCCCACCCTCTTCCCCAGATGTTGTTGTTGTTGTTAAGTGCCATCGAGTCGGTTCCGACCCATAGCGACCCTGTACAGGGTTTCCAAGGGTGTAAATCCTTACGGGAGTAGAAAGCCTCATCTTTCTCCAGATAGCACCAAAGAAATCCTCGGTTCTCTGAATGTCTCCCAAAGTCTTGCTAGCATTCAGGCTATCCTGTATTGTTGCCTGGTAGTAGTAACAAACGTTATTTGGTCTACAATAGATGATGCAGATGGGGAAGCAGAAACCGGAGAAGTCCAACAGAATAAAAGCGTTACTTACGATCTCTCCAAATTGGTAAACTATCCAGGTTTTAATATATCTACTCCCAGAGGAATTCCAGATGTAAGTATATTGTGTGTGTGTTGTGTTCTGAGGTGTCACACGATTATGTTAAAGATTGTTCTGCATGTTAGCTTATATAACAGTTATTGTTACATAAGAAGTAGGTACAGAGGTAGGTAGGATGGAGGTGAAATCAAATGGTGAGATTCATCTTCCAAATTTGATTATATGAGGGGGCTTGAAAAAGTTTGTGGAAAATGAGTTTTATCTTTTCATTCCATTTCCCTATAAACTTTTTGAAGCCATGCTTCTATTTGCTTTTCACAAGATTAAGAAAATGTGTAAACTTTTGAATGTCTGTTAGAAGTTAAAGACTTTAGAATCTGGGATGAATCTAGGACGTTAACAATGTGGGCAACTGTGAGGTGTCCAGGAAAACTCTTTACTAGTCTTGCACCTTTTTATATATCTGAAAACTATACTAAAATAAAATGCGGGTTTTGGTAGTGGTTTTATTTTTAAAACTGGGATGGTTCTGAGGCACTATAACAAATTTTATAGAATTACTTGTGAAGTGAATTCTTTAATAACCCTGTAGTACGTGGTTCAAGCCCACCAACGGCTCCGCAGGAGAAAGATGAGGGATTCTGTTCCCGCAAAGATTTAAAAAGCCTTGAAACCCTACACAAGGTCACTAGGAGTTAGAACTGACTCAGAGGCACAACAGTATACGATTTTCCTATCCTTTTTTCCCCTTGAAGTAAAATAAAAATGTCTTATTCCAAAAGAGATTAGCTTTCATGGGAGAATGGCGTTATGGTTTCAGGGGCTTGAGTTTCTGTTGGAGGAGATGAAAACATTTTGGAACAGATAGTGGTGTTTGTTGCACAACCTGCTGACTATAATTCATGTCACTTCATTGTACACATGAAAATGACGAACCCAATACTATGGTCCTCAGTCTCCCTTGAGGTTCAATTTTCAGCCATGCAGTAGCTAGGGTGTATGAGGGAACACAGCAATACTAGTGAGGTTTGCTCACCATGGAATGGTCAACCATTCAACATCAAAAGGGCTTCGTTTACCTAAGGACAAAGTTCAGATGGGTTAGAAAGGCAGATGGGATGGAAACAGGAATCATAGAGCAGAAATGGGAAACTGATTAAATCGAGTGGATTAGAATCATTGAAATAAAGAGTATGATTTGTTTAATGTAAAACTGATGATTTGGTCTGTAAACCTTCACTCAATTCACAATAAAGAGTTTTTCAAAAACCTCGCAAAAGAAAATGGTTGAATTGGCAAATGTTTTGTTGGACTGCCCTTCCCTCACTTCAAAAAATAAGAAAAAAAAAGAATGGTCTGTACTTACACATTTCAAACTTGGATCTTGTGTCTCAAAATTTACTGATTAGTGTTATTGGCTTGTGTTATTTGTCTTGGTGTTTTAAGTTTTAAAAATGCACTTTTTGGGGACATTTTTAGAAAAGGAGAATAGAGAAAAAGCCCAAATTCTGAACTTAGCATACAGTGAAGAGACTTAAAGAAACACACACTAGACAATTAGGGCTACAGTGCATGATTACAAGCTGTCAGTTCTTCTAGAAATGGATCCAAGTACCATTCAGGTTTCCTGGGTGCTCACTTAAAATGCACATGCATGATGAGCCCCACCCTTAGACTTTAACAAGACCCCGGAATCTTTAACAAAAGAACCGCTTGTTAACCTTTTTGGAACTGAGAGAAAAATGAGCATTGTTAAGCCTTAAAGGTTAGAACTCAATTCAGGAAGAGAGGATAGGGTTTTAAGCTAGAGTAAATGTGTAAGGAGAAATGAGCTGTGAACAGTTAAACCACTAAATACATGATGGGAGTGAGGCCCAACAAGAGACTATGTCATTACTGCCTAAAACGTCTCCTTGTAAGAGGTAGTCGCTTTGTGGGCCAAGTGATTTTTATTAGCGAGTCTTTTTGTAGCCAGGTCTGATCAGATCAATCCGCTAGGATTTTTTTCAGTGTTTTTTACTCCCCTTCAAAGCACCATTGTTGATGTTAATGTGCCTTCAGATCAGTTTTGACTCATAGTGACCCTGTATAGGGTGCCCAAGGAGTGGCTGGCTCGTGGGTTTGAACCACCAACCATTAGTTAGCAGTCCAGTGCTGATCCCACAATTCCACACCAAGATTTTAAGCACCATTGTTTTCGTTGTTGGTAAGTGCCGTCAAGTCAGTTCCGACCCATAGTGATCCTGCATAGGGTTTCCGAGGAGTAGCTGGTGAGTTTAAACCACAGGCCTTTCAGTTTAAACTGACTTTGTGATCCAGCGCATTAACCCACAGCACCACACCCAAAGCACTGTCTCTTTCCTTAATCCCAATAAAGGAAGAGTCCAATAGGAAATGCGTAATTTCATCAGAATCTTAATGCATTACATTTTCCAAATGCAAACGTGGATCCTTCTCTCTTCACCACCAGGAATGGAGGATGTTTGGCTCCATACCCATGCAGGCATGTCAGCAGAGGGACGTATTCGCCAACTACCTGTCCTCTAACTTCCAATCGGTAAATCAAATTTCCACAGTGTGGTTTATAAAAGGTTCCTTTATAGATCTGTAAGAATTTCAGGGTTTTTTACTGCGTTTGCTTGGTTTGTGTGTAAAGCATTCTGTGTGTGTTAGCTGGTGAATCCAAAGGCATTGGTAGCTAAAATCCTCATGTCACCCTGACTAGTTGTCTTTAGCATATTTAAGTGAAGGGATGTCTACTCCACCTAATCTGTGTTTCGTGTGGTCCCTCCGTTTAGCCATATGTGAGGTCTGGCAGTAAGAGGTCTTCCTCTCAGTCCAGTCCTTGCAGTCCAAAGAAGCAGAAGAAGGACAGCAGCTCAGAAGCATCTCCTGCCAACATGGAACTCGACTCAGGTAGGTTCCGCCCTGTGCTTGTGAGTTCATTGGAAAGCCAGGGTGTGCATGCATGCCCCTGACTTCCATGAAGGAGCCCTGGTGGTGCAGTAGGTTAAGCATCAGGCTGCTAACCAGAAGGATCGCATTTCGAACCTACTAGCTATGCAGTGGGAGAAAGATGAGGCAGTCTGCGTCCCCCTAAAGATTATAGCCTCAGAAACCCTGTGAAGCAGTTGTTCTCTGTCCTAGGGGTCGCTTTGAGTTGGAATCAACTCAGTGGCCATGGTTTGAGTTTTGTTTTTGAGTTCCATAAGAAAGAGGGGCTCCTTGGGAAACAGATCTCTGTTCCTCTGTGTTTACTTTCTTTCGCATTGTAATTGTTTTGATTATAGACTGACCTCCCAGATCCTCTGTTCTTATAATTTATTGTTTTTGACTCCTCTGTTTGTTGATTGAGTTCCAAGTGATGCTGTCACATACATCATTCTCTGGTTGTTGGCTGTTCTTATTGGTTCTCAGTCCACAGAACTTCCTTTAGGTTGTGTTTCATAGCAGGGTTGGCTTTGGCAAAATCCCTTAGCTTTTATTTATCCTGAAATGTTTTGATTACACCTTTGTATTTGATTGACAGCTTGCTGGGTAGAGGATTCTTGGTTGTCAGCAGTTTTTCTTTCAGGGTTTCATATATGTCTCCCTGTTGTCTTCTTGCCTGCATGGTTTCTGCTGAGAAGTCCGAGCTTAATCTGATTTGCTTGCCTTTGTATGTTACATTTTTCTTTTCCCTAGCTGTTTTCAGGATTCTGTCCTTACCTTTGATTTTGGAGAGCTTGATTATTCTTGGTGATTTTCTTTAGGGGTCTATCCTTGTGGGGGTTCATTGAGCTTCTTGAATGCTTATCCTTTTGCTCTTTAGGATGCTAAGGAAATTTTCTTCCAGCAGCTCTTTAACTATCTCCTCTGTGGACTTGTGTGATTCTTCCTGTTCTGGAATGCTGATAAATTTTAAAGTTATTCCTCTTTATGTTGTCCAACATGAATCTTCGGCCTTCTTCTGATTTTTTATCCTTTTTGTGCTTGCTCTTCTATCTTAGTGGTGTTGAGAGTTTTATCTTCTAGCTCACTAGTTCTGGCTTCCATATCTTCAGTTCTACCCCTTTGCCCTTTCAGTGTATTGTCCATTTCTGATATTCTATTATTAATCGTTTGGACCTCTTTTCTAGGTTTTGAATTGTTTCCAATGCTGTATCTATCTTATTTGATTGTTCCTATAGCATTTTCCTGGCTTCTTCCTTATTTTTCACAACTTCATTGTATAGTGTTTTGATACATTTTATAATCATTTTTCTGAATCCCTTCTCAGGCATTTCCAAAGCCTGCCCATCTTTCAGTATGGAGTGTAGGTCTACTTCCAGCTCGTTTGTCTCAGTCACTTTATTTCGTTTCTGGACATGTGCTGATATGGTCATCTGCTTCTGTTTTTTGAGCATATTCAGGAGTTATCTGTGGCCTTAATACTTAGATGGGTGTGTATTTTGGTTTTTTTTTAATGCTTTGTGATTGCCTCCAGGTAAATGTGATCAGGAAATGGGCTTCCCTTTTCAGTCTTCTTCCTGAGAAGTTTCAAGATGCCATTGTTGGTCGTTGTGACATAATTTAGGATTTAATTTTCAGCCTATTTCCTTTTTAATCTATCTGTCCCGCTCCACAATCCTCATTCAGGCCTTTTTCCTAGTGATAAACAGTTCAGGGCTGGCTGTGTCCGTTTTGTCCTGCTGTTTGGTTTTAAGTGGAAACTGTCACTTTAACTTTTGAGAACATCTGTGCGCATGTATAGTAGAACCCTCCAGGGGTTGGGGTGGGAGTGGGTTGTCCACTCACTCAGGCACCCCCTCTAGTTACCAGAATGGAGCTGCGCAGACAGGGAGAGACCAGTGAACAGCTACAAAAAAAAAGCGTCCACACTTTTATCTCTGTGGTTCTGTCAGGTGTCCATGGCTGCTCTGATCCTTCCCCCGCTCGGTCTTGCCCAAGATGGCAGCTCCAGGAGCAACTGAGCATCTTGAATTAGAAAGCAATGGAGTTCTTGCTTCTGCTACAAATTCCCCCAGCTGTAAGCCTTCCAACCTTCTAAATATTCCTTTATATGTGGTTCAGAGTTCTGGTACCATCCCCTGAGCCTGCTTGGTCCTGTATTCTGTGTTCTTGCTAATGGAGCTCCTCACTGCACATCCACCCAGTCCGCCATCTTGTTTGTTCTCCCGAATAATGCCTTTTTTCCTTACTTTTGGAGATCAGATCATTGCCACTATTACTGAGTAAAACTGAACTGAAAGCCAAAGTCTGTTGTGAAAGCCAAATGGGGCAGCTACCTGAATTCCCAAACTCCTCAATCCTTACTGGCCCCTTCAGATGGGGCAGTGCTCTGGGACCAGCAGTGGAAAAGTACCAGGTGAAGGAGGGCAGAGCTGATGCATGCTGCTCCCAAGAAAGAGAGACTAGGAAGAAACCCTGTCCTACCCCATGATACTCAACTTTTCTTCTCATCACTGTGGACTTATCCATGGAACCTGTGGTCAACCAAAGTTATGGCGATTCTTCTTTAACCAACCAGTGGTGTGTCGGGACAGTTCCACTCTGTCCTTTTTGATGTCCCAATACCATTCATTGCTTCTTTGTATTTCCTTGGCACTAGTTGAGATGGGCAATTGAGATTTTGCACCCAGAAAGGTTCTGAAGTGATTCCAAAACTTTGTGTAAGTTGTGTACATTTCCAAGCCTAAAATTCACTCCTGGTTCGCTTGTCCATCTCAAATCACACCCAACTCCTTCGTCCTAAGCTGCACGTCAGAGGCTCTGAAGTGTGGTTCTATTTCAACAATAAGGTGAAAGGTACAAAGATACAGTAATAATGAAAAAAATGCCAGTTTTATAGGAGTCTTGGTGTGACACTGTAAGATAAGACTGGCCTACTAATTACAAGGCCGATTGTTCAAACCAGCCATTCCTCGGAAACACTACACAAGGTTACTATGAGTCTGAACTGACTTGAGAGCATATAACAGCAACATCAACAAAGAAAGGGGCAAAGGCCCTCTAATAATAAATAAAACTCAAATTTGAACGTGAATCTCTCCCTTTACATTTTCTAATTTATAGGAAAAATTTAAATATTAAGGGTCAAACCTTCTTAAGTCTTCTTGTTAAGTGCTGTGGAAACAGTTCTGACTCATAGTGACCCTTTATAGGGTTTCCAAGGATTTGCTGGTGTATTTGAACTGTTGATCTTTTGATTAACAGGCCAGCATTTATCTTACAGCACCATACTGGGAGTCCTTAAATTCTAAAGAAGTTAAAGTCCATAATGAAATTAATTATTCCACACAAGTGACTTCAAGTCCACAATTAAAGCTTCCAAACACATCATATTCTCTAATTTTCCACACTATTTGGTCCCAGCCACAGGGTTGTGTTTTTGTTTTTAATTTTTTTGTGGTGATTTGAGTAAAAGTTTGTTTTCTATTCAACAATTCATGACATAGATTGCAGTCCCCATCATGCAACAGTACTTTTCTACTTCCTATCTTTACAGTGCCCGTTCATCTTATTTTCCCTTCTTGCCTTCTGAACTTTGTCCCGTGGCAAATGCTGTCCTTTTGATCTCATGTGATTGCCCTTTTGATCATGTGATTTGATCTCTAAGGAGTATACCGCCCTGGTAGCATAGTGGGTTACCAGCCACTCACTGGGAGAAAGATGAGGCTTTCTGCTCCTGGAAAGAGTTACAGCCTGGGAAAACCTATACATAATCGTTAGGAGTCGGAACCTATTTGATAGCACACAGCCTTATAGAACTAAAACTTAAACTCTGGGTGTGAGTTTGGTTGTAGGCTTGGTGGTGGTGGTTATGTGCCGTAGAATCAGTTCCAACTGTATGTAGGTTTTCCAAAGCTGTTAAATCTTTATGGAAGCAGAAAGCCTTGTCTTTCTCACGGGAAACCACTAGTAGTTTCCAACTGCTGACCATGAGATTAGCAGCCCGACTCATAACCACTACACTACAGAGCTCCTTGTAGAATAGACATTGGGCTGTGAATTGCGATGTGTATGTTTCAAACCATGCAACTGCTTCTCAGCAATCCTTTACAAGGTTGCTATGAGTCACAACTGACTTGGTGGCACTTAACAGCATGAACCCTAATCTCAGGGGTTCCACCAGTCTCTGTGAGACCTGTAAGCCCAGTCTTTTTTATGATTTCGATGGTTGTTCCATGTTTTTCTCCCTCTCTAGTAAGGACCTCCTATTGTGGACCCTTTCGGAGTGGTCAGCACCATCGAGGTCTTCTAGTCTCAGGGTCATAGAGGCTGGGGTTCTCATGGCCCATTAGTCCTTTGGACTAATTGTTGTCCTGTGTCTTTGATTTTTTTCACATTTTCTCTTGTCTTGCCTCCAAGTTCCCAGCCAACCACATGTCAGAGTCTCTGAGGTGGTTAATATCAGCCTTCTTCCCCACCTATGTAACAGATCACATTAACATGGTGTAGACAGAATGATAGAGCGAGCTGTCATCAAAGTGACTGCAGGATGGAAGGGTAACCGACAGGGAGAAGTGAACCACTGTGTCAGATGGAGATGGGGGCCCCATACTGAGAAGTCTTGAGCTGCATCTTGAAGGGTGAATCTAAGGATCTGCCAAGTCGGTTGGGAGGGTTAGGACATCTGATACAGAGAAATGCAGGTGCAGAGGCATGAAAATCACACACCTCAGGCAGACAGCTGGAGTTTGCGCCAGATGACATAGTAGAAACAGGAAAGGTCTTGGTTGGAGACTAAACCAAAACCTATTGCCATCAAGTCAATTGCGACTCAAAGCAACCTTGTAGGATAGAGTATAACTGTGCCAGGGCGTGTAATCTTCACTGAGGAGCCCTGAGGTGGCGCTGTGGGTTAATACAACCTTATCAGATAGAGTATAACTGTGCCAGACGTGTTTGAGGCAGTAATCCTCACTGGGGAGCCCTGAGGTGGCGCTGTGGGTTAATATGACCGTGTTGGATAGAGTATAACTGTGCCAGACGTGTTTGAGGCGGTAATCCTCACTGAGGAGCCCTGGGGTGGCACTGTGGGTTAATACACCAGACTGCAAAGCCATTTGAATTGCATGGTCTGTGGTTCAAGCTTACCAGCTGCTCCTCGGAAACCCTATACAGGGTCACTGTGGGTCGGAATCGACTCGGTGGCACTTAACAACAACAACGGTCTTCACAGAATCAGACTGCTACATCTTTCTCCCAAGGAGCTCATGGGTTTGAACTGTCAGACTTCGTTAGCAGACAATTGGTTGGCCAGAGTGCCACCAGGGCTCCCCTTAGTCAGAGAGGGCCCTAGAAATATGCTGGGGTTTGGACCTCATCCTGTAGGCATTGGGAGAGCACTGAAGTGTTTTTAATTGCAGCAGGAAAGTTAATAGGATCTGAATTTGTGCCTTAGAAAGGCTGATCTAGCAAGTCAGAGAGGAGATACTGTAAAACCTGAGAATGCTGGCACTTAAAGCAGACACTTGTCAGAGAAATGTTTTATTTTCCACTAAAATGAGAACTAGAAAAGCGGCAACACTGCACCCTGTCAAATGCAGAAAACTTTCAAGATGGGGGAAAAAACGAGTTAGTCCCAGCAAGTTACAGCTTCCACGGGTTTCAGTCTATCAGGATCGTAAGTTCAGAAGCTGAAATGACTCGAAATGATGCTGGCCAGGTCACGTGGAGTGGCAGGGAATGTCAATGATTAGCGGATCTCAGAGACTTTAGCCAGGTATCACTTATGGTGCCAATCAGGGAGAGCAACAAGAAGAAGGAGGGAGAGAAGTTTTGTGTTGGTCAGGTTGGATCTGTTGTCTGGGTGGGCCATAGAGCTGGTGGTGGCAGTGAACAGTGGGGCTGGGGGTCCTCAGTTCACGTGAGCAGGCTAAAGTACTAAAGCAGAGGTGCAGGACAGGGGCATCACCTGTTCTGTTCCTATCTTTCTCTGCAGCCCCATCCCCTTCCCCTTCCCTTTCCCCTTCCCCTTCCCCTTCCCTACTCGGTCATGTGACCTGTCTGTGTTTCCAGCCACTTTTCCTACTCAGGTCTTACACGCACGTCCTCTTTCTCCATGGCCCCTCCATCTAAAATGACATTAGCAGCCCAGAAACGGATCCCCCAGAGGTTTGAGTGACGTTCCGAGTGCTTTTCAGGTGGATTAAGGAGTCCTGTTGTGGCGCTGTAGGATCAGCACTGGACCATAAGGTCCGTTTGAACTCGCCAGCTGCTCGTGGGAAACCCTGTACAGGGTCGCTGTGAGTCGGCGCTGATTCGGTGCCACTTAACAACAACCACAGCAAGGACGTTGGGAATCGTCTCCATAGTGTTCGTCTCCAGCCGTTGAATCTCTAGACACATTGTTTAGTTCAAGTAACAAATGTGAGTAAACCCAAGTGTTCTTACACCTTCTAACCTGCCTCATAATGTCCTTGTTTTCAGATGGAGAGGTACCCCATGGGTCTCAGAGCAGTGAGGCTTTTCAGTTCCAACCGCCACTACCACCTGGCACACCTCCCATCTTCACACCGCCTCTCCCCAAAGGCACCCCTCCGATGACTCCCAATGACTCACCTCAGACCCGAGCAGCCTCTGCAGCCATGGATGAGGACGCCCTGACTCTGGAGGAACTTGAAGAGCAGCAGAGGCGGATATGGGCAGCCCTCGAGCAGGCTGAGAGCGTCAACAGTGATTCTGATTTTCCTGTGGACACACCTTTAACTGGGAACTCGGTTGCCTCTTCACCTTGTCCCAACGAACTAGACCTCCCTGTACCTGAGGGAAAGCCATCTGAAAAGCAAGTGTCAGTTGCAGAAGCCGAGGTGCCCAGCACTTGCACAGAGAAATCTGAAGTTGAACATTCCTCAGCGAGCCCAGTTATGGAGGCTGCATTGCTCTGTCCAAAGGAAAAGGAAGAGGTTGGCTCTGAAGGTGCTCCTCTTGATAATGGCAATGTGTCAAACTGTGACATTAGTAATGGGGGCAGCCAGCAGCTCCTCCACCCGGGCACTAGTCCCTCCACCAGCACAAAAACTCACAGCCCCATCCCTGACATGAGCAAGTTTGCAATAGGAATAACTCCTTTTGAATTTGAGAATATGGCGGAATCTACTGGAATGTATCTCAGGATAAGAAACTTGTTAAAGAACTCGCCCCGAAACCAGCAGAAAAACAAAAAGGTTTCTGAATAAATGTAGAGCACCAAGAACTATTTAATTCCCTCTCTGTTCTGTTCATTAGTACTAAGTGGACAAATGAAAATCGCTCTACTGTTTGTCCCTGTCATGTTTAAAAATTGATCCCAGACTTAATTGTGCTCTGCAAGCCAAGCCTGTTTTTAAGGAATGCAATGACTAGGTCCGCTAGTTTGCTGTATTTTCTTCTCTGCAGCAAAAGTGGGGATTAGGAGCAGGTTTAGAGATGGTTTCTTAAGGTTTATACTATTTTTGGATTGTGAGTTTCTGTCAGAGTGATGGTTTTTATCTGTCTTTTGTACAGTTTTCCCTTTCTACATTTTGCTAACTATCCTGTACATAAGTTTAATATATCATTTTTTTAAAAGAAAAAAATTCTAACCATTTTAAAGTCATAGTTCAACTCCAGCAACCAAATAAGAAAAACCAGGGAGGAGCAGCTTTATCCCTTTTGGGGTATTTTTCTAAGTGTAAGTGATTTACATCAATTTTAATAACAGTTTTACTTTTTTTTGTAATGTCATTCTTCTCTTGAGCTTGCTATTACAGGTATGTTCATCTTTGTGGACAAAGGTTTAATAAATGAGTTTTCATAATACAAAATCTAAGCGTCTGAACACAAACAAAACTGTTTCACAGTTAAATTAGTATATACAACCATAAGTTTGAAAGTAAATGATGTGGTTGCAAAATTTATTGGTATCAAAAGCAAAAATAGTTCTAAGAAATTGCAAGTTTGGGGATGTTTTGTAAATTTAAAGCTTAAATCTAGTAACAGCAGAATTTTTAAGGGAATCATTTTGGGGGGAAGAAATGGAGGCAGCTAGCCTTGGTAAAAAAGTATTTTCTAGATATTTGAACCCTAACATAATTAACAGTTAAAACTACACATAGACAGCTGCCTCAATTGTCAGATAAATGAGACAGAACTGAAACTTTGTCTTTTGTCTTTTTGTGAAATGTCATTATAGCTTTTTATTTGGTCAAATCCATGAAAATAAACATCTAGATTATTTTGAATTACTGTTCTTCAGTCAGTAGTGTTAAACAGCTCTCTGGCCAGCAGGGGGTGCTAAATATGATGTCACCATTCTGGGTTTCGTTTTCATTTGCTCAATTTTGGTAATTAAATTTACAGTTCTACAAACGGTATTGTTGTTGTTAAGTGCCATTGAGTTGGTTCCAATTCATAGCTACCCTGTGTAAGGTTACCTTGCAGTTAGCAGTCCAGTGCTTAATCCTACAACACCACACTAGGACATCCAATATAGAAAGAAAAATAATATAAAAGGGGCAAGTTTCTTTCAAAAGCCCTCACAGAACATGCTATAAATAGAATAAAATATTAAATATTTTTGACATATTTCTCTGAATTCAAGTACATAATAAAGATAATTATGTTAGTTTACATAGTGTACACACATTATCTTATCCAACATTTCTATCAGGTAAATATCACCACATTATGAAAATAACGAAATGGAAGCATAGAAATATTGAAGGTCTCACTGACATTCAAGAAGTAGTTTTAGAGAGAAGTCAAATCTACAACTAAGGATTTAATTGTACTCACTGTAGAGAGGAATCTTGGTGTGGCGCTGGGGGTTCATGCTCCAGACTGCAAAGCCATTTCACCTGCAAGGTCGGCAGTTCAAGCTCACTTGTCACTCCTTGGAAACCCTATCCAGGCTCGCTATGGGTCGGAATCGACTCGACGGCACGTCACAACTGTTAGCAAAGGAGTCATTTGAATGATTCTTTTAAGTAATGAGAAGCCCTAGTGGCGCAGTAGCTAAGCACTTGGCTGCTAATGGGACCATGGACAATTTGGACCTATCAGCTGCATTGCAGGAGAATGATGGCAGTTGGTTTTTATAGTGATGCCAACCTTGGACACCCTAGGGGACAATTCTGCTCTCTCCTAGGGTCTCTATGAGTCAGAATCCATTCGACAGTATTGGTTGAGTAATGAATTGGTAGAGTCTTCTTTCAGCGTCGTAGACATACATCTGTCTCTTTAGCATATTCTGTGGTGGTGGTTATGTGCCTTAGAGTCGGTGCCATCTCATAGTGACCCTGTACAGGCTTTCTGAGGCTGTAAATCTTTACGGGTAAAGATTTCTGAAGCTGTAAATCTTTCTGAGGCTGTAAATCACATCTTTCTGAGGCTGTAAAGCCTCATCTTTCTTCTGTGGAACAGCTGGTAGTTTCAAACTGCTGACCCTGAGGTTAGCAGCCCGATTCGTAATCACTACACTACCAGAGCTCCTTTTAGCTAGTATGGTGACGTCTAGCATTAGCGTATACTAGACGTCACCATATTAGGCAAATAATTAACTTTATTTTATAAAGGAAATGCCTGAGACGCAAATGACAAATTTTAAACTGTCGAGTCGATTCCAAGTCATGACGACCCCATGTGTGTCAGAGTAGAACTGTGCTCCAGAGGATTTCTTTAAACTGACCTTTCAGAAGGAGATTGCCACACCTATGTTTTAAAGTAGCTCTAGATGGATTCAAACTACCAACCTTTTGCCTAGTAGTCAAGTACTTACACGATTTGTCCCCAGGCCTCTGTAGGTAACAACAACAAAATTCATTGCTATTGGTTACGACTCACAGCAACCTTATATGACAGTAGAATCATCCCATAGGGTTTCCAAAGCTATTCTATAGGAGGAGACTTCCACATCTCATCCTTCAACAGAGACACTGATGAATTTAAACTGTCAACTGAGGGCTTAATCACCATGCCACCAAGGCTCCTTGTAAGTAATGTGGTGGAGGTGGTTATGTGCCATGAGGTCGGAACCGACTCAGCCAACCTGTATAGGGTTTCCGAGGCTGTAAATCTACAGGAGCAGAAAGCCTCATCTTTCTCCCACGGAACAGCTGGTAGCTTCGAACTGCTGACCTTAAAGTTCGCAGCCCGATTCGTAACCACTACACTACCTGATCATAGTAAACCTATATTCAGGTCTCTGACCCTCAAATCAGAAGTGAATAGTAGAATCCTGCCTTCAAGATGCTTTTACTCAAGCGAAAGAGAGATGTACCCTCTCAAGTGCAGTGAGATCCAGTGAGGAACTTGGGCCATTTCGTGGAGGTTCACTTAGTGTTGTTAAGTGACATCGAGTCGGTTCCGACTCATTCTGATCCTGTGTAGAGTTGCTGAGGACCAGCTTGTGGGTTTGAATTGCCGACCTTGTGATTTGCAGTCCAGTGCTGATCCTACAACACCACACAAAACTTACAAAGAGAGAAAATGTTAGCTAAGCCTTAAAGCTAGGTGGTGGTGGTTGCACGCCACTGAGTTGGTGAATCTGTGTAGTGTTTTGGAGGCTGTAAATCTTTGTTGAACAGAAAGCCTCATCTTTCTCAACAGAAGCAGCTGGTAGATTCAAACTACTGACGTGGCAATTAGCAGCCCAGATTGTAAACTACTATGCTATCAAAGCTCCTTAAAGGGTAGGTTGTTGTTAAGTGCTGTTGAGTTGATTCCGACCCATAGCAACCCTGTAGAAGGTTCCCAAGGAGTAGCTGTTGATTGAACCACTGACCTTGTAGTACAAACGACTTTGCAGTCTGACGCATTAGCCCACAGGTGGAAGGAAACCCAACACACGTTGAAGACGCTAATGTACAGGACTATGAGCACCTAGACCTCATCTACCCTAAGACCAGAACTATTAGATGATGCCTGGTTGGTTACCTGATGGTTGCTTCAGTTCCAACTCATAGCTACTGATCAGAACTACCTAAATAGATCCTGTTAGAAGAGAAGGAAAATAGGAAACCAGAACCTCAAATTCTTAAAAATCCAGGCTTACTAGACCTGATGAGACTGAAGGACTCAGAAATTAGTGCTCTGGTGTACTCTAAACCTTAAATCAAAACTACCCCAGGTCACCTTTTAGCTACTTAACAAATTGATACACAAAACAATATCACCCAGGACTACTGTACTCCTTTAAAAAATCTATACGAAACCAAAAGGTCAACAATTACTTTTTTTTTATTTTTTATTTAA
>NW_006408596.1:2568769-2571255 GCF_000296735.1 Chrysochloris asiatica
TCTTCCCTCCATTTAAGACAGTCTATTTTATCCAGTAATCTACCTGACCTTCCCACCACCTGGATCTGTTCTTCTGTGTTTACCTTTTATCACATTGTAATTGTTTTGATTGTAGACTGAACTCCCAGATCCTCTGTTCTTATAATTTTATTCTGTTCTTGACTCTTTCATTTGTTGACTGAGTTCAGGTTGATGCTGCCATGTACGTCATTCTGAACAATTACTTTTTACAAAGCAAGTGAGCGAGAAGGTAAGGAGACAGGAAAATGGAGCATTCAGAAAGAAATATAGATAGAGAAGAATGTAGCCAACGTCACTGAACAAATTGTGTAGAATTATTGAATGGGAGCCTTATCTGCTGTGTAAACTTTTACCAAAAACATAGATTACATGAAAAAAATAATACAACAGGTAGGTAGCATTTCTATAGACAAAATCAGCATTGAGATGTGCAGGCAATAACCTGATCCCAACAGAAGCAGGAACACACCAGAAATGTAGGATGGTAGAAAAATGGATTGTCTATCCATGGATAATAACTCTTGATTGCTTTGTTATGGGGTTTGAATTTTGTTAGGGCAAAGTATGGTAAAGCTTGTTAAGTGGGGAAGTGCCTTGAACTTAGTGTAGTATTTTAGGAAGCTGAATCCTACAACAGAATTCAAAGCTAATGGAATCAAGGAGACAATTTATTGAAGGTAGGCCAGGAAAATGGGTAGCAGTTGCCTTGAAGAGATGCTCCGTCTTAAAATTGTATTACGTGTGATGTATTTCAGTATTACGGAAACAATGCTGGGTGGAGGAACCAGTTACTGTTTGGACTTGCCTGCAATATGACAGGTCTCTAGGTGTGGGTAGGTGAGATCACAACCAAACACCTGTACTTCAAGTTGGATTTGGAGCAGTGGTGGGACTTGTTTCTAAGCTTTACCTTGAATTAAAAGGAATGTGGATTGTAACACGGGTTGCTTAAACAAGGACAGTTCTTTGTCATCTTCTTAAACAGGTAAGTGGAAAGATACAGCCCTTAGTAAAATACCAAATACTATATTTTTAAACGTTTTTCAAAATGATCAAAAAAAAAAGATCTACTTTCTACCAACAAGAGGTTTCTTAAAATCTTACTTGATTTTAATCTTCAAGTTCTCTGCTGCAATAATTTTGCACTTTCTGTCTGTACTTGGTATCATAGCAGATTAAACCAACAAGGATGTGGTAAAATTGTGAGTATCCAGGTTACTTGTAAGGCATGACTTGATTCCCAAGAACCCAATGTGTCTTTACACAGTTGTGGTCGTTTTCTCTAGGATTTAGAAAATTTCTCCTACCTTGAACTTAACATATTTGTGTGATTTTAATGGTATGAATTAACTTCAAATGTTTATGATTACATTATTGTTTTTTAAAGGAAAGTGTTTATGAATAGTCCTTAATTACAAAGCCATTTCAAAATGCTAAATCAATTAGAAGCTAGCATGCTTTATAAATCACCAGCAGTAAAGCTAGAATGTTTTTATTAAAGTGGAGAGAGAAAGAGTGACAACTGAGGGAAAAAAACAACAAAAACTTTTTGTTTTGTTTGTGTTTGACTTCTAATGAAATGATTACCTTTTGGGGGTGGGGTGGGGAATGGGGTCAGAATGAAAGCGTAAGCTGAGTGAACGCCTTCTCTTTCATATAACTTTGTTATTATTGCGTGCCATCGAGTCACTTCTAACCCATAGTGACCCTGTACAGGGTTTCTGCGGAGAGGCTGGTGGGTTTGAACTGCTGACTTGGCGATGAATAGTTTAGTGCTTACGATTACAGTGCCACACCAGGACTCCTCATAGAATTTTAGAGCATGTCTGGCTCATCTACATTTAGATTTTGACATTTTGGGTTTTCTAATTTAGGAAACTGTCTCTTTGTAAGAGTTACACACTCTATTAGCTGAGATTATCTACACACAGGATTCAACTTCTAATGTAGTTTTGCATTTGCAATCAACTTATACCCTTTCATAGTCCTTTAACATAGGACTCCTGTTACGGCACTGTAGGATCAGCACTGGACTGTGAACCACAGTTCAAACCCATCAGCTGCTCTATTGAGGGTCACTATGAGTCCGAGTAAACTCAATGACACTTAACCAAAAAAACAGTCATTTAAAGAGTAAAACGTGATTCTTGATTTTTCTTTGCTTAAGATGTTTACTTTTAAAATTGTAAATAGATGGAATAATAAAGCCATAAATTTGAAGGAAAATAACTCATTGAGGAAGCCCACAAACCATTTTCCTTCGTAAGTACAGAACTTTATTTTGCTGCTAGGCATTGTTCTAAACCCAAAGTCTTTCCCTCCCAACTCAGAATGAAAATTCTTGGTTTTTCTGATTACAAACATAACACATGTTTGTTGTATAAAATAGTACAGAATAGTTTGAAGGTCAAGTGTGTTTTAACAAAAGTCAGATTATATTTTATTTTTCATGTCAGTGTTTGAAA
>NW_006408596.1:2571355-2584216 GCF_000296735.1 Chrysochloris asiatica
CTTTAAATCTTTATTTTATTTTTAGGGTTTTAAATCTTTACAGGAGTGTAAAACCCCATCTTTCTTTTGCCCAACAACCTATAATTATTCTTAATGGCTGCATAGTCATATACCATATTTTATTTATTATTGTTTATAATATTTTGTTAATGATCTCGCAATTAATATCCTGAAAGGTGAATAGCTGAAATTCCCTGAAACTATTGCTCTTTAATCTTAAATCTTTAAACCTTACATCAAAAATATTCCTGAAGTTTTCTTAAAACCAAACAACAGTTCACCTTAACTAGTAAACATTATTATTTGCCTCCAGCATTATCCTCTGTTAAGAACTGTTTATTTGGGATCAAAGTGACAACAACACCTCAGAAGATTAGATAAGGAACCTTAGGGGATAGAGGCCCATGGGGAATGAAGAATTCCTAAAAGGATATGAGAGAATGTAATCAATGTAATAAAAAATGTCATCAATGTCACTAAATGGTACATGTAGAAACTGAATTGGTGTATGTTTGCTGTGTATATTCTCAACAACAACAAAATTAATTAAAGAGATGAAAAAACACTGACTATTAGGTCAGGAACTTTCATGACTTCCCTGAATCAAATAAATTCAGACAACTATTTAGGAAAACTAATTTAGTTATCAAGGATTGATTTGGAACTTTAAAATTTTCCTTTTAGTATTTTTAATAATCAGATAAGATGAAAGTCTATTTGCATAGAAAGACAGAGACACTTGAAAAGCAAGTGGCAAATAGTAAGGTGTGGTCTCATTCTGAGAGCAAAAATACACAAGGGCATATTGGAAGGGAATCCAGAAAAATATAGAAAAAGGGCTTGCAGGGATCATCTTTGAATAATAAAGAGGTGTCTTTTTAAAGGTAAATCTATGCATGCATTGAATGTATTCCTTGATTATAGTATTTTATGTTTAAGTATGATTATTTTACAATGATTAAATAGCAATTTGTATTTCTTCTATGCATTTTTATATTCTTTGATCAGTGTTCATATTGAGTTAGCAGCTCATTATTTTAAATTACAGATCTTTTGTTGAGTGTATGGTAAAATTAGTCTTTCAATTTGACATGTATATTTTCATTTGTTTATACTTCAGCTCAAACATAGCAACAATTGTGAGGATGGCAGTAGTTTGCTGTCTTTTGCAATTTACATGGTTCAAGTTCTTACAAGTCAAATCTTTGACTCTTTTCCATTATAAATATGGTGTGATGATAATTTTTCCAAAGGTTTACTGTTTTGAAAGCCTATCATCTGATATCTAATAATGGAGTTTGTTGTATTCCTTCTTGCCACTCTCCAAATTCATTTTCATGTAGATGACTTTACTAATTGTTGTCCAGATTTGGTTGGTACAACCAAAAGACTGGAGGTTCGAATCTACCCTGAATTGCCTCGGAAAAAAAATACTAGCAATTACATGTAAAAAACCAGCCACTGAAAACCCTATGGAGCACAGTTCTACATATATGGACTCATCATGAGTCAGAATTGACTTGACAGCAGTTGAGATGCTCTAACATCCCCCTGTGTTGTTGACATGCTCTAACATGGCCCTGTTTACATAACTAGGTTTTCTTTCTGAACAAACTCGAAAGACAATGTCATTTCTTTCCTCTTATTGAATGAGTTTTTAACATATAGATTCAATTAAAAGATGACCTAGAAAGGACTCTAACAGATGCCAAAAAATATTTTAGACACTAACAAAAAAATGATCTATATACCAAAAACTTCACTGTCATTGAGTACATTCTGACTCATAGTGACCTTATATAGGTTTTATGATTATTATTATTGTTGTGAATTATGTGATAGTTTACAGGGAGGACATTAGCTTTACGCTCATCCTATCTTATTTCTTTTCATTGCAATGGTTACAGTCCCCTGCATGCATCATCAAACAACCAAAGGGTACACCCCACAAGCTGCCCCTGGCTGTCAACATACAGCCCCTCTCCCTCCCAGAGTCCAGAGTCCCCATCTACTCCATCTCTCCACGTCATCATCTCTGCCTCCATCTCTAGCGTCACTGCTTCTCTGGATAGGGTCCCACACTCCGCTCTTCTCCTTTGATGGTCCCAGGGACCTCTACTCCTGGACTTCAAAATCACTCCCCTCCTTTTGTTATAAAACATCTACCTTTACATTTCCAACCCTCACAGTCAGTCCTGATAGCAATCATTCACTACTGAACCACAGGAGTCTTAGCCCCATCTCCTCACACCAGCCCCATCCAAACAGGTTAGAAACCACTCAGTGGAGATTCTACCTTACCCCGCACCCTCTGGAACTAGGTTCCCTCTTGAAAGCTTGTAAGCCAGTCACTTCTTGCCTTTGTAGCCCCCCATTTTGGGTAGCCAATGTCTAAGTAGCCCATCTCTGTCCACCCTGGGTACTGAGGGGGTAGGAATGATTCTCGCTGTTAAGATTTACTTATTTATTTATTTATTTTTGTAAAGATTTGTTTTGTGTCCTCCTCTGAGCTACTGCATCCACAAGCATAGGTCAAGTTCATCAAATTGTAGTGGATTAACTCTTTTTTTTCCTCTTCTTACTTCCTGTAGTTGACTTCTGGTCAGCCAGCCATTGAAGTCAGTGACCTTATATAAGGTTCTTGAGGTTGTTGTAAATCTTTATGGGAGCAGAAAGCCTCATCTTTCTTCCAAGGAGCAGCTGGTGGAATTGAACTGCCTACCTTGCAATGACCAGTCTAGTGTTTATCCCACAGCACCACCAGGACTTCTTACAGATATACACATATATGTATATGAGGAGTCCTGGTGTAGCATAGGATAAGCACAACCACAAGGTCAGTGGCTCAAATTCACCAGTTGCTCCTTGGAAACCCTATACAGGGTCGCTGTGAGGCCAGACCCACATGAAGGCACTTAACAACAACAAAAGTGTATATTATATACATGTATGCATACACAGAAGGGCTTCAAAAGTTCATGACAAACATGGAGTTCAATTATCATTTTTCCACTATTTGAAGCTGTCTTATGTGTAAATGCACATATACAAATATATATAGTTATATGTACATATGTAGGAGTCCTGGTGTGGTGCTGTTGGAATTAACACTGGATTACTGACTGCAAGTTTAGCGGTTCAAACACATCAGCCGCTCCTCAGAAACCCCATACAAGGTTGCTATGAGTCATCACTGATCACATGGCACTTAACAACAACATGTAAGGAGTCCTAGTAGTGCTGAGGGCTAAGCATTGAGCTGTTACCCACAAGGTCAGCAGTTCAAAGCAACCAATCACTCCATAGGAGAAAGATAAGGCTTTCTGATCTCATAAAAATCTATAGCCTTAGAAAACCTATGCAGAGTCACTGTGAGTCAGAACTGATTACATGGCACTTAACAAGAACAGAAAGATGTTTACCTTGCTTTACTGATTACGCAAAGGCTTTCCAATTGTGTGGATGACAAGCTATGGACAACATTGCGAATTATGAGTATTCTGTGCTCATGAGGAATCTGTACATGGCCCAAGAGGCAGTTGTTCAAACAGAACATGGGAACACTGAATGGTTTAAAATTAGGAAAGGTTTGCGTCAGGGTTGTATTCTTTTACCATACTTATTTAACCTGTATGCTGAGCAAATAATCCGAGAAACTGAGTTATATGAAGAAAAACGTGGCATCAGGATTAGAGGAAGACTCATTAACAACCTGCGATATGCAGATGATACCACCTTGGCTTGCTGAAAATGAAGAGAACTTAAAATACTTTACTGATGAAGATCAAAGAGCACAGCCTCCAGTATGAATTGCATCTCAGTGTAAAGGAAACAAAAATCCTCACCACTGGACCAATAAACAACATTCTTGTCAACGGAGAAAAGATTGACGTTGTCAAGGACTTTCTTCTTAGATCAACAATTAACACTCATGGAAGCAGTAGTCAAGAAATCAAACAACGTATTGCATTAGGCAAATCTGCTGCCCAAGACCTTTTTAAAGTGTTGAAGAGCAGAGATACCAGTTTGAGGACTAAAGGTGCGCCTGACCCAAGCCATGGTATTTTCAATAACCTCATATACATGCGAAAGCTTTTGAGTTATGGTATTGGAGGAGAATATTGAAAGCGCCACGGGTTGCCAAAAGAACCAACGGATCTGTGTTGGAAGAAGTGCAGCCAGAGTGCTCCTTGGAGGCCAAGATGGCCAAACTTCGTCTCTCATACTTCGAACATATTGTCAGGTGGGACCAGTCGCTGGAGAAGGATATCATGTTTGGTAAGGTAGCGGGTCAGAGAAAAAGAAGAAGACCCCAAGCGAGATGAATTGGCAAAGTTGCAGCATCAATGGGCTCAAGCGTGGCAACAGTTGTAAGGTTGGTCTAGGACCAGGCAGTGTCTCATTCTGCTGTGCATAGGGTCGCTATGAGTCGGTAGCTACTCGATGGCACCTCACAACAACAACATGTATGATGATGGAATAATAATAAGGATATCTGATTGTAATATTCAATAAACATTTGAGAAGCAACCCTGGTGATGCAGTGGTTAAGCACTCAGCTGCTAAGAGGTCAGCAGTTCAAACCCACCAGTAAATTCATGAGATAAAGATGCGGCTGTCTGCTTCTGTAAAGATTCCAGCCTTAGAAACCCTACAGGGCAGTTCTACTCTAGCCTTTTAGTTTACATAGAGTAATGGGAAATCCTATATATGAGGAATCCTAGATATCACAAATACAATTTTTAAATGAAATTCACTGTCAATCTGGAGATAGTTGGGATTTTTATGGTACAAAGGATTATTGAAAATGCAAGGGGCGTGTTGCTTATTCAGCTCTCTGACAGGGGAGCCTGCGTCCTAATAGGTGACATCATTCCAGACTGAGTTCTTAGTGATTCCAGTCCTGGAGACTAGCTCATTAGTCATTAGTCACAAGTGAAAGTGACAAATGAAAGCTGATTCGAATAGGTTGGGGGATTAGACCCAGGGTACATTTCTCATGGGTTTCTAACAAGTTTCCCTATGTTTCTACCCAAGCGTTGACTCTAATCAAATTTCAGTGGTGTTTGTTTTATCAACCCAGTTTACTGAAAAATGTTTCATATGTGACAGTGTAGTGGTTACTAGTCGAGCTGCCAACATCAAGGTCAGCAGTTCAAAACTACCAGCCATTCCTCAGGAAAAAGATGAGGCTTTCTGCTCCCGTAAAGATTTACGGCCTTGGAAACCCTATGCCGGGTTGCTATGAGTCTAAACCGACTCCATGTCATGTAGCCATCATGTTGCTGAGCAGGTTTCAGCAGAGCTTCCAGACATAGAGTAGGAAGAAAGGCCTGGTGATCTACTTCTGAAAATCACCCATTTCAAATCCTTTGGATCACAATGATCCGATCCATGACTGATTCTGGAAATGGGTACAAACTTTGGCAGCATTACTCCATTGTTCACGGCATTGCCATGACTTGGGAGCTGACTGAATGGCAGCTGGATCGATAATAACAAGTAGATAATAATATATTTGATACAATTTAAAGTGCCCTCAAATTGAGTCCTGTCTCTATGTATACAATAGTTGTTGTTGTTGTTGAGTGTTGTCCAGTTGGTTCCAACTCATAATGACTCAGTGTAGAGTTTCCGAGGCTTTAAAGCTTTGCTGGAGCAGAAAGCCTCATCTTTACCCTACATAGCAGTTGATGGGCTCGAACCATGGACCTTGTGGTTCCCAGTCCAGTGTTTCTCGATCGTATGAAGCCACTGCACTCCCAGGTTGTTGTTGTTGCTAACTGCCTTCGAGTTGATTCCAACTCATAGCCCAAAGTAGGTGGCTTATATATCATACAGCGCCTACCATAACCTACCATAAGCAATGGAGTCCTGGTGTGGCATTGCGGGTTAATGCACTGGACAGCAAAGTCAGTTTGTACCACAAGGTCGGTGGTTCAAGCTCACCAGCCACTCCTTGGAAACCCTACACAGGGTTGCTATGGGTCGGAACCAAGTCTATAGCACTTAACAACAATCACTGATCAAAATGCACAAGAATAACTTCAGAGTAAGATTAAACTTCGTGCAGCTATCATACAGTGAAAGGTGAACTCAGAGGGAGAGATGACTTTCACATTAAAATTGGTCTTTAGGAAGAGGTTAGGGGTTGTAGGTGCTAGGTGTTGGTGCTGTACAGTCTTTTGAGAGGGGGACACACAAAGTTGGCACAGAATCAGTTTGAAGATGGGAGTCTGGCATTACCTAGCGAGTAAAGTCATATTGTTATGTTGTTAGGTACTGTCGAGTCCATACCATTCATAGCGACCCTCCGTGATAGAGTAAGAAAGGGCTTCAAGAAGTTAGTGAGAAAATTCCATTATTTTCACTCCATTTTTCTACAAACTTTTTGAAGCCCTATTTGTAGAGGTGCCCCATGGATTTTCCTAGGTTGTCGTCTTTATGGTGAGCAGATCTCCAGATCTTTTCTCCCTAGGAGACACTGGTAAGTTCAAACCACTCGTAAGGTTAACAGCCAATCGCTTAACCATTGTATCACCAGGGCTCCTAGTTGCTAACAAGGGTTGATAATAACTAGTAGTGAGTAAGGAAGACTGTGGAAGAACTGATGCATTTGAGTTATGGTGTTGAAGAAGAAGAAGAAAAGTACCACAGATTGCTAGAACCAACGAATCTGTGTAGGAAGTACAGCCAGAATGCTCCTTAGAAGCCGGGATGGAGAAACTTTGAATCCATATCTGGAAGGGCCAGTCCCTGGAGGACATTGTGTTAGGTAAAGTGGAGGGTCAGTGAAAAAAAGGAAGACCCTCCCAATGAGATGGGATAGGAGTAGTAGCACTGGACTCCAGTATAACCACGAAGATAAGGATGGTACAGGATCCGGCAGTGTTTCGTTCTATTTTGTGTACAGTCGCCATGAGTTGGAACTGACTCGATGGCACCTAACAACAACAACAGATATGTGTTAGATAAAACTGAAAGTTTCTTACAGACGGGCTGATTCTGTTCCATTTTCATCTCCAGGAGTTTTCTACCATTTCTGAATGTTCAGAGACTGCCTGAGAGTGACAATCATTTTCATAGCTAGTATTTTAACACACGCCCCCCTTTCTCAAGTTCTACAGCCAGCCCTGCAACAAGCCCAGAAGTCTGTAATACCGTAACAATGGTTCTCAACAAGCCCCAAAGCCTGTAATATTGTAACAATGGTTCTCAACAAGCCCCAAAGCCTGTAATACTGTAACAATGGTTTTCAAGCTGAAATAAAGGACATGCTGTCTCTGAGTGGTCTGCAAGGTCCTACGAGAATTTTTCCATTTTGTGCATTCATTTCTAGGATCATGCAAAATCAAGTCATATAAGCCTGTTCCTGGTTGTTTTGATGAATTACCTTATCATGCTGCCGTGCTTCCGAGCCGTTTCAGCATGCCCATTTCTGATTATTTGCTGCCATGTGACTTCTAAATTAATCCCCAAAGTAACTTTTGAATTAAGTGCTTCTTTGGCAGAAACCTTAGTCTCAGAGGCTGTGAGTTCTCCATTGTGAAAGCTACCAAAATTACGTATGTATGTATTTCATGCTAGTGTTAAACAATACATTTCATTTTTGTTCAAATTAGTCTGAATTTGACTACCTATGCTAAAATGATCCTAATTGATATACATGCTGTTAAAATGTAACAGAATTTTTGGTTAGCAACATCTGACTGGTCCAGCAGATGTAGGCACTTATATCTCATTTCCGTTTTAGGGATTTCATTTGAAACTCAAATAAATTAAGTTTATCTGTCAAGAACATATGCTTAACTATTTCCAGGTAGCTTCTGGTGACCTGTCTTTGATGGGATAAAACTGGCTTTGCATTTGGAAACATAAACTGGTTCAAGATTTGTGAAAGGCAAATTTTTAAAAAGTTAAATGTGTATACTTTTGGTTCAGTGATTATAATCTGAGAGTTAATCCTCAAACATATTGCATAGGAACACAGAATTGCTGTTGTTGTTGTTGTTAAGTGCCATGGAGTTCTGACTCATAGCGACCCTATATATAGGGTTTCCTAGGAGCAGCTGGTGGGTTTGAACCACCGACTTTGAGGCTCAAATGGACATTGCAGTCCAGCTCATTATCCTGCAGAACAAAGTTGCTTATTCAAACAGTACATATAATAGCAAATAATGAAAATAATCTAAATGTCTATCATTAATAGTCTAGGTAAATAGGTACATATGTATATATAATCTTTTAAGGAGTTCTGGTAGCATAGTGGTTATGAGTCGGGCTGCTAACCTCAAGGCCAGCAGTTCGAAACTGCCAGCCGTTCCACAGGAGAAAGATGAGGCTTTCTGCTCATCTTGGAATTTACAGCCTTGGAAATATACAGAGTCGCTATGAGTCGGAACCAACTCATGGCACACCACCACCACCATATAATTCTTTAATGCAAGAATGGAAAAAAATATCCACAGTCACCTACATCTTATGACAGGGATAGAGATCGATCGATTTTTTTTCCCTTGACATTATGTGTTAACTAAATCGTGTGTGTCCTAAGTGAATATGTATTATATGATATATGTTATCATACTATTAAATATGAATTTATAACAATATGCATGTGAACTAAAAATTATATATATAATTTATATTAAGGAAATATGCATAACATATTGTTAGATTATATATGTATGTAACATTAACAACAACATATATGTGTGTATATATATTGTTTAAGTGCCATCAAGCTTTGGAAATCCCAGACAATTTGCTATCAGTCAGAATTCATTCAGGGGCACTTAACAACAACAATATATACTATGTGCAGGGTCACTATGAGTCGGAATCCTGGTGAAGGCATTTAAAAACAACAACAAATATGGAGTCCTGGGGTGTCACTATAGGATAAGCCCTGGGCTGCTAGCCACAAAGTCAGTGGGTTCAAACCCACTAACTGCTTCTCGGAAACCTTATACAGTGTCACTATGAGTGGGAATGGACTCGATATTTGTTGCTGTTATTCAGTGCCATCAAGTTAGTTCTGACTCATAGCGACCCTGTGTAGGGTTTCCAAGGTGCAGCTGGTGGGTTTGAACTGCAAACCTTGTGGTTTGCAATCCAGTGCAGATCTTACAGTGCCACACCAAGAGTGTGTGTCTGTGTGTGTATATATACACACATACACATGTTGTTGTTGCTAAGTGCCATGGTCAGTCCAGACTCATAGTGACCCTGCATAGGGTTTCTGAGGAGTGGCAGGTGAGTTTGAACTGCTGACCTTGCCACATGGTGGTGGTTATGTGTGGAATCAGTTCTGATTCATAGAGACCCTGTATAGGGTTTCCAAGCCTGTAAATCTTTAAGGGAATGGAAAACCTCATCTTTTTCCCTTAGAACCGCTGGTAGTTTTGAACTGCTGACCGTGAGATTAACAGCCTGACTTGTAACCACTATGCTACCAGAGCTCCATATATATATTGTTTTTAAGTGCCATCGAGTCAGTTCTGACTCATAGCAACCCCGTATAGGGTTTCTGAGGAGCAGTTAGTGAGCTTGAACTGTTGACCTTCCTGTTCAAACAGACCTTGCAGTCCAGCGCATTGCACGAATCCAGTCCAGTGTCTCTCTTGCTCTCTCTCCTCTCTCTCTCTCTCTCTCTCTCTATATATATATATATATATATCTACATATATATAGATATGTAGATATATAGAGAGAGAGAGAGAGAAAGAGAGAGAGAGACTTCTGGTGTGATGCCACAGGATAAGCACTGAACTGAACCACAAGGTTAGTAGTTCAAACCTACCAGCTGCTCCTTGGAAACCCTATACAGAGTCACTATGAGTTGGAATCGACAGTACTTAATAACAGCAACAACAACTTATAAATGTGTGTATATGTATGTGTTTTATATATATATATAGACATGTGTATGTGTGTGTGTGTGTCTATAGAGAGAGACAGAGTGAGTAAGATAGAGCAAGAGTGAGAGGGAGTCCTGATGTGGGGCTGTGGGATAATGAGCTAGACTGCACAATCATTTGAACTGCAAGGTCGGCAGTTCAAGCTCTCCAGCTGCTCCTCAGAAACCCTATACAGTGTTGCTATGCATTGGAACTGACTTGATGACACTTAACAACAACATACATATATGTTTGGGTTGGGATATATATGTATCCCAAACAAAGCCCACTGATACTGAGTCAATTCCTATTCATAGAGACCCTACAAGACAGTGCAGAACTGCCCAACTGTAGATCTTTACAGAAGCAGACAATTTTCTCCCTCAGAGAGGCTGGTGGACTTGAACCACAGACCTTTTGGTTGGCAGTCAAGTGTTTTAACCACTGCACCACTAGCTCTCTCTCTCTGTCTCTCTCTCTCTCTATATATATATATATGTATATATATTTGTTGTTAAGTGCCGTCAAGTCGATTCCAACCCATAGCGACCCTGTATGGGGTTTCTAAGGAGCAGCTGGTGAGCTTGAACCACTGACCTTGCAGTGGTTTTGCAAACGGCTTTGCAGTTCTGGCGCATTAACCCACAACGCCACTCTAGAACTCCTTCTATTAGGGGGCTTCAAAAAGTTTGTGGACATAATGAATTTTTTTAAGCCCTCTCGTGTCTGCATTTCATCTTCTGTTCTTTCTCCATGCATATTTTCATCCCTTGATTCTCACATTTGGGTAGGGTTTAGGATTTTTCAGTGTACTGGAAATTAGAAGAACAAGATGAGATTAAAATTATCTTGACCTCAAGGTCAGTTTGAATCTCAAGGTCGGCAGTTCAAACTCACCAGCCGCTCCTCAGAAACTCTATAACAGAGTCACAACTCAGTGGCACTTAACACCACCACCAACACAACTTAATGCAATAACTTTCATTGGTAGTTATGACTGGACTGTGCATTTAGTTTTAAAGCATATTTACATATATACAGTAAAACTTGTGAAAACTGGAACTTGTGTAAAGTGGAAACCTGTCAGAAAGGGAATCACAAGGTTTTCCTCTAAAATCATCAACAGGATGTGGTAAGACTGCACACTGGTGAAGATGGAAAACTTGTTCAGTGCTGTTGAGTTGGATCCGACTCATAACAACCCTGTATAGGGTTTACAAGGAGTGACTGGTGAGTTTGAACTGCCGACCTTGTGATTCAAACTGACCTTGTGGTCCAGTGCTTTTCCTACAGCACCACAAGACTCCATAAACTTTGCGAGGCCTGGAAAAACAAGGCCGTCCCTTTAAGTTCTGTTTGTCACTGTCTGTGTGTGTCTGTCTGTCTATCTATCTATCTACACACACATATATATAGTTGTTCAATTGCTTGTATTTTCACTGCCAAACCAGAAGTATCACATAAAGATTATATAACAAAAAAAAAAAAGCAAACTACTTGACATTTGCATTGAAACACAGAAAGAAGAGTTAATTTAGCATAGAATCCTTGTTCCATGAAGACTAGAGGAACATTGTTGTTGTTAAGTGCTGTGGAGTGGGTTACAGCTCACAGCGACTCTGTGTAGTGTTTCTGAGCATATATGAGACTATAAAACCCATTGCTGGGTTTTATAAAACCCAATTTCAACTCATAGAAACCCTATAGACCGAGTCGAACTGTCCCATAGGGTTTCCAAGGCTGTAATCAGTATAGAGGAGTGCTGGTGTGGTGCTGTGGGCTAATGCGCTTTACTGCAAGGTCAGTTTGAACTGCAAGGTTGATGGTTCAAGCTCACCAGCCACTCCTTGGAATCCCCATACAGCGTCTCTATGAGTTGGATCTGACTCGACAGTACTTAGCAGCAACAAATAACAATCATTATAGAGGCAGACTGTCATAACTTTCTCTCTCCCAGCGGCTGGTGGGTTCAAACCCCTGACCTTTCAATTAATTACTAGCCATGTGCTTCACCACTGCACAACCAGGGCTCCTGATTGCTTTGTGGTAGTCATTGATGATGCAAGTGATAAGCATTTTAACTGAGCAGCAGAGGCAAGAATTGATTTACTGTGGGCAGACGTTGGTTTCTGTTTTACTTGTTCCAGAAGCTGGGCTGGGAAAACGAAGTTGTGTGTTTCAGGAGGATTTGGTTTTGTTTCATTTTGTTTTTAAGAGAGGGATCTTGAATGTATTTTCATGCTAATGAGGATTTAAGAGAGAGGGAGGGGTTGCAGATATTGGAGAGAGAAAGGCAGATACTTAGGCTGGGTATCCTTGTTCAACTAGATACCTGTCCAGGTGTGCAGAAAGCTCAGCTGACTTATCTTGGACAGAGGCCAGAGCAGTGAGGTAATTTCTATGTAAAAATACCACTCCTGCTTACATTCATTGGTGGATTTATGCATTATTAACCCAAGTGTTCTCTGTGGAGTCTCTACAGAAGAGAGACTTGCAGCCAGTCTTATTTCTCCTCTAAACCAGTGCCCACCTCAGAACAGACCACATGACCATGCAGCAGCTCCTTAAAGCAAACTGAAACAGAACCTAAACAACTGATGTGTATTTTCTGAAACTTCTAGACTATAACATGGAATATCATACACGTAATTGTAGCACTATACAAATCTTTACCAGCCATTTCCGTTTTTGTCACAAAGTTCCTTTTCAAGTGCCCCCTATGGTAAGCACTTGGACTGTGAGCACAAGGTTGGGAGTTCAAGCCCACCAGGTACTCCTCGGGAGAAAGATGAAGTGTTCTGTTCCTAGCAAAAGATTTAAAGCCCCGGAAACGCCATACAGGGTCACTATGAGTCAGAGTCAACTTTGTTGTTGTTGTCAGGTGCCATCGAGTCGGAACCGACTCATAGCGACCCCATGCACAGCAGAATGAAACAATGTCTGATCCTGGGCTAACCTCACT